>NC_057350.1:55129285-55440892 GCF_016509475.1 Prionailurus bengalensis
TCCCCTCTACAAAAGGGCCAGTAGCCTTTCAGGAAGCTAAATTATTAAGCAATGTTGACAAGAAGCTGAAGAAGAAGGGTTTACGGTCTCCTTCAAATCTTTGGAAGGCCAGGTCCTTTCTAACAGGAAGCATCAGAGGTACACCAAAGATACAGCTCTGTATTATTCATAGCTTGTTGTTCATTTAGCGAAGCACGTGGATTTCCATTTCATTGCTCTGGTTCAATAACTCTTAGTTTTCTTTTTTGTTGTTTTTAGTTGAGTTTCAGGGAAAAGAGCATCTTTAGATATTACAAGGTATACAGAGAAGTAGTTGAGCCGGATTGGCCACCTTTTCCCCCACTGCTGTCCCCTCCAACCATGGTTCACCATAAAAATTCTGGTGCCCTGGGTGTGCAGGGAACATGAGCTGTAGCACCCCTTCCCGGGAGTGGTGCCTAAACAAGGCTGATTCCTAGTTAGAGAATCTGCTGCTTACTCTATCTGGCAAAGGTAAGGCAGAGCAGACCCTCCAACTCGGAGCCGCTTTCACACTTCCGCATCAGCGAGAAAGTGTGACGATCAACTCAGGTGATGGTGTTCTGGCTGAGGGGACCTGCTTGTCCCTTTGAGTCTTGAAAGGGTGGAGAATCCGAGCCTGGCCTGCAGAACCAACCGCCCCAACTTGCCCGCAGGTGTGGGGACAGAAACAGCACTGTCGTCCGATTTCAAATGACACAACTGAATGATGTTTCTCTTGGCTTCCACATATAAAGGCTGGTGTCCAGGGCCAACTGTGGGCCAAACAGAGGTGAGGGAAGTCTTTCCGTCCTGAGATTCCCAGTATTCTCTTCTAATCCCATTTTACTCTTTTCCCACACCAAATCCCTCAAGCCTTCTCTTTGTTCTTTACTGTATCCATATCTTAACTCCAAAAGAATCTGAAACCTATTCACCATATAGTGAAAGTGGCTGGTAATAGAGCAAAACTCTTGGGTTTGTTGCCATTATTATTGTTTGTTTTTGTTTTTTGTTTTTGTTTCTACTGAAGGCTGTGACTCTCAGGCTGGCTAAAAAAGGCAAATTCTGGGGTTGCAGATCTTCTGACTATTTGGAAATTGGGTCTTTGCTGATGTAATCCAGTCGAGATAAGGTCATCATGGAGTCGGAAAAGCCCTGCCTGATGTGACTGCTCCTTCTACAAAGAGGAGAAGATATGCAGAGACACACGCAGACAGATGCGTGAAGAAACAGGGGGCGAGTGCCCTGTGACGTCGAGGCAGAGACCAGAGTGATGTGTCCACAAGACCAGGAATGCTCAGGGTTGCCCACAAACACCAGAAGCTAGAAGTCACAGGGAAGGATTCTCCTCTACAGTTTTCAGAGGGAGGGTAGTCCTGATGACAATCTGCTTTCAGACTTCCAGAACCGTGAGACAATAAATGTCTGTTGTTTTAAGCCACCCAGTTTGTGGTACTTGGTTAGGGCAGCCCTAGGACACGAATACACTCTCCCCAAGCAAACTATCCCCTCCCCGCTCACATGTAGGCAGTCGCCTCCCCCACTGCTAGCCTTGCTGGTGATTCAGTCCTAGCAGTTTATCTTCATTGCTGCCTCATTCCTAGGACTGGCCTCTGGCACAGCATGGCATCCATGACCTTGGGTTCCTTCCTGACGTTCCAGAGGAAGATGAATAGGATGTGGACCTATTTGGGCACTTTGGGGATTAAACCAAGGGTCCATCAGCTGGGAAGGAAATCAGAAGAGAAGCCAAGTAAAGGTCTGACTTTAATCCGAAATTGTCTGTTTCTCTGTGAGAAAATGGCCTTTCTGCCTCTAGCAGGGCCCTGCCAGGGTGTCACATGCCTGCAAATTCTCTGTGGTCTCAGTCTTCATTACAGTGAAGTCTGCATTTCCTCTGGGATGTGTGCAATTTGTCACAGAGGTCGCTGACTTTCCGTGCAGAGGGAGACAAGGACGAGGGAGAGGAGCGGAGATTGCAGCAGGGCTCACTCTAACCTTCTCCAGGTCCAAACAAGCTATAAACATTAAAAGGGGTTCTTGTAGAAGAGAGGATCACAGTGATTATTCCAGAATGCCTGTGGTCTGTCTCATCTCACTTCACTCTCCGACACTCTGGCTCTTGAAGTATGCAGCTGTACAATGTCCCGGAAAGAATAATTGTCACGGAAACTATCATTTATCAATTGCCATACATTTTACACCTATCATTTTGTATCCTCACAGTAACTCTGCAAGGCAGACACAACCCCTATTTTACAGGTAAGGCTCAAAGAGACTATAGAATTTGCTCCAGCTCACAGACCTGTGAGTGGCTAAATCAGCAATCAAGGGCAGACAAGACTGGCTTTCCACTAGACGGCACCACCTGTCCAGAGAGACAAGCACACCTTTGGCTGGACTAGCCTCTGGCCTCAGAATTCTCTGGCGGTCACTTGACCTGGAGTTAGGATAGCTACCCCGAGGCTCAGCCCTTTCTTTAAATTGCTTGTAGCCTTCATACCATATGATTTCACTCCTATGTGGAATTTAAGAAATGAAACAGATGAACATAAGGGAAGGGAAGGAAAAATAAGACAAAAACAGAGGGAAGCAAACCATAAGAGACTCTTAAATCCAGAGAACAAACTGCGGGTTGCTGGAGGGGAGGTAGGTGGGGGAATGAAGTAAATGGGTGATGGACATTAAGGAGGGCACTTGTTGGGATGAACACTGGGTGTTGTATGTAAGTGATGAATCACTAAATTCTCCTGAAATCATTATTATCCTATATGTTAACTAACTTGGATTTAAATAAAATCTTGGAAAAATAAATAAAGTGCTTATAGCCATTTTCTCAGTAATCTTTCTTTCTTCTTTCTTTCTTTCTTTCTTTTCCTTCCTTCCTTCCTTCCTTCCTTCCTTCCTTCCTTTTAGAAATATGACAATGGGGCACCTGGGTGGCTCAGTCAGTTGAGCATCCGGCTTCAGCTTAGGTCATGATCTCATGGTTTGTGGGTTCAAGCCCTGCATTGGGCTCTGTGCTGACAGCTTAGAGCCTGGAGCCTGCTTTAGATTCTGTGTCTCCCTCTCTGCTCCTCCCCCGCTCATCCTCTGTCTCTCTCTCTCCTTCAAAAATAAGTAAAAACATTTAAAAAAATATTTTTTAAAGAAATATATACACAGAAAAAAAAAAGTAAATACATTAAAACTCTCCCAGGTCAAGCAGAAACAAAAAAATTTCCCTTATCACCTCATGATCAGTTGTACCTGATTAAAACCCAACTTACATTTTGGGGTGCTTGTGTGGCTCAGTGGGTTAAGTGTCCAACTCTTGGTTTTGGCTTAGGTCATGATCTCACAGGTTCGTGAGTTCAAGCCTTGCATCGGACTCTGCGATAGCAGCAAGGAACCTGCTTGGGATTCTCTATCTCCTCTCTCTTTTCCCCTCCCCCACGTGCACTCAAAATAAACAAAACTTTAAAAAAAAAAAAACTTGCATTTTCTTTTGGAAGCCCTTGTGTTTGGTGTCCTCTCCATATAGATTGCCCAAAGCATTTGCACACATCCACATAATGTTGTGAATGTAGGGGAGCAGAGCGTGGAAATGGTCTGAGGTCCAGACTGCATCTCGGTGCACTCCACTTCTCTAATGTTTGAGGGCCTCTAGTGAAGGAGAAAGTTTGTCTTCCTTCTGAATTTCTAAAAAATATTTGATCAACACTTTAGGCTTTTGCATATGTATTCCTAATTTGTGAGCCTGAACAGGCAATTAAGCATGTGTGAGACTTGTAAATTTTGGTTCCAGATAAAAGGGAGAAAGTTAAATCAAGGGGATTAGACAAACTGGGTTATTTAATTTTACAAGTGGTATTTAAGACTTCTCATATGAACTTTACTTGTAGAGATGGCTCTGACGGGAGGTTCTCTGTCTTCCCAGAGGCTATAACTCAGGAAAATGACCCTCTGTTGTGCACAATTTCGGCTAGTCATGAAATAGAGCAGTGGTCAAGAAACTTCTTGTATAAAGAGCCAGAGAAATATTTCTTTAGCCTTTGCAACTGCATGTACTCAAGTCTGCCATTTGAGCGTGAAAGTAGCCATCAATAATGCACAAATGGATGAATGGCTGTGTTCTAATAAAATCTTATTTACAAAAAAATGGTGGGTTTAGCCTGTGGGCTATAGTTTTCTGACCACTGGTACAGAGCAATCAGAGGAGAAAGTTATATAAACAATGGAAGAGTTGGCTGAGATGTTCCATCACAGAAGGTTTTAAAACCAGAGTGGGTAGTCACGTGTTTGAGTTGACTTACACATGTTAATTCCTCCATTCGGCACCACTGTCCGAACTTTGCTTTAGGGAGCTCTGCATACCACACACATTACACAGTTCTTACATATAATGTTATATATTGGTGCCTCAACTCGAACAATCTTACACTCAGTGTTATCACAGGGCTACCAATTACAGTAAGCTTCCTTCCTCATGAATACCATTCAATCATGTAGAGAAATGTTTCTCTACATATCATGTCCTGTGTCCTCGAAACAAAGATGGCATCTGTGGGAGGGACATGTGTGAAGGACATGGTAGCCACAGAGTAGGGGAGAATTTGAGCCTTGTGAGCAGTTGGGTAGGAGAAAATGCAAATGTATTAACTTGCCAAATCTTTTCTCCTGGATAGCGTCTTATAGCTCTGCAAAGGAAGTGCTTGAAAAAACACAATGAGATATGTCAGATGGACACAGGAGCTAACTGAAAGAACTCCCAATAGCCAACACTGGAGTAATTTGACCACCAAAATATATCATATAGTATTGGGTTAAAACCCTAAGTATAAAATAAATACTGATGAGTCCATATTGGTATAAGTAAATAATTGAATATGTAAATAAATAAATAAATGCAAATTTCCCAAATAGAAGTATTCTAAATAATTTATTCAGATATTTTACCTGAGGGAGGAGAGTATTTTTCCCCAACTTTCAAGGGTGGGTTGTGCATAGTGACTTCCTTCCAAAGAATACATTATGAGAAGGAGAAGAAAAGAGTACGCGTGCAGTGGACAAACATAACCTTCGCCATGTGATCAAGGTTAAGTCATGTTGATAACGTGTACTCTTGATGTGATGTGATGAGAATGGCACTTTACGTCTGTGGTCTGTTCCCCAAAACCCACAACTCAAGTCTAATCTTGTGAAAGATACCAAACTGCAAGTGGGAGACATTCTATAAAGTCATAAGCCAATATTCCCCCCAGACTGTCAAGGTCATCTAAAGCAAGCAAAGTCTGAGAAACTGAAACAGTCTAGGGGAATCTAAGGAGACATGACAACTACATTTAATGTGGTATCCTGGATAGGACAGAGGGTCGGCTGAGGAGGACATTAGGCAAAAAGAAAGGAAATCAGAATACAGGGTGAACTTTAGCTAATAATAATGTATCAATATTGGTCTACTAGTTGTAACAAATGTGCCATACTAATGTAAGGTGTTAACAATAGAGGAAACTGGGTATGTGCTATTTAGGAACTCTCTGTACTGTCTCTGCAACGTTTCTATAAATCGAAACACTATTATAAAATAAAATGTTTATTTAAAAAAAAAAAAGAGCAACAGATTTGAACAGATTCTTTGCCAAATAAGACATACACGTAACTAAGTGCAATCCTCAACACCATTATTTATCAGGAAATGCAAATTAAAACCACAATGGGACACCACTATACTTTCCCCAGAGAGGTTAAAATTATAAAGACGGACAAAAACAAGTGTTGGCAATGATGGAGGAACTGGAGTTTTTATACACTTCTGGTGGGATGAAAAAATTACATAACTACTTTGGAAGATTTTGGCTGCTTTATACCATTATATGTACACTATCATATGATCCAGTCACACTCCTAGGTATTTACCTATGAAAAATTAGGATATATATCCAGACTTGTACATGGGCCCACCGGGGTGGCTCAGTCGGTTAAGCATCGGACTTCTGCTCAGGTCTGATCTCACCGTTTGCGAGTTCGAGCCTTGCATCAGACACTATGCTGACAGCTCAGAGCCTGGAGCCTGCTTCGGATTCTGTGTCTCCCTCTCTCTCTGACCCTCTCCTGCTCATACTCTGTGTGTGTCTCTCTCTCTCAAAAATAAATAAACATTAAAAAATTTTAAAAAAGACTTGCCTATGGATGTTTATATAGCAGTATTATTTGTAATAACTCAAAACTGGAAACCCAAATATCTATCAAGTGAATGGATAGTAAGTTGTGATATATCCATGTAACAGAACACTATTTACCGGTGAAAAGAAAAAAAAAAAAAAAACACAGTAATACCATGGATGAATCTCAGACACATTATGCTTAGCCAGGCACAAAAAAAGTACATGCCGAATTATACCACTTATATGAAATTCTAACAAATCTCAAGGAATAAAAAGCAAATCAGCCGTTGCCAAGACGAAGAATTGACTTTAAAGAGGCAAGAGGAGACTTTTTGGACATATGAAAATGTTCTACATCTTGAGTGTGCTAATTGCATGAGGGAGGCATTTGTTAATATTTATCCAAATCTATATTTACAATGAAGCGTTTTATCTTATGTACATATACTTTAATAATTTTTTCTGAATAGAGGGAGTCCTGGCAGGAATTCTGATGGTGCTCTTCTGAGGTCCTGTAGCAATGACAAGTTGATTTCTCCTGCTCCATTACCCTTCCACCATCCTATCCCATCCATACGACAACCGTCACCACCCCAGGGAGCAAGGGAGCTACTTAATATGTCTTTGTGGATTGAGGGTTCCTGCTCTTCAGGTGATTTCAAAAGGCAGAGGCTCTGTGGAGTAATCTATGCCAGTGGGGCTCGAAGAGATTTTGTAGTGTGCCTGGAAGAGAGAGGAGGAAGGGGGCACACCTTTCTCAGTTCTCCGCGACTCTCAGAAGGCACAGGAGAAGACCACAATGCCTGATGGAAACACAAATTAGCACACAGGAGTAAAGCCTCTTGCTGGGGGTCAAGGGAACACACAGCCGTCCTCTATGAGCAAGGAGTGCTCCCTGAGGAGATTGGTGTGAGACAAAATGTGTTCTCAGGAAACCGCACGTATCATTTATACTGAGACTCCCGAGCAGCAGATGCCACAAAAATTAAGTGACATCAGATTGGGACCAGGTCATCTGCTCCCCACTCACGCTCTCAGGCAAACACAAAAAGAGGATTTCTCTTTCTTCTCTGCTATGCTCAGAGTTGGAGATAGTCGGGTAGACCGTGTTAATTCAGAGACAGGAAGCTTGGAACTATGAACAGTGACAGCTAATAATATTGAATTTTTACAGAACATTCAACCGAAAGGGCCTAAGACTTTAATAACCAGGTTAGATTATAAAAATCAACAGACTAGACTAAGGTTTAAACAAGAATAGGCAACAAGAAAGATGTATGCTCGGGGTGTACGGGAAGATAAAGAAGTTTTGAGAACATGGCAAGCTTCATTTAAAAAATATTTGCATTGGTACACCTCAGTCCAATTGTTATATTTGTATATGAATAGTATTTTTATAATATACCATTTTGTACCTGCTATTTTCACTGGGCTATATATCAGGAACATTTGTTCCTGTGATTATATAGTCTTATACAACATAATTTTTAGTGTCTATGCTGCACTCCTTCATATAAATGTACATATTTTACTTAACTAGTAGCTTATTGTTGGACATTAAGGCTCTCCCAGTTTTCTAAGGTTATAAATAAATTTGATGAAGAATCTTGCACATGTATCTTTTCACACATCTCTAATTATTTCCACAAAATAAATTCACAGTTAAGGAATTGCTGGGACATAGAATATTCACATAGAATCTTCACATTTTAAGGCTTTTAACACCCTTTAGAAGGTTCATACCAATTTGTACTTCCTTTAGAATTTAACCATTTTTAAAAGCTATTTTTCTATTTATCCGTACTTCTATTCTGGCTCAATGATGATCCAAGCTGGCTAAAAGAAATGGTCATAAACCTATCTTCCTTTCATTGTTATGTCATATTTAGGATGAATTCAGTGCTAGTAAAATTAGCAACACTAGCAGCATTGGAGTTTACCCTCAGTTTAACACAAAAATGACCATGTCCACATAATGATAGTAATAGCAATGACGTTAACCTTTACTGAGAGATTATTATACAGCAGGCAGCATTTACATTACTTTACCGCTACTAATAGTCCTAAGAGGTAATAAGTACTATTATTCCTTCCATTTTAAAAAAGAGGAAATTCTGTCATAAGAAAGGTAAGTGCTTTGATCAATGCATTTTCTCTGTATTAATATGTATCAACGTAACCTGGGCTGTTTTAGTATCTCTGCACATTGTATTTCTGTTAATTTGCAACAGATCTTACAGAGTTTATTTTCTCTACGACAGATTAAACACTGACCCGTGGAGAAACTTCTGCTCTGAACATGAAATATTGTGCTTTCGGTCTCGGAGCCCTCTGGGGCAACATCCTATAGACTGTCCCTCGCGTCATCTTGAAAGTGGGAGTAGATTACGGCTCTAATTCCCAAGCACAGTGTTGTGACATACTGTTCCAGTCAGTTGTGAAGTTTGCCACAGGCAATTTGTTACAAGTAAGAAAGTTCTGTGATTTGCAAACGGGGTACTTCTCAGGTAAACTGGAGGGGACGTAAGATTATCCTTGTACTAAGGTCACCCATGTTCCCACCCATTCCAATGTGCTTTCAGAGAGGGACAGAAGCAAGAGAGGAAGAGGAAGGCAGGAAATCCCCAGACCATTTTATCTGTATCCCGGGAGTGGATAGCACATGCCTATGTGGGTTTTCTGCAGGAAAAGCATTGGGAACCACAGCTCCAGACTGAAAGAATAAAAAGGGGTGGTAATTCAAGTGACTGAAGAGTGGGGAAGGTGTTTTTGTCTAAATACAACAGAAAAAAGTTTTTAAACATTTTCAGTCCCAGTCTTCCTTCCTTAATTAGCATTAAGAAGCCGAATTGAATTCCCTACCAAAAACAGTCAAGACAAGTGTGCACAGCAGGGAGAGGTGGCGAAAGCACCACGTTTATGCTTGAGCATGTCAGGGGCTACCGAGTTGGCCAGGAAAAGAATAGAACCTCCTGAAAACCTTGTGGTTAAAGAAATGTTTTCTCATCAATGAACAGCTTGCCAAGGCCAGATAAGCAGCATGAAAAGCAGGGGGAAAAATGCTTCTATTTGTTTATTCGGAGAGTTGTTCTTAAAAATTCATTTGCTTATGACTTCCAGAAGGAAATTGCCATGCCTGGCTCGTATCTGGATGGGAAAAGTCTGCTTACACACTGTTGAGTTGTCCTTTTCCTTTGCACCTTGGGTTATGAATGTTCTTGCTTGCTGGTGAGCAGTTAAGAGTCCCTGTCTCCTAATGAGGTCAAGGCCATGGACCATAAACCTAATTAGGACAGTTAACTGGATTTCATAGTTACAAACTGGATGCCTACTGCCAGACAGACATTCCTCAATTTAATGCCTCTGTTCAGGGCCAGCAAAAGCCCCACCTCTACTGGAGAAATAAAGCAGTGTCATTTCAGTGTGTATGTTGGTGGGCAAATTCCAAATAACTGTGATTTTTCCAAGAATAAGCTTTTTTTTTTTTTTCCTACTGAAGGGCAGGCAGCCTGATTAAAGTATTCCCAACTCTCAAGCTCTTCCTATTGTTTATATGGCTGGCCCTCCCTGCTTTTACAGGCATTTTGCCCCAAATGACTTTTGTTGGAAATTAATATCAAAGGAGCATCTTTCCATTAGGCAACAATCTTCTGATTTTGAGGTGGTCTTTTTTTATATGGGATGAATTTTCTTTAATGCTTTTGCTTTTTTCTCTTAATAAAAGTCACATATAGGTTCAGTTGGCTAAGCGTCCAACTCTTGATTTTGGTTCACGTCATGATCTCATGGTCTTGAGCTAGAGTGAGCCCACGTCAGGCTCTACACTGAGCGTGGGGACTGCTTAAGATTCTCTCCCTCTCCCTCTGCCCCTCTGTCGCTCACATGTGCATATGCATGCTCTCTCTCGCTCTTAAAAAAATCACATACATGCAATGTAGAAATAATTAAAAATGCAGACAAGTATAAATTTAAAAATTAAACCTCCTTTAGTCAACATGGGAAGAATTGTTTCAAGGGGCTATGACTGAATACTAAAGGAGTGTTTAGCATTTAAGTGAATTGATTAAACTACGGATAGTTCTCTGATTAAACTCTATATTGTAGGAACGATTCATAACTATTTCCTCATGCCATTGTTTTTACCCCGCTGTTCATTTGAGAAATCATTATGGCTATTTGCTCTTGCATAAATGTCAATCTCTGCTGAGAAATGCCATCAGATGCTTTTCTGAAAATCACAGTTTGGAATGCAGTCTTCTTTAGAAAATTACTGACATTAAATATTACTGTCCTTGTAATAGAGACTGTGATAATTCTGGAAATTAAATATTTCAGAAGGACGTTGTGTAAATATAAACAATAGTATTTACTGCTTGAAAGCATTATGCTATACACCTTAAACGTACACAGCTCTGCATGTCAATTATAGCTCAATAAAATTGGGGGAACAAGATTTATAAACACATAAATATTTGCCACCTGAAGAGATTAAAAGGAATCAGTCATCTTAACCCAACTCCTCTATTTTCTGAACGATGGAACTGAAGCTGAGAAATGATTGGTGATTTTCCCAGGGTCAAATCAGAGTGACTTAATAATTCCTCAGAGGAGACTTCAGGGCTTTTTTGGTCTACCATATTGTTCAAGAATACAATGAACATGGTTTTCTTTGCGGTGATGAAAATGTTTTGGGTATAGACAGAGGAAGTAGTTACACAACAATTTAAATGAACTCAATGCCACTGGATTGTACACTTTAAAATGGTCAATTTTATGTTATGTAAGTTTCACCATAATAAAAATATCTTTAAAAAAATAAAAGGAAATAGCGAATTTGAGCAGTGAGGACTATTTATACCTAACACCTAAGATTCATAATTATTAAATACCCCCACTAATCATAACTGAAAATCTTTATTTCAAAATGGTGTGATAGATGGATTTAAACCATTTTCATCTTTCTTGTTTTAAATTGGTAGTAGCAACTTTAATCATATTTCTACTCCTGATAAGTCCAAGTTGTTGGTCAATTGATTGCATCTCACATTTCCACACACAATAGGAAAAAAACCAGACACATCCATGACTCTAAAGCAGAAGGGCTTCTTTGGCATAAGATAATGATTTTCAGTTCCGGTCCAATTCTAACATTTTCAAATAAAGGAAGACAAGAAAATAGAATGGGGAAGGAGAGGAACAGCTAGTGTTTACTTCATTAACTTAACAGAACTCTGTAGGTAAAAGGTCTGTGCATAGCAGGTGATCCATTCCTCCTTTATAATTGGGAGCCTCCCACAAAGGCGAGAGTGCATCCTACCAGCACTCTGAAGGAAGGAAATAATCTATCCATCTCTTCTGACACAGGGAAGAATGATCTGTTGCCAGGAGCTGGTATTTCAGGCAGCACTGCCTGGCCAGATGCCAAACTCTGAGGTGGGAAGTTGGGGTTCTTGATCTGGAGAACTGCAGAATGGTAGGAAGACTCTGGGACAGGCATTTCTCATGGAATTTGGATGGAAGTGTAACAACAGTCCAGAAATCTCCTTATGAAGAGGCTTGTGTGTCTAAGAGAAAGTCTTAACTGCTGAAAGTAAGAGCCGCATAGGAAAGAATCAGAAGACCTATTTTTTTCCCCTGTTCACTTACAGATTTGCTGTGTGATCTTGGACAAGTCACTTCATCTCTCTGTCTTTAGCTTCCTAATGGGTGTTAATGTGATATTTTCTAACTCTGATGCTCCATGATTCTCTTCATATGTGGGCCTGTGAACCGCAGGGCTGCTGACTAGCCCTGCAGATCCTTTTCCAGCCAAGAGTTGCTGCTGGTTGGTTCTTCTGGTTCCTTTGGAGCTCATGCACTCCCAGTTTTATAACAAAGCAAAAACATATATGACAGCCTCCTTGTTTTTTTATTCGATTTTACTCACAATGATATTAATACTTATCTTTTTGACTGTGGAGGTAACAACAAAAAATCATTTCCATGAGGAAGTGACCAACCACCCAAAGCTTCCTTTTGAAGTCTCCTTTCTGTCTGGATGGACAGCAGCCTTTACTCTTCAAATAAGAAAGACTTGTTAAGCCAATAGTTGGCCCAGCTTGCTCCTCTTTTAGGGTCTGTTGGATGTGTTAAGGATGCCTCATTCAATTCGGTGCCTCAAGCCAGAAACTGGGAGAGGTGTCTGACCCCTCGCTATTCCTCAGTTCTCCTGAGGGATCCAGCCATCACGAAACTCGCAAATAGGTCATACACTTCTCTCTGTCTTCAATATGGCAGCCCTCATCCAAGTTGCTGTCATCTCTCCCCTGAGCTACTGTACTAACTTCCTGATGGCGTCCCCATGCCCATGCCCTTGTCCTATCTCCCACCCATTCTTCCCATCACAAAGTAATCTTCCTAAAATGTAAAACAAATCACTTTACTCTCAAGCTTAAAACTCATCAAGGGGTCTTTCTTCCTTCCCATTGCACTTAAGATGATGTCTGAAATCCTCACTCGGGTTTACAAGACCCTCTGTGAGCTCTACAGAGTTCTCTCCCATTCATCACTGGCTCCTCCTCAAAGCCTTCCCTGTCTGTCTGTGGTGTGCTCATTCCCATCCTCTGCCTGGCTGATTCCTGCTCTCCACGTAGCTCCGTGCTGGAATGTCATTTCCTCAGACAGGCCTGCCTTATCTTCCCCTCCCCAAATAAATCATGTCCCTTTTACAATCATCACAAATCACAATTATGGGTTTTATTGTTCACTTATTTATGACCTCCTCTCTCAGGAGTTCCCATGAGGTGATGGACCATGTCTATATTCTTCCTTATAGTATCCCAGTGCCCACCACTATGGCCTGGCCACTGGAAGCAAATACTTGCTGAATGACTGGCCAAGTGAGGGCCCTTTACTGAAAGTCTCCTTCTGGTCACTTTATTTCCAGCTTATAAGCTACTGTCAGGAACACTTCAGATGAGAATTTCTTTGTACATTTTTCACTTTTTCAAGAGCTCACCCTATGAAGAGGCTTTTGGTTTGGCCTAGCTGCCTACTTGAGAATTGCCATCCTGTATTCACACATGGCCTCCTGTGCTTAGAGATGCAGAAAGTTTAAGACTTTGCCAGTGATAGGCATGTCTTCAAGGCATGTAGCATGGTGATCAAGAGCGAGGGCTCTGTGGTCACTCACTATTGAGGCTGCTCTTTTCTAGCTACCTGACTTCACCTCAATTTCTTCAACTATAGAATGGGGATAATAACAGAAGTTAACTGATTGGTTGTCTTAAGGATTTAATGAGGCAACAAATGTAAAATGGTTAGTAGAATGCCTGACACAAACATCAGCTTCTATTGATATGTTTCAGCTTCTTCTGATATGTTTCACTCAACCCCAGAAAGAAAGTCCAAATGCAGAGTTCTAGGTCTGGGGAATTTCTGGGGAGGCATCTTTTCCAGTCTTCTGTCTCCCTTCTTAACCACATATAGGTTGCCCTACAATAGTTTGTGGTCCCAAAAGGTGGCAACAAAAATGTAGATAAGCTTTACATTCCACACTATTCATTTGAAGTCATAAGCAGATCTGAAATTTCCAAGCTAGCAGTCAGTATAAAACTGCTGATGACCATTATTTATATACCTTGGCCAGATGAATCATGTTTGCAATAACTAATAATATTTTAAAGGCATGCCACTCTTTCCTAAAGAGTGTTGGTCCCCTGGCATCTGGTGACAGTTCAATACTGAGACCCTGGAGGTGGTCAATAGGTGACACTAACCTAAACAGAAGCCTCAGCACACCCGGTGGCAGGGTACCAAGAGGAATTTAACATTCCACTCCTACCGCCCTCCTCCGCTTCCCGGCTTCCGCAAAGTGGTTTTAAAATCAGAAGCACATCCCTAGCGCTCTGTGTAGGTGGTGACGTGGGAGGGGGTGAAATGCAACCTTTATTTTCCTAACTGCCTGTCATCCAATTCCCCGTTTCCCTCCGACTTTCATGAGTGATGAGGTCATCCCGGCGCAGAAAAATCAAACTCCTATTTTTCAGACCCAATAAAGGCCGGCATTGTGTGTCTGCGTAAACACAGGCCAGACGGGCAGGGCGGCGGGGACACGAGTGGCCCGCCCTCTGGCGGTCGCAGGAGACGATGGTGCCCCGAGCTCCACCGCCCCGAACAACGGCAGGGAGGCGGAGAGGGTGCGTGCTAAAATGTAAGTTAAAATTAGATCAATAGTCAGCTTGGCTCTCTCAATCAATGCTTCGCAGGGCGAGCGTACAACCAGCTATTTATACGCTAAACCCGGCATTATCTTCCTCTTTTAGGACGCACAGATCCATTACTGCGCGCCGTAGGGGAGAGGATGCTGCAGGGAGCTGATGCATGCCTCATTTCAGCCCCGCGGGCTCCGGGAGGCTGCATCCGGCCAGCGGGTGCACGAGATGGGGAGTGGGAACATACCTCCTGCCCCGGTGGCCCCACGGCTCTCTACAGTATTCCTTCCCTGGCCTGCCCCGCAACGACTCACTCCCATCCATTCTTTACCTCCACGGAATCCCTAGGGTTTACACGGGGAGTTGCGGGGCGGGGGATGGGGGGGGGGGCGCTCACACCAAGGGACTGCATTACGCAGTCTTCGCTCAGACAGTTATTGCTGTAAATAGCTGTACCCTTCCTCCACCCCCGTCCAAGCACGGAAGGGAATGGGTTTACAGCAACCTGTCTGATTGCCTTGTATTTCAGGCCTTGGTGAGATGGACTTGTGCTCCATCCAGCCCCTGACGCGCTAAGATAACTGGGCATTCCCAGTCCCGTTGCCCCAGTGGGTGGAAGTTATCTCCCTTACATGAAGCAATGTCCACATCTGGTGTTTGTGTTGATGTTGGGAAACTTTGCAGTTTTCAAAAGATGCTACAGAAAAAAGCGGGGGGTGGGGGGGGGCACAATCTGATATAGCACAACCACCTCAGAAACACAAGATCAAATCGTATTTCCGGGGAAAAATGTAGGCATTCTAGTCTTAGATATGTATACAGCATATTTTATATTATATATAGGTATATAGTTTTTCTTAATTGTTGCTCTTCTCTTTTTTTTGCAATTCTTTAATAAGCATGTACTACCCTTAAAAAGCCAAAGAACTTTAATAGTAGCTTATATGTACATTAGGTATATTTATAGAATTAATTTATTGTTTGACATAAAAGGATTTCGAACTAAAGATAGACACTGAGGCCTTCTTTTAGAAACAACCTTTTTCCTCTTCAAATTCTTGTTGGCTTAGCGCCAAAATATATCCTGCATCTGTCCCTCTCCCCACATCTAGCTGGCTTCTAGCTTACTTACAAGTCACTATTGCTTATCCTTCACCTGGATTGCAAAAATAGCATCTCTTCTGGTCTTCCTGGATTCCCTCTCTCTTGGATGCAGCCTACCCACTCCACATAGCAACCAGATTGCTCTTTTTAAAATGTAAATCAGATCACATCTCCTTTCTTTCTTGGCTTCCCTGGCTCCCCACTGTGCTTCACTTAGATCCCCCCAGTTCTTTACACAAGAGCAAAATGTGGTATGTGGTCTGGCCCCATCCACCCTTGCTGGGCTCTCAGCTCGCTCACTTCCTCACGTTTTGTCAGAGCACGCTTTCACATGGTGCCTTCTTTCTGAGCCTTGCGCCCACAGACTCCGGGCTCTTGTGCTTCATGCATGCTAGGGAGAATTCTCTCTCAGATGCTCTCCTCCAAGCTGCCTCGGTGTCATACTGGCCTCAGCTCAGATAACAGAAACCTTAGCTGACCGCTGCTCATTCAGAACTCATTATCACGTTACCCTATTTTATTTGCAGCACAGCAGTTAACTCAGATTGGTTTATTTATCCTGTGGGTTATGAGATTATTCTCCCTTTTTGCACATTAGAATGTAAGCCCCATGAAAACCAGTTATTTAAAAAAATTTTCTTCTCTACTGTTTTGTTGGGTTCTAGAACAGTGCCTGGCCCACAGCTGTTATTCAATATATATTTATTGTATAGGTTACTAGGTGTAATTCCCTAATATATATATAATTATGCATATTCTGCCTTGCATCTTATAGTTATTTTTATACCTGTATGCTTCCTCCTTTCAAGTGTGAACTCCTTGAGGCAGGATCATGCTTAGTTCATTTTATTCTTCTTGGCTTTACGGAGTCTGGCACATCACAAGTGTTTAATATGTTTATTAGATTGAGTTGCAATAAGTGAACAGTTAATAAGCTGATACAATATGACTTTACCCCACATCTAGCTTTCACCAGGGAAAATGAAAATATATTTTGATATCCAAAGGGTGACATTATTGCTTTGATCCTTATAACACCACGCAGGCACACACACACACACACACACACGCTTTCGATATTTCAAAGAATGCTCATATCCATTATTTTATTTGATCTTAATACCAGCTCTGTGAGATAGGCCTTATGATCCACACTTTACAAATGTGGAAACCAAAGCTCAGTGGCATGAACTGACCTGCTCAAGCTTGAGCAGCTAATATGAAGCAGAGACAGGACTAGAGCCTGTTAATTTCAAATACCTACAAATATGGTTGCATAAGAGCACACGTGCATACATGTCTGCACTTGCTGGCATTTTTTCACCTCCACCACATTCGTGGTTTGGACCAAATGGGATCATAAATACAAAGTATCTTGCATGGAATGTGGCATATGACAGGCTCCCAATAAATGACCGTTCCTTCCTCTTGCCTGCACTACGGGTTGCCATAATCTCTCCATCCCAAAAAAGAAGAATGCGTCTATCTTCACTTTGTTCTTTTTATTACTAGACTAACTTCCAGGATTCTTCTATTGTGAAATATTCATGCATAATATTAATTGGATGCTTTCGCAGATCTGAACAAGAGTAAATGAATTTTTGCTAACTGGCAACCTATTGCTCTTTCATCTTTTACTCTGAATACAAATCAATGAAAAATATTTGTGAATACCTACCAGAACACAGCTTAGCTTAAGTTACACAGTTCAGTGTCAACAAGGAAATGGCACATTAAAAATGCCAAAGCTTGTTAATCATGAACAAAAACTAAACATAGCACAGCCAGAGGGGTTAAGTAACATGTAAAATTAGTGTTACAATAGGCAAAATAAAGCAAGAGCTTATTCCGACCATTCATTCATTTATTTATTTGTTGAGTATTTTTTACGTGCCAAGAACTGTACTAAGTATACTAATTGATAACGTCTCTACTAATATAGGTCTAGTAGAAAAGACAGACTTAAACCAAATAACCACACAACAGAGATCAATGTTGTGAGAAGGCAAAACAAGAGGAACTGATGTGGGAAATTCAGGGGAGAACCCCTTGAGGAAGGGATGGCTGAGCTCAGTTATGTCTCAAGTTCCATACCACCAATGGTTACTGAAGAAGGAAGAGGAGGAAGAAATGACCAGACAAGCAAATAATAATAATGGTCACTAAGAAAAAAAGTTCATTTATTTTGAGAGAGAGAGAGCCTGCTCGTGCACGTGCACGTGTGGGGGAGGGACAGAGAGAGCAGGAGAGAGTGAGAATCCCAGGCAGGCTCTGGGCTGTCAGCGCAGAGCCCCACGCAGGGTTCGATCTCATGAACCATGAGATCATGACCTTATCCGAAATCAAGAGTCAGACATTTAACCGACTGAGCCACCGAGGCGCCCCTAACTTTTAAATTCTTTTACTGAATAACTATTTTTTAAGTGCCTACTATGTGCCAGGTAGATGTCTAAGTGCTACAGGGCATAGTAAGGGTCAAAGACAAAAATCCCTGCCTTCATGGGCTTATATTGTAATGGGAGAAAACATACAACAAACTAATAAAGAATTTTAATAGAAAAAAAATTAAATGGTGATTTCTTCTAAGGAAAAACATAAACCAAGGAAGTAAGACTGGAAGTGGTGAAATAGTGAGGTACAATTTTACATAGGGTCGTCCCAGACACCTTCACTGAATAATGGATTTGAGCAAGACCCAAAAATGGTAAAGGAGCAAGCCATGCTGATCTGAGGGGTGGGATGGAGATTGCAGAGGGAAGAACTCTCCAGGAGGAGGACTCTGTCGGTACAATAGCCCTGAGAAGGTAGCATACCTGATTAATTTGAGGGAGTGCAAGGAGACAGGTGTGTAAAGTAAGTGGCATAAACGAGGGGGTAGCTAGTAGGTGAGTTCAGAAAAGGTAATGGATCTTCGTGGACCTGGCAGGTGATTGTAAAGCTTTGGCTTTTACTCTGTGTGCAGTGGGAAGACATGAAAAGCTTTTGAGCAAGTGATTGACGTTATCTGATTTATGTTTTAATGGTCACTCCAGCTGCTGTGTAGAGAGCACTCATGTTCCAGGCAATGTGTTAAGTGTCTTAATAGATGATCTCATTTTTGTATTCACAATTCTGAGAGGTACCCATTCTATAGGTGAGAAAACCAAGGTGTAGGAGTTTAAGTACTTATTCAAGGTCACGTGGCTAATAAATGACAGTGCTGGAATTAAAAGCCAACCAGTGTGATTCCAGCACCCAAGCTATTAACCACAATATTACAGCTCCTCCCTAAGAGAAACTGGGATCATTGGTGGTGGTGATGACAGTAACAGTAATACCTATTACTAATTGAGGCTTTTCTAGCCTGTTCTGGTTTTTCTCATTAACTTTATTTCATTCCCACAAAAACCCTTTCAGATAAGTATTATTGCTCTTTTATTATAGATAAGGGAACTGAGGCTCAGAGAAGTTACGTAACTTACCTATGTTCAAACAGTTTATAATTAGATGCTAGAATTCAAACCCAGGGCACTTAATCTTCAAAGCCCTTGCCTTACTCCTCCCAGATAAATATATTAAACTTTAAAATATATTTATTATAAAGGGCCTATAATTGAGTCTTGTGTTTTAAAAAAAATCCATTTTATCTTTCCTTTTTGATTGGAGTGTTTAGTCCATGTGTGTATAAAATTACTGACATAGTTCATTTAATTATTTCTACTTGTTATTTTTTTTGTCTTCAAAGAATTTCAGTTTATTTTTTTTATTTATTATTTTTTTTAATTTTTTTTATTTTTTTCTCACCATTACTATTTATTTATTTATTTTTTTTTTAATGAAATTTATTGACAAATTGGTTTCCATACAACACCCAGTGCTCATCCCAAAAGGTGCCCTCCTCAATACCCATCACCCACCCTCTCCTCCCTCCCACCCCCCATCAACCCTCAGTTTGTTCTCAGTTTTTAACAGTCTCTTATGCTTTGGCTCTCTCCCATTCTAACCTCTTTTTTTTTTTTTTCCTTCCCCTCCCCCATGGGTTTCTGTTAAGTTTCTCAGGATCCACATAAGAGTGAAACCATATGGTATCTGTCTTTCTCTGTATGGCTTATTTCACTTAGCATCACACTCTCCAGTTCCATCCACGTTGCTACAAAAGGCCATATTTCATTTTTTCTCATTGCCACGTAATATTCCATTGTGTATATAAACCACAATTTCTTTATCCATTCATCAGTTGATGGACATTTAGGCTCTTTCCATACTTTGGCTATTGTTGAGAGTGCTGCTATGAACATTGGGGTACAAGTGGCCCTATGCATCAGTACTCCTATATCCCTTGGATAAATTCCTAGCAGTGCTATTGCTGGGTCATAGGGTAGGTCTATTTTTAATTTTCTGAGGAACCTCCACACTGCTTTCCAGAGCGGCCGCACCAATTTGCATTCCCACCAACAGTGCAAGAGGGTTCCCGTTTCTCCACATCCTCTCCAGCATCTATAGTCTCCTGATTTGTTCATTTTGGCCACTCTGACTGGCGTGAGGTGATACCTGAGTGTGGTTTTGATTTGTATTTGCCTGATAAGGAGCGACGCTGAACATCTTTTCATGTGCCTGTTGGCCATCCGGATGTCTTCTTTAGAGAAGTGTCTATTCATGTTTTCTGCCCATTTCTTCACTGGGTTATTTGTTTTTCGGGTGTGGAGTTTGGTGAGCTCTTTATAGATTTTGGATACTAGCCCTTTGTCCGATATGTCATTTGTGAATATCTTTTCCCATTCCGTTGGTTGCCTTTTAGTTTTGTTGGTTGTTTCCTTTGCTGTGCAGAAGCTTTTTATCTTCATAAGGTCCCAGTAATTCACTTTTGCTTTTAATTCCCTTGCCTTTGGGGATGTGTCGAGTAAGAGATTGCTACGGCTGAGGTCAGAGAGGTCTTTTCCTGCTTTCTCCCCTAAGGTTTTGATGGTTTCCTGTCTCACATTTAGGTCCTTTATCCATTTTGAGTTTATTTTTGTGAATGGTGTGAGAAAGTGGTCTAGTTTCAACCTTCTGCATGTTGCTGTCCAGTTCTCCCAGCACCATTTGTTAAAGAGGCTGTCTTTTTTCCATTGGATGTTCTTTCCTGCTTTGTCAAAGATGAGTTGGCCATACGTTTGTGGGTCTAGTTCTGGGGTTTCTATTCTATTCCATTGGTCTATGTGTCTGTTTTGGTGCCAATACCATGCTGTCTTGATGATGACAGCTTTGTAGTAGAGGCTAAAGTCTGGGATTGTGATGCCTCCTGCTTTGGTCTTCTTCAAAATTCCTTTGGCTATTCAGGGCCTTTTGTGGTTCCATATGAATTTTAGGATGGCTTGTTCTAGTTTCGAGAAGAATGCTGGTGCAATTTTGATTGGGATTGCATTGAATGTGTAGATAGCTTTGGGTAGTATTGACATTTTGACAATATTTATTTTTCCAATCCATGAGCAGGGAATGTCTTTCCATTTCTTTAAATCTTCTTCAATTTCCTTCATAAGCTTTCTATAGTTTTCAGCATACAGATCCTTTACAACTTTGGTTAGATTTATTCCTAGGTATTTTATGCTTCTTGGTGCAATTGTGAATGGGATCAGTTTCTTTATTTGTCTTTCTGTTGCTTCATTGTTAGTGTATAAAAATGCAACTGATTTCTGTACATTGATTTTGTATCCTGCAACTTTGCTGAATTCATGTATCAGTTCTAGCAGACTTTTGGTGGAGTCTATCGGATTTTCCATGTATAATATCATGTCATCTGCTACTTGTTATTTTTTCTATTTTTCCCATTTATACTTTGTTCTTTTATGCCTTTTTTTTTACCTTCTTTTGAAGTATTTATTTTCCATGTTTCTCCTCTAGTAGTTTCTTATTATACATTCTTCATTTTCTTATGTCTTTTTTCCTAGAAAATTATTGTGCCTTCCTAGCTTCCCAATATATCTTGTAGGTTAGCATTTTTGCCATTTCACAAGTAACTCAAGAAACTTACAATAGTTTAATCTCATTTAGATCTTCTGGTTCTTTGTGACACTAGCTAACATGTGACTCCTACATTATATTCTCAATAATCTTTTCTTATTTTTCTTTTAAAAAGTTGATATTAAAAAAAATCTTGTACACATATTTATTCTTTATAGTGCTCCTCATTTCTTCCCATAGTTTACTATTTCCATCCAGGATTCTTTTCCTTTGGCCTGAAATTTTTCCTTTAGTAAATCTTATGGTGCTTCCAGAGCCAAACTCAGTCAAAGTTACTTTGTTGGAAAATATCTTTATTTTGGGCTTAACTTTTGAAGTACATTTTCACTGGATATAATTTTATTCGGTGTTGCATTTTTCTTTCAGGTCTAATGATGTTAAAGCATTATCTTCTGGCTTCCATAGTTTCTATGTTATTATTATTATTATTTTTAATGTTTATTTATTTTTGAGAGAGAGAGAGGGAGCAGAGGAGGGTCAGAGAGAGAGATGAAGACACGGAATCTGAAGCAGACTTCAGGCTCTGAACTGTCAGCACAGAACCTGATGCGGGGCTTGAACTCATGAACTGGAAGATCATGACCTGAGCTGAAGTCAGACGCTAAACCTAACCGACTGAGCCACCCAGGGACCCCTCCATAGTTTCTATTGAAAAGTCAGCCATCAGTCTCTTTGTGACATTGAACGGAATGTCTCTTTTTCCTTTGGTTCTTTTCAGATTTTTTTCTTAGTCTTTACTTCCCAGCACTTTGAATATAATGTCCCTAAATGTGGTTTTCATTGTTTTTATTCTTCTTAGTGTTCCCTGTTTCCCTTCCTTGAATTTGTGAGTGGAGTGGATATCGTTGATAAATTTCAGAAAATTCTCAGTTGTTATCTCTATAACAATTGCTCTTTTCCAGTCCCCTTCTCCTCGCCTTCTGGGACTTCAATTATATGTATATTGGACTTTTTTTTTTTTTTTACTGTGTATCATATGTCTCTTATACTTTATTCTGTTCTTTTTACTCTTTTCCCTCACTTTTGTGTTTCAACTTGAGCTACTGTTTTTAAAAAATGATCTTGTCTTTGAATTAAAAAATCTGTGGTATATGTACTATTACACTTACCCAATTAATTGTTCAATTTAAATAATATATTGTTGTATTTTTTCAGTTTTAGAATACCTATTTGATTTTTTTAATTTTTTAATGAAATTTATTGTCAAATTGGTTTCCATACAACACCCAGTGCTCATCCCAAAAGGTGCCCTCCTCAATACCCATCACCCACCCTCCCCTCCCTCCCATCCTATTTGATTTTTTTAACAATTTCAATTCTCTGTTGAAATTCTTAATCTTTTATTTCATTTCTCCTCTATTTTTTCATATAAAAATCTTAATGATTTTAAAATCCTTTTCTGCTAATTACCACACTTGAATTATCTGTGGGTATGCTTCTATTATTTGATTTTTTCCTCTTGATTATCAATCACATCTTCCGTTCATTTCTCATGTTAGTAATTTTGAATTGTATCATTGAAACTGGGTATCAAAAATAATCCAGAACAAAACAAAACAAAAAAAATCCCAGAATGCTCAGATGAAATCCTGTACCATCAAGGACTCTTCCCTTCCTTTGGTAGGCAGACAGGTAGGGATTGAGCTGGGTGTGAGGCTGGGTTGCAGCTCTGAGTAAATCTTGGTAGATAAACCATTTGCCCTCCAGTTGGTCCCTGTGCTCTGCAAAGGGCATCTTTGGGCTTTCAATGGGGAGCCTAGAAACTCCTTGTATCCTTAACTCTAATAGTTCTGCTCTTCAGAGGTTCGGAGCCTGCAGAGATTTGGAGACTCCCATTTCACATAGGTTCAAAATCTGGCAAATGATTTAAAGGGAAGAACTGTTATCCATTCATCAAAAACTCTTATTTCTAGTGGGACTTTGTCTCCTATACACTGCAGATTATAAAAAAACTTATTCTCCCTTTCTGGGTTAGCCCACATAAGCTTTCCCCACCATCCTTAAGGGAATGGATCTTATATTTGGCACTTCTCTGTTTTCTAATCCGTTACTTCAATCCTATACCAAATACATTACTTCAGTCCCATTTCACCAATAGTTCTGCTGTGTTCCTATTTTCCCAGTAGAGGCCTGCATGGCCCAAATCCAGCCTTCAGCCTATACCCACAGTGGGCAAATGCTTCTTGGGAAGCCAGCAGCTGGTGATTATAAACTCCTTAGGAATTTCAGTCTAATTTCTTTGCATCCATCACTCTTCAGTGTTTTTAATGATGTCTTCAATGTACTTATTTCTTTTTCCTTCTTGCTACAGTATTGCTGTTAGCTTACTGGGATCTTTACATTCTGTCCAAAAGTGAAAGTCCTCAGATAAATGAATGGTTAGAAATTTTCGAGGTGAGGAGGACTTTGGCATTTACGTGATACAGCAATCTCATTGGACATTTAGAAACATAGATGTTCAGAATGGTAAAGTGATTTATTCAAGGCCCCAAACTAATGAGGCTAGAAACTAGATCCGAGGTAAATCTGGAGGTGGAGGGTTTCCTGATCCCAAGTCCAGTATTCAAGAGGAGGGAGGAGAGAAAGAGACAGGCAGAAAGACAATATAGCATGGAAAGGACTCCACCTGAAATGGAGAGCAATTTTGGAGTCTTGGCTGTAGCAGTCCAAGTGATCAGCCCTCAAAAATTCATGTTAGAAAACTTACCTGAGGTTTTATAAGTCAATCATAAAATTGAATACATGCTTCTCTCTTTTTTTTTTCCTCCCTTGTTTGAAAACGTAAATTAGAATGAAGTACCAATGATAAGAGCCTTTCTAGAAGAGGTTACAGATGAGGCACACAGTGTGGTAATGTGAAGGATAGGAAAGGCTGCTATCAAAAAGCTGAGAATGTTACCCTTGGCACAGGGATATTGATACTGATGGGATTTCAAGGTGTCATAGGCTCATGAATTTCTCTGCTCAATACAGTAACAGACAAAGACTGGGTTGGTGCCCTTTGAAAACACACGATGTAAATGTTTCTGTGTTTTTCTATGTAAGCAGAGTTTATCACTACCACCTTTCTTTTCTCTCTCATTGTTGAGCTAACAAGATTTGAAAGGCAGGGAAGAGAAAGTGAAGAATTATTGAGATGGAAATCTGCAACCAAGAGCACAGAGACCCATCTCTTCCCAAGATGATTCTCACCCTTCCACCAACACACCCAGCTACTGTGGTCAGCCCTCACCTTACACAAGAGCTATGAAGAATCATCCAAAATCACAAAAAGTCAAAATCATGAGAAAGTACTTTAAAATAAATGTGATTTTTATGTCTACACCCAACATGGGGCTCAAACTCATGACCACAAGATCAAGAGTCACATGTTCTTCCAACTAAGCCAACCAGGGACCCCTGTTCTTTTCTTGATTGCACTGTTTTATCTCTACTTAAGACTAGAAGAGAGGTTGCTAAGCAATTTAACAATGTAAACAAGGGGGTGGGGCTCAGCATCAATGGGAAGTAGTACCTTCAAACTTGTTAGAGGAACAAACTGCATTTAATGATATTATCACATTATTGTCTACATGCAAATGTGTGCTATTTGTAAATGAATCACATCTCTTCATTAAGGAAGGACATCTTATTTATCATCCTGGTAGCAATTTCTGTGACAAAGTAATCCTCATTTATTTAAAATTGTCCACTATTGATAATAGCTAACATTAAAAAAAAAATTTTTTTTAATGTTTGTTCATTTTTGAGAGAAAGAGGCAGAACACAAGCCAGGGAGGGGTAGAGATAGAGGGAGACACAGAATCCGAAGCAGGCTCCAGGCTCTGAGCTGTCAGCACACAGCCCGATGCAGGGCTCGAACTCACAAACAATAAGATCATGACCTGAGCTGAGGTTGGACGCTTAACCCACTGAGCCACCCAGGGACCCCAATAATAGCTAACATTTTTTGAGTACTTGCTATATACAGGCCTTTTCCTAAGCAAGGAACACTTTATGCAAGCTTTTGCATTTACTCTTTACAGTAAGTTGTATGAGGTAGGCACCACTATCGTTCTTCTTTTTAACAAGTGAGGAAACTTGAGACTTAGCAAGGTTAAGTAACCTGCTCAAGGATGTATAATAACGGATAGGGTTTGGTTCAGTCTGGCCCAAATTCCCACGTGCTGATGATGGTCTTTCAACGGCTCCAAACTAGTGGTGCAAATCTTTCTTTTTCAGTGATGGTCAACTAGTGGCTTTGTTCCAAAACAACTCTATTCCTTCTTTCTGCTCTGCTCAGCCAGTCCCCTTGGGTACCAGTCTTCTCTCTCAGTTAGTGGTGGTCAAGGTGAGTTGCCTAAAACATCAAAGAAGGAAATGAATGGTTTTTGGAAGCAAGACTGACCTGATATCTTCTCTGCAGCAGCCCCCTTGCTGGGTTCCAGCACATCCCTTACTAATTGCATAGTTTAGGGTTATTATTCAGTGTTCCTTATCTGTAAAATTGGAATAATATCCCCAACCTTGCAAGGTTGCTGGGGAAATGAAGTACTGTATGTAAAGTGCAGACACAAGATAGTATGTGTCAAATGCAAGTTCCTGTTTCTATCTTTTATGCATCCTATGGGATGGATATCTCTCTTCAAAGTTAGCACCTTGTCTAGGAGATACTTGAGCTCCTTGTTGACATCCAGACTTTGCATGTAACTGGGAGAAGAAGTTTGTGAGATGACAATTGTGTGTCATCCTCCCTCCCTGCTCTCCCCCTCCCCCACCCCCAACAAAGAAATCCCATGATATTGTACTCAAGAAGTACAATTCAGGATTCCTTCTCTTTATCTGGAGTCATCTGAAGTTGAATAGCCTCCTCGCCTGGAGGCCATTTTTCTTCTGCAATAAATTTGTCTTCATAACAAACCGAAGCCACTGACCTCCAGGTGGAGCTCCATGAAAGAGAGACAGAAGGAAAAAGAGAAAAAACCATGTTGGCGCCCCAGAGAAGCTGATAGCCTGAGGAAGACACAATGAAATGTAAAGATGGGGTGTGGTCCTTAATGGATTTGCAGGGAAGAGAGGGACATGTGGAACGCATTCAGCCAGTTTAATTCCACAGGAATTTGGAGAGACTGCCAAAGTGCTCAGCCAGCCCAGGGAGGGGTGCGAGAGAGAGGAGACATGGTCTAAGGAGCTGGCAGTCTCCGGGAGTGGCAGCACATGCACTGGAGGAGGAAGAGCAAAAGATCAGTTACATTCCATGGTCAACTGTGATGCAGCTTAGGATGTGGTTTCACAGGTGAGAGAAGGACTATTGTTGTTTTTTGCATGCTGTTGTATTCCAGGCACCAAATTAGATGAGTTAAATGGATCATCTCATCTAATTTAACCCTAAAAACAAACCTTTGACATGAGCCCACTTTGATGGTGAAGAAATTGAAGTGTGAAGAGATTAAACCTGCCCAGGATCCAGCAGCAAGTGAGCTAGAGGATTTCAACATAGATCTGTCTGAATGCAACACCCATTCTCTCAGGAGGCCTAGAGCTCCTTGCTAACTGTAAGATTAAGCCCTTCTAACCTTCCTATGCCTCAGTTTCCTTATGTGGTGAATGGAGATAGTAATGCTATACTAGAATTGTTTGTGAGGTAAGCTTTGCTCAAATCCTTTTCTCTGGCAATGGCCACCTCACTTTAGTTCCTGATAATGGGTTATCTTTGTACCCCAATCATACTGCAAATGTTCAGACCATGGTGGACACTGACTCAAGAGAGGGGTGGGAGTAGAGAGTGACAGTTCCCGGAACTACCTCAGTTTTGTCTCTTCTGTCCTGAAGCCTGATTGTTCAGTTTTTCTTAGATCCAGTGAGACTGTACCTTAACCTTGCAATAATCCCCAACCTTCATTCCTCCCTGTTTTTTTTTTGTTTTTGTTTTGTTTTGTTTTGTTTTGTTTTGTTTGAGCTGAATTGAGTCTGTGTTACTGCAACTAACAGATAGATCCGTGACCAGAACGAATACTTTCCTCATGGACTTATTGTGAGGAATCCATGAGATAAGGGAAATTACAAAAAGCAAATGACTGAGACCGTAGCTTTTTATCTTAGTAAGTAAAATAGCAATTTGGCCTTTATAATTGGGTCTTAAGATTTTCAGTTTATGGAATGCTTCATTACATCAAAAGGAAGATTTGCACAAATTTCACTTCTACTCTTCCTGCCAGGAGGAATCAAAGTGGCTAATAGTCATGTCAAACTAAAGACGCACAGCTCTCAAGTTCTCTGTGTTGGGGGTTGAGTGGCTCTAGGCTGGTCATCTGGTAACCTCTTTAAACCAGGTTTCCACTCGTTCCCAACTGTACCCTGTAGAATCTTCCAGAGGGCGTTGTAGATAGCCTGACCGAATGACAAACCACCTGACTGGCTGCCTGGTCGGCTGGTCAGCCACACTGCTGTCTTTACTCAGTTGAGGGTCCTGAGAGGAGAGTGTAGCTGAAATTCAACATGCTATCACACCAAGGAGACTTCTTACTTGATGTGGTTCAATTGCCTTGACTGGTCATGTCTCTCAAAATGTCCAGACTGCATGGGCACACAAACACAGCCTGAGAATACAAAGCTACTTCTTTTAAGAAAAAAACAAATTTCACACTGGACATTTTAAGACTGGGTTATTTAGTATCACAAATGCTTTGCCTTTGGGCAGATGATTCAGTAGGTTTGAAGAGCTGGCCAGAAACAGCATATTTTCTGCTGGCTGTCTTATTTGTCACAAAGCTGCGTATTGCTTTATTTTTTATGGACCTCAGGATTCCAGGTCTTCTTTTCTTTCTGGATAATTTCAAAACCTCTTGGTTAGAGGGGAAGCCATCCTAACCTGATTCTCTGTCCTGACCACCTCCACATGCATCCCACATTCTCTGCTTTCTCTGTAGATGGTCTTGCTTCATTCTCCACCCGCCAGTCAGGCAGCAGAGGAAGCAATTTTTTTTTAAGTTTTCCTCCATGGCTGCTTTATTACTTAACTCATACCATGTAAATCACCAGTCGGAAGGTGGCCTTTGGGTGAACCTCATTCTGAATCTCATTTGAGTGGTGCAAAGATGGTCAGTATAATTTCCTGCTGCTTTTCACGAATCTCACTTTTCTCAGCTTTTGCCCATTAAGATCGGCTATGATCCTTTATAATAAAGTGCCTATTGTTTGTATTATTAGCGCCCCCCCCCCCCCACCTCCGCAGCTCTCTGCAATAAAGCAGCAGGTCAGAGCTTTCTCTGGGAGAATTTTGGAAAAGGTTCACGGGAGGGCATCTGGTGCCATATACATACTATGATAACCGTTAATACATATGATTGCTTGGAAGAGAATCTGAATCCTGCTTTGTGGTTGGTGTCCTTTTACTGCCAATGTCTTCAGAAAAAGAAACTGCACCATAATCTGATATCAGTGGATGACATTGTAGGCACCACACAGAAATCTGTTTTTGGAGCAGCCTTCTGCACGGTGGGCGGAGGGGGTGGGGAAGTGGCACTTTCCCAGTTATCTGCTCTTTTGCTAGAATCTTGGCGGCCATAGGTCAGGTAGGGTTTACCCAGACCAGATATCTATTTACAACCATACTGGTTGGGTTAATCCAACCATTTAATGCCTACCAAGCTTGTGAATGTTAAATATATGCAAGTATAAAATAACAGTGAACCTTCATCCAGTATTTACTGGATGCCAGACGTAAATCCTATCTCATCATCTGAGCAAACCCTGAAGTTATAATCACATCTACAGTTTACTGAGCTCTTACTAGGTGCCCCCAATTATTCCAACTACCATCCATGCGCAAATTTACTTATTTAATCCTCCCAATAATCCTATGATGTGGGTACAGCTTTTCAACCCATTTTATAAATGAGGAAGCTGAGCTACACAGACAGGTTAGGCAACTTGCTCAAGGTCACACAGTTGGCAAGCTGCGAAGAAGCCGGGATTCACACCAAGCAGTCTGATCTCAGATCCCACGTGATTAACTACAACTGCCTCTGCAAAAGATCCATGGGGAACCAGGGAAAATTTCCAGTTCCTTCCATGACTAAGGGAATAGTCACTGCTTCCGCACGGCCAGGACACCTCTGCTTTCAGGTTCTTCAGGTTCTCACTATGTGGCGGTGCTGGTATGGCGGTGGCTTTTGCTGGGGCCTGTTACTACCTGCAGATTTTTTCCATCTCTGCCGGTGTCATTCCTCAGATTTCCTTTTGAATACAGCCTTTGTCTGTTGATTTCTACAGACATGGGCTCTTCCAGTACCTGCTGCAGTATCCCCACCTCCGACTGCCAAGACAGGCCTCTCTCTGGGATTGTTTACCTGGCACCGTGGCTCTGTCTGCTCAGACTATGCCCTCCATGCCCTGTCTGTGTTCCTCTCCTCTATTAGAATTCTCTGCCACATGAAGGCAGAATGTGAAAACAGCCACCTTTCTCTGCCTTTGTTAGGAAGAAACATGTTGATATTCAGATTTCAGCTAAAAAGGGACCGTCCCATTAAGCACCTCTAGGATACAACTAAATCTCCCTCAGTAATAATAGCTCGGGTGTGTTATGATTAGTTTTAAGGATTTTATACCCAGTATCAAGTAGGTTACCTAAAAATAGGAGTCCTGCCTTCTACATGGAGACAAAACAGTAGAGAGGCATGGGTGTGGACTTTGGACTCAAGTGCACGAGTTTGCCTTTCAGCTCCAGCATGCACCTGCTGTGTGGTGTTTGACCACTTCACAGAACCTCTCTGAGCTTTCTTCTTCCATTAAAAAAAAGAAAGAAAGAAAGAAAGAAAGAAAGAAAGAAAGAAAGAAAGAAAATGATAACACCACCTCAGAGAACTTTTTGAGGATTAATAATGATAGTAGATGTGAGGTTTCTGGCATAGACTAGATATGCAATTGTTTTTCTTTTCTTTCATCTAATTTCCTATTCTGCCAACATTTGTCTGTGACACTTCTCTCTCTGGAACTCATTTTAAAAAATGAGGTATTAGGATAAGTTGACTGTCAAAGCCCCTTCTAGTTCTACGTGTCTCCTATATCAACCTGTATCAAACCTGAGTGCCTTCCCGTGTTGTCTCATGCCATCCTCTTAAGAGCCCTTTGAGTTAGGCCCCATTATAATGCGCATTTTACTGTTGAGGAATCTGAGACTCCGGAAGAATGAGTAAATGGCTGGGGTTATTTAATGCATGTCAGCTAGGAAAGGAGGACTTGAACCCAGATCAGTGTGCTGAACTGCAGGGCTCAGACCCAAACCCAACAGATCCTGGGCAAATGGCTGCTCGGCGATGGCTCTCGGTACTTGGGAGCGTTCAGACCATGCATCACTTACGCTAAGCTGTGGTGGGATGGGTCCTTGGGTCCTGCCCAGCCAGTGTGTCAACAGGACATACATCCAGGAAGATGGGAATTTCATTGGAATGACGGGACAGCGCCACACAGGACACAGGCAGATAATAAGGTGTTACCGAATTGCTGACTGACGGGCCAGCCATCTAACCAACCTGGACAGATACTGAAGACGGTGAGCACTGAGACTGAATTGCCTGCTGAATGAAATCTTTGGCAAGAACATCTATGTCACTCTTTGGTGATACCAGGGCGCCTTCTGTAGCAGCCCCACTCCTTTATCTAATTTCTGGCTGGGAATAAGCCATGGGTTCAGCAACCAGCTAACTAAACTTGTTAGATTTGTGTTTCCAGTAAGGGAGCCTAAGCGGTGCTCAGGGAAGTGTGAGGGCTTGGAGGGTAGGATATTTCCATGTCATCAGAGAGAAGGAAAAGCCATTCACAATAATTTGAAGGCTATCAAATGTTTAAACTAATTTGCATACACAAATACATGGATGTTGATGCCTGCTATACCCACATTTGGCTCCGTTTAAATGTTCTGTTCCTTGTTGATCTCATTCAAATAGTGGCCATATGCAACTTTTGCAAGTAACTTGCCTAAAAGATCAGGTATACTGACTCCTGGCAATTGTATTGGTGTATCTTTCAGGAACCCACAGTGGCATTACAATTATCTATTGGTAGAAAGCTAATACCCACTTTCTGGGCTTTGTTATCTTTTTTTTTCTTCCTTCTGCAGATATATTGGGTTACAGTTTAGCAACGCTGCAGGTACACTCTCGTATGCTTAGGTGATTCTAATGTGTTATTTTCTTTAACTTACTGAATAAAAACTCACCCATCAGCAGTGTTTCAGATCCCATTGAATTTTTATTTCACTTTAAAACCTTAACAACCACCAGGAAAATTGTGCAGTAAGAACACGAGTGGCAGCCAACATCTTTCATCAAAGAAGCTCAAAATACTTCCCAAACATTAATTAAATCCCGCCACATTGTAGACGAGTTGTATGCTGCATTTTTTTTCCTTAAAAAAAAAAAAAAATCAATGCAAGCAAGTAGGTGACAGATGTGCACAGCAGAGGAAAATGAAAACTTCTTGAGGAAACAAATTTGAGTTCTCAAGTACCAAGGGTATCTACTCTCTCTTAATAAAATGATATGCTGGTCCCTGATCACATTCAACTGCTCTTTGTACATATAGAGCTGTTGATCCAATCTTTCTTTCTATGAGCATTATTCTCTTGGCACAGGCAGGAACATTTGCTTCTTGCTTTTGTTGCAATCAGACGTGGTAAGGCTCTGGCCTACAGGGAAACCTTTACAGTTTCTAAGGTAACAAAGAAGTTGGAAACATTCCTGGTGTCACACCCCATGCACCTTGTTCACTAGGAACTGAAGGATTCTAAGCCAGGTTGAGTCCCTTGCAGTTCCCAGGACCTGTGGAATGAGAGTTGGGGCGTAGACCTGGCTTGGAGCTTTGAGGTCATACAAGGAACTGGGATGTAGGGAGATATAAATTCGACTTGCCACTCCCATCACCGATCACCCTTGCAATGCTGTCACAAAGAAAGCTAAATTGCTAAGCATGAAATTGCAGAGTCTTTTCCCAGAAATCCTCTGACTCACCCAAGCAGTGGTACCACCCTTAAAGTAGATGTTGTCTACAAGTTTGGTAGCATTTTTGGTTGTCCTTGAGTCTAGTTTATTTTTTTTTTTTTGAGGTTTGTTTTATTTACTTATTTATTTTTTTTAAATATATGAAATTTATTGTCAAATTGGTTTCCATACAACACCCAGTGCCTTGAGTCTAGTTTAATTGCTCCAATCCTCATCTCCCTAGACATATCAAATCATGCCTCCTGGTATCTTATGGTTTCATGCCTACTGGATTCAATATCTTGGGTATGTCTTCTTTCTCAATTATCAGTTTTTGTGGGGCGCGTGGGTGGCTCAGTCAGTTAAGAATCCAACTCTTGGTTTCGGCTCCGGTTGTGATCTCACGGTTCTGTGGGTTTGAGCCCTGCATCGGGCTCTCCGCTGACAGTGTGGAGCCTGCTTGGGATTCTCTCTCTTCTTCTCTCTCTGCCCCTCCCCCACTTGCACTGTCTCTGTCTCTCTCAAAATAAATTCAAAAAAATTATTAGTTTTTGCATCTAACATATGAATGTTAGTTGTTGCTGCTATGATTATTATTATTATTACTATTAGTGTCCTTGACACGATAGTAGTTTAATCACCAATCTTAAAAAACTAGGTACCATATACAACAATAATAATATCTTTCATTTTAAAAATGCTTTTACAACTTGTACCTCCTATCTTGGATTCATTTCTTTATTTGCTCATTTATTCACTCATTCAGCTGAGAGACTTCTATGGTCTCCCTGGGGATACAACAATAATTAAAATGTGGTTCCTGGTTTCAAGGAGCTGACAATGTACAGGGGAGACCAGACGTGTAAACAGATGCCAAGAAGACAAGTTCTGTGCTTGAGCTGATCCTCAAATCATCTTATTTACCGATGAGAAAAAGAGAGACAGTAAAACAACCTTCTCAAGGTCACACAGCTAGATACTTGAAGAATAAAAGCTAAAATGCAACTTTCTGATTATTAAGCCGTTGCATTTTGACAGTTTTGCCATTTAGCTTCCTTGAGAGCAGTGGTTCTCAAAAAGACTTGGCCTTGGTCTCCAAACACCAGCAGGTACTTGTTAGACATGCAGATTCTCAGACCTCGCCCCAAACTACTGAATCTGAAATTCCAGAAGTGGGGCCCAGAAACTGGTATTTCAGTGCGCACTCCAGGTGACTCTGATGCACTAAAGTCTGAGAACCCCTGCTCTGTATCAGTGCTCCTCAAACTTCTATGTGCATAGGACTCATCTGGGGTCTGGTTAAAAATGTGGATTTTGATTTGGTAGGTCTGGGGAAGGATTTTCGACTCTGCTTTTCTCCTAAGCAACCTGGCTATGCTTTTGCTGCCAGTCCTTGCTTGAGAAGCAAGAATATACAGAGAATTGACACCAACAGAGAGCACTGATCAAGCCCAGCTGATGAGTAATGCTGTGTGTCAAGAGTATTCAATAAAATTATTCGCTGTCATCTAGGCCATCAAGGAACTTAAAAACTAGCACAGATGACGTTCAGATAAATAGACTTTCAGGGCATAAAAGCTCTCAAGTGACAACTAAGTGTGTGTATGCGCGTGTGTGCACACGTGCACGTGTGTGTGAGCATCCCTATGCAGGGATGCCCATGCATGTATACACACACAGAATGGGCAAGTGTTTAAAGAGACGATATTACACAGCAGCACCTCTCTTATTGAGACATCATTTGAATATACAGGTAGTGCAACCAAACACAGTCAAGAACCAGGAGGCCAGAAACATTTATGTGAAAATAAATACCACAAAGTCCACCATTTTTATTGATAGCTTCATCCTTTAAATCATTATTTAAAGTTGTTTACTTTTACTTTAGACAAAATCCTAGCATAGTCACATTAAAAGCAGGTGTTAAAGAGTAAATTGGATAGGCAAGGCCAAGATATCATAGGTGGCCATTCTGTCAGTAAAACACTCCCAACTGGCAAGAGGGAGAAAATGTGTGTATGTGTGTGTTTGCATGCACTTACAAACATAAACTTAGCATACTGGAACCATTGAATATAGAGGAAACACATGAGTAAACATTAACAAAGAGCATTGTATAGAAAGCAGAATGTAGTAATCACAGAAACATGCAGAAAATATTAAGATTACAAAGTGTTCAAGATATTTGGAAAGCTTGTAAAACATTTTAGACAGTTTCCCCAAAAAATGGTAGGGTTACTAGATTTAGCAAGTAAAAATATTTTATTTGGCAATACAAAAATTGGCTAAAAACAAGAGGGCTTGATAATCTCTGGGAATTTCATTGATGTGGGTTGCCAGGTTTTCTGAAATGACTGTCAAGCGTTATCATAAGGGGAGATGGTGGGGGCAACTGATATTCGAGCTGTAGGAGTTGTGTGTTTGGACAAGTAAGTCCCAGGCAAGTTTACTTGGGGTCTCTCCATTGGTTAAGAAGGACATATCTGGAGGCACCTGGGTGGCTCAGTTGGTTAAGCATATGACTCAATTTCGACTCATGTCATGATCTCACAATTTGGGGGTTTGAGCCCCGCATTGGGCTCTGCACTGACAGTGCGAAGCCTGCTTGGGATTCTCTCCCTCTCTCTCTTTCTGCTCATCCCCCACTAACACCCCCACTCTCACACACTGTCTCTCTCAATATAAATAAATAAACATTAAAAAAAAGAAAGGTATATCTGTCAGGATTGTTCCCACCTACAAGTAATGACGCCTGACAAAAGGTCATGTAGACAGGAAAGGAGTTTACTGTCTCATGCCAGAGCAGATCTGAGTTGGCATCCAAGACTAACATGAACCAGCAACATCATCAAGGGTCCAGATTCTTTAAATCTTACTATTTCATCATCCTTAAGATTACATAATGGCTGCTGTATTACCAGACACTAAGTCTAGGTCTTAAGCAAGAAGAAAGGGAGGGGCACCTGGGTGGCTCAGTTGGTTAAGCATCTGACTTTCACTCAGGTCATGATCTCACAGTTCAGTTCATGAGTTCGAGCCCCATGTCAGGCTCCTTGCTGACAGCTCAGAGCCTGGAGCCTGCTTCAGATTCTGTGTCTCCCTCTTTCTCTCTGCCCCTCACCTGCTCACTCTCTCTCTCTCTCTCTTGTAAATAAACATTTAAAAATAAAATAAAATAAAAAAAGAAGGGGAAAAGAACATCAAAGTTAAAGGGCCAAAAGCACACCAGCTGAAATTGCCTCTGAAAAGTTCCTGTGAGTTGTACTCAGTGCATTCCTCTTTAATCTCCTTGGCCACAACTGGATCATAGGGCCATTCCTAACTGCTGGGAGTCTGGAAAGTTGTTTTAAATTGGACACATACACCTTCAAAAAAATTAATACATTCAAGGTTTAGTTGGTGAGAAAAAAGGGAGGAATGAATGAATATTAGGTAAGCAATTAGCAAGCATCTTTTTTTTTTTTTTTTTTTTTTTTTTTTAGAGTTGACACACAATGTTATATTGGTTTCAGGGCTACAACATGGTGGTTCAACAACTCTATACAATGCTATGCTCACCGTAAGTGTAGCCACCATCTGTCACACACAACACTACTACAATACCATTGACAGTATTCCCTGTGCTGTACCTTTCATCTCTGGGACTTATTCATTCAGAAAGTGGAAACCTGTCTCCCACTTTCTTTCACTCATTTTGCCCAACCCCCCAAACCCTTCCCCTCTGGCATCCATCAGTTTCTTGTCTGTATTTACAGGTCTGTTCTGTTTTTTGTTTGTTTGTTTGTTTGTTTTATATATGTCACATGTAAGTAAAATCACATGGTATTTGTCTTTCTTTGTTCAACTTATTTCACTTAGCATAATACCCTCTAGTTCCATCCATTTCATTGCAAATGGTAAGATCTCATCTTCTTTTGGCTGAATATATTCGTATTATTGGTTGAATTGTCCAATTCAAAGATCTGGAACATGTCATTTTGCCTGATTCTCTGTACCCCAGACTCTTGGAAAACAAGCTTAGCGCTGTGTGACAAGTTTCACATATTTATTTGACACTTAGTTATTAGTAGACTGTGTTGCTTCTCGGTCTAGTTTAATTTGAGAGACATGGAAGGAAGGCAAGGTCAAGGTCTCTGGGCAATTGATAATCTATTACAGGGTGCACCTTGTGATATGACATTATTTTAACCACCATTACAAGCAAGATGGGAGCATCTTTGTGGTTTTCATAGCATCCTCTGCTTAGACTAGTGAAATCTGTAATACTGTACATAACAAATGACTAGGTTGCATTAAGAAAATATTGAGACATTGGGGAAAGCTTCACAAAATAACATTTGAACCAGACTTTAAAGGATGGGTAAGATTTCACCAACTGATACAGACACAGAGACGCTTCAGGACACCGCATTGTTAGAGAACTGTTAAATTACCTTGAAAAGATGTATCTTGCTATGTCAAGAAGATTGAGTCACCTATCTTGTAAAGAAAATTTTGCAAGAAAAAGTAGATTTCTCAAATGCTACAAAGGCTTTCTGCTTTAATTCCGATTCAATTATCCAGAAAATAGCATTCTGAGTCCTTTGAAATAATCAACCTTTTACCCAAATCCTAAAGCATCTTTCTTGTCATGCTGTGTTTTGTGAACATTTCCTTCCTTTCTCTCCTACAGATATTATGTGTAGCCCAATCTTGTTCATGTCTTGACAGGTAAAAAGGTGGCAGTCTCTTATTTCACCTCCGTCTAAGCAACAGAGTTAGGATTTGTTCCTCTCTGGCTTGATATTTGTATTTTGAGGGGAAAGAAAACAAAAGGAATGAAGAACAAAATCGGGAAACGAGGTTAAGAACATGTCGCTCCAGACCCTGGGAGCAGTCAAATCAAGCTGCCAGCTGCAACAAGAATCTCTCTAATAAGGAAATTAGAGCATGATCATTTCTGGCTATGTGACTCTGATTCTAAATAGGTTTTACAAATAGATTGTGATTGAACTTGGAAACATAAACAAATTGGCTTTGCGGAATAAAGGCTGAACTACATTTTGGTTAGAGAATTAAAATGCTTTTATGGGAGGTACTCTGGGAGAACGGACAGCTATTTTAATGACAGCATATGCATTTCTGAAACATACCGGCTTTGCTGGCTTCTCTGTAGAGAATCAGGTCTGATAAACTCAAAAGAAAGTTTCCCAACAGAGTCCCTGGGAGGACAGCTGATAAAGGCAGGGAATGGGTAGTGTGTGTTTGAAATTCCCCATTCAGATGCCGAGAGGAGAGGTGCCATTTAAAAATAATAGATTTTAAAATATCAGTGGCTTAAAAAATTCTAGTCAGCTATCTCCCTTGGACATTTCTTTTGTCTCTTGGAGGGTTGGGGATAGACATTCTTTAAGCTCTATTAATACATTTTCTCTTATAAATATTCATGCAGTGTTCCAGGGGCCTCCCCCATTGCCTCAGGGTGGGCTCTCCACCCTAGCAAGAGTGATGCCGGAGGAGATGCTAAATTTCTAACAAGGTCCCAGGTCAGCCTCAGACAACCCAGAGCCATTTGAAAGCACCAAAGACTTTTCAGTTGAGATAAAGGGTTATAAATGTCTGTGTGTCCAGGCTTATATTCCACATGAGAGGATTAGTTTTCACTTTCTGTAAACTCTTCCAGTCGTTGGAAGTAGTGATGATTTTGTGTGTTTTGTGCTTCACACAGGAAGAAAACAGATCTGCTGGTTGGAAAGACGCTTTTTTATTTCCTTTTTTCTCAATCCACTGATTACTCACTAAGGCCTGATCCATTATTGAGCGCAAGTCAGCAAAATCTCTCTGATAGCAATAGGTTCGTACATTTAGAAACATAAAGTGTTCGACCTGGGATCCCAAGGTCATTGGCTTGCTGGGTAGGAATTTAGATTCAGGTCATGCAGAGTACTTTCCACTATTCAAAGTGCTTACGCTATGGAAATTTTTCCAATGATCTAACCCTAGATCCTTTTGTGCTGTTCTCCCTACATCAGGGTATGTTACTAGGAAGTGGATGAAGTTTAGAGCTGCGTTTACTCATTCCCCCTTATTGGGATATGGATCTCTCACACCGCCAGGGCCTGACTGGTTAATTTTGCCCACAAAATGCTTTCCAGGCCCAAGTGGTGAGCATACAGAGCTTATGTCGACACTTATGTCTGTGGTCCCACTTTTATACTTGTGCACGTTTTTTCTTAATTAAAAAAAATTTTTTTTTTTTAACATTTACTTATTTTTGAGAGACAGAGAGAGAGCATGAGCAGGGGAGGGCAGAGAGAGAGGGAGACACAGAATCCGCAGCAGGTTGCAGGCTCTGAGCTGTCAGCACAAAGCCCGAAGCAGGGCTCGGACCCACAAACCACGAGATCATGACCTGAGCTGAAGTCAGACGCTTAATCAACTGAGACACCCAGGCGCTCCTACACTTGTACACGTTTTAAATTGTGGAGGGTAATAAAATATTTTACTAAAAGAAGCTTATCTTGTCTTTCATTTTTATTTCAGAGATACTTTATTTTCATTTATGATTCAGCTTTAAATGGTATCTGGGCCCACTCTTTCAGTTCTCTGCTGCTGCTTTTTCTGTCAAGCAGGTAGAAATTTTATAAATGAATTACCAGGTGAGCTCCTTATTTAAGTGGAACTCACATTAATTCATTGTGAAAATAAAATGTCTGCTCTCCTTAACTCACCCACTCAGTTTATTTTCTTTACAGTGTGTTTTCCTTAACCAGCACAGCACAGCAGAAAACACATCAAACTGGGTGTCCTGTGACCTACATTGTAGACACAGCTCTTCACAAATGGGTAAACCTGGACAAATCATACATAAAAGGATGGGGTTATGCTAGGTGCTCTGGAGGGTGAGCTTCTCAGACTTTACCATGTATATTAGTCTGGGTTTTCCAGAGAAACAGCACCAGTAAGAGAAAGAAATATAAATATAAATAATATACAATATATACATGGATCTATATCTATCTATCTATCCATCTGAGAGTTATTTTAAGGAATTGACTCGTGTAATTATGGAGGTTTGGCAAGTCCAAAATCTGCAGGGTGGGCTGGCAGATTGGAGTCCCATGGAAGAGTTGCAGTTTGAGTCCAAAGATGGTCTGCTGGTAGAACTCCTTGTTCCTAGGGGAAAATCAGTCTTTTTTCTATTAAGGTTTCCAAGTGATTGGACAAGTCCCATTCACATTATGAAGCATAATCTGCTTTACTCAAAGTTTATGTATTTAAATGTTAATCTCATCTAAAAAATTCGTGTAGAGAAACATCTAAAATACTGTTTGACCAGTTATCTGGCTACTGTGGCCTAACCAAGTTGAGACACAAAATTAACCATCACACCATACATAAGAATCACCTGAGATACTTGTTAAACATAGATTCCTGGGCTCCATCCTTAGAGATTCTGATTCTTTTTTTTTTTTTTTTAATTTTTTTAATGTTTATTTTTGAGAGAGAGAGAGAGGGAGAAGAGTATGAGTGGGTCAGGGGCAGAGAGAGAGAGAGGGAGACACAGAATCTGAAACAGGTTCCAGGCTGTGACCTGTCAGCACAGAGGCCCGATGCGGATCTCAAACTCACCAACTGGGAGATCATGACCCGAGCGGAAGTCGGAGGCTTAACCAACTGAGCCACCCAGGCCCCAGAGATTTTGAGTCTAATTGCAATTCTAATAAGCTCCCAGGTGATGCTGATGCGGCTATTTTAGGAATTAGTTTCTGAGTGGTATTGGTCTTGGTATGCTATCGTATGATCATGGGCCAGACTCTTCTACAGATGGGGACACTGAAGCCCGGAGTTATAAATGGGCTTGTCCAAACGCTCTTATATAGTTAGATATTCTACCCCAAATTTTAGCCCAGGGCTCATTCTTCTTAACATACTTATCATACAAATGAACTTTCTTAGGATGAAATCTAGCTTTGTAATTGAGGTTTCCTCAAAACCAATGAACTAATGGGATTTTTCATAGAACTTGGCAACCTGATTCTAAAATTCATGTGGAAGAGAAAAGGCCAGGACTAGTCAAAGCAAGTTTGAAAAAGAATAAGGAGGAAAGACCCACACAACTATATCCGCAGGTGTTCTATAGAACTATAGCAATTAAAGCAGCATAGTATTGACAAATAGACCATTGGGACAAACCAAGAACCCATTGTCAGACCACGTATATTTGAGATGTTCATGACTGAGGTAGCATTATGAGAAAAAGATAAGCTATCAATAGATACTGCCAGAAAAGGGTCATCTATGTAAGGAGAAAATATACTTCCTAACATAAAAAATTAAAAATACAAATGAATAATAGAAAAAAAAATTTTAATACATATAACCATCAAAGGATTTTACACACACACACACACACACACATGCACACTTACAAATGAATATGAAAAAGAAACAATTCAATAGAAACATAGGCACAGATTATGAAGTCACTTCATTGAAAAGGACAGTCAAATGTCTATAATTGTATGAAAATATTCATGCTATGAGACATAGAAATCAGTATAATCACGTTAGAGGGCAATGTGGCAATGTCTAGGAAGGTAGAAGGTGTACATTCCTCATAGTCCAGGAAATTCTTTGTACTTACAAAGATAGCTTTTGCAGAGTTGTTCCAGCAAAAAATTGGAGATAATAGCTCAGTAAAGAAATAGTTCAACAAATTGTAGGATAATTACATTTTGGAATACAAAATAGAGTAGGTCTTGATAGATCTATACAGATAAAGTTAAAAAAAAACCTAGTGTTGAGTGAAAAAAAGAGAAGTTGCAAAATGACACATAACGTATGATACCACTTGAGTAAAGTCTCAAATCTCACAAAACAATGCTGTATATTGTTATGGATGCACATTGCCATAGGATATAGATCAACTTCAGGATATGATTATCTTTGGGGTGTAGAGAGTGGGCAAAGGGAGAGACTAGAGGATGAGAAGAGGGATTTAGCTGTATCTTTTTTTTTTTTAAATCTCAAGGTGACATGACAAAAGAGTAAAATGTTTATGTTAAACTGTGTTAAATTTGGGTAGTGGGTATCTGAGTGTTTTATTATTTTCTATATGTTTGAAATTGTCCATAATGACATGTTTTTAAAGAAATAAAAACACTACTCCCACAGTTATTATTTTTAGTATACAATTGTGTTTTTTCTGAGGCCTAAAATGTATGCACTTTCTCCTTTCTATGTATTATTTTTTCTTAGGTATCCTTTTCCACTTACTATAAAATCTTTGAGTTGGAAGAAAATTTAGAGGACATTTGTTTAAATCTACCACTTAAGATGGGCACTTCTGGATTCAAACTGGTGTTCCAGGTAAAAACACTTGTTAGAGTTTTCTTATAAGCTTAATAATCTGGAAAATATGGTTTTGGTTAACTGGAAATTTTGTTTTAACTGAGTCAAGGTCCAGGGATAATGACGTTTTTTTAAAAAGTAGAATATAATAAATTACACTTAACATTAATACTATGCTGAACACATAATTTTAACTGTAATGACACAGAAGGCTGTGAAGATTTCGGGGTCATCATCATAACCATCAATTATCATTATTTTGGTAATATGTGGAAGTGCCAATTGAAAGAGATCTGATTGGTAAAATGTCAGTTAACATGGAATAAAAAGAATCCATGTAGAAAAGGGAATTATCACTTATGGAGGTATTGTGGGGTGTGCTTTAGATATATAATTTCATTTAAATCGTTCAGCAATCTGAAATGTAGATATCCTTACTCTTGATTTTCAAATAAAGCCATTGCAGTTCAGAGAGAGAGGTAATTTACCCTAAGTCCTGTTGGGAAAATTATCCCAAACCTGAAAATAAAGCAAAAAGATACCTGCATGACCTTCAATATCATACTGGAGCTTTATCTAATTGGAGCCCACAGAGTATTCATTCTCTAGGGGAATGTACTCTTGTGTGACTTCTTATTTACTATTGATTAGTACCAGGCTCTATGAACTTATATGAAGTTATAATTTAACTTGTGAATTTCATTTCATTTCTCTTCTTTTCTTTTCTTTCTTTTTTTTTTTTTTACCTTTCTTTCTTTCTTTACCTTTCTTTCTTTCTTTCTTTCTTTCTTTCTTCTTTCTTTTGTAAGCTCTGTGGCCAATGTGGGGCTCGAACTCGTAAGCCTCAGATCAAGGGTATGGACTCGGGCGACTGAGCCAGCCAGGTGTCCCTAACTCATGAATTTTTGTCGTGAAAATGCAACTGATTTTTGTCCAGTATAAAATGCAATTCCAAAGATCATTTCAATCTATCTGTCTTTCTATCTATAGATACAGATTTAGTCTTTCCAATTATTGAACCAGTTTTACAGTCCTACTGCTTCCTTCATTAGTAGGGCAAATGAATTTTGGCATGTGTCCTTTGTGTATTTGTACAACAGTCAAGTTTGTACCTTATTGAAAATACTTCGGGGGCCCACAGCTAGAGGCAGAGCTTTAGACCTAGAGTGCATGCTCTTGCTCTCACACTGTCTCTTTTTGGCCGTATGTAGTGTACTTCATTATGGAGAATCCAAGCTTGATTAAGGAACTGGTCCTCCTAAGTGGAGGCAGGGAGAATCTCGTTAGAAAACAATGCCAGTTTTCATTAATCTGAGAGGTAGATATAATATGGAGAAATCTCATCTCTGGACATGCATCTCCTAATAAGTAGAGGTCTTATCCCCTGGACCCATACATACAATTGCTACTTCCCCCTGCCCAGTAAAAAGAAGGATAGGATGGTGATCCACAATTTAGTCCTAATCTGTGTGACTAAGTGTCCTGTACGTATACACAAAATATATGTGTTTTGTATATGTGCACAGAATGGTTGAGTTTTGTACTAAGTCTCTTGCGTTTCATAGGCTGGATTCAATAGATTGTGCTTCTGTGGGTATCGTCAATGTCCCTATCTATAATTTCTATCACGATCTCCACCCAACTGACCTTAGCTCTATACTGAATCCCTATAACCCAAGTCATTTTACAAACATAGTTCTATTCTAGAAACTCTAATAATATACATTCACAAACATGTACCATGAAACTCTGCTCATTCCGTGTAATAAAGAAAGTGGACTGAATTAGTGAATGTGGAATTGTGGACCATTTTTCAAGGACTGAAGTAGCATTATTTTCAAGTACATATATGCTGGTATTTCAGTTATGAAACTATACCCAGTATTTGCCCTTAGGGGCTTAATTAACAGGGAGATAAAAGTGGTATGTAATTAGCTTATCAACAGAAGGAAGAAATGGACATTTCTTAAGTGATTGCAAAGGTAAGCAGGTTAAACAATCTTAGTTTCCTTGTAAGCCTTTCTAGACTATCAATTGAAACATAATAACCTTTCTTGATAAGAAAAACCAATAGAATTGTTTCAAGTCCAAAGAAAGGATGTGGACTGGGGAGGTTCCCATGCTTTTACATTTCCCCTACAGGTTACTTCATTAAAGGAGCTAATTGGCTTAGTCCACATCCCTGGTAACATCTTCTTGAAGCAAAATGTGGAACAAGGTCTCCTGGCAACTGGAAACTAGTGGCCACTGCCCTTTTGCCCAGAAAAAAGGGGGCTATCGTTGAACCAGGTGGAACCCAGAGGACACAGGCAGGCAGTCGGGGCCGAGCTGCTTGCTGATGCTAATTATCCTAGCCCAGTGCTTCCCTTCTGGGGAAGTAGGAGGAGAGAAATTCATGCCAAGTTCTTGCACAAGGTCAAATGTTTCTGGAGGAAGGCAGCCAGGGTTAAATTAGCAGTCAGAATGAGGTAGAAAGCTGGGTGGAGAAAAACAGGCTGGGAGAAGGGGGGAGAAGTCTGGAAATTCAAATAAAGACAGCAGTAAAAAGTAATTACTAACACATTTCCCAACTTGGAAAGCTAGCCACATCCCACACCAGGGCCAGACTCAGAGCTGTTCTGTTCCAAGAAGGTTGGAGCAGGCTCAGGCACAGGAAGGGACTGTGCAAGCCAGCTGCCTGTCCCTGGCTTTGGAGCTGTGCTCCCCGAAAAGGAAAATTCATCTTGAACGAGAAAGCAAAGGACATTGCTGCCTAAATTCTCCATTAAGATCAACACTCTCCATACATTCAATATATCTGTCCTTCCAGGACTACCCAACAGCAAAAAGTCATCAAACATCAAAACAAAGGAAACAGAAATCTTCCAGGAAAATGTAAGCCTTTGTGAACCTAAAATATTTTCCTTCTCTGCTGCTCATCAACATAACCGGAGGAAAGAAACTGTTTGTGGGAGGGACAGATCTCAGGAGAAGAGGAGGAGGTGAAGGAAAAAAAAGGAAAAGAGAAGCAATGCTCTCTGGTGTCAAGAAGAAAATCATGATTGGATTGACTGTTTGGAATGAACTGTTTTGACAGTTGATTTTTATTATTTTTTCCCCCTCCAACTTCAGAACCATGACAGACGGTTGTGGAACATCAAATTGACGAGCGAATACTTCATCAGATCTGGTTGCCTCAACAACTAAAATAGCCAAAATGTTAAGACAGTCAAATAAGATTGATTATTTCTGATACAATCTGTGGGTGGTTGACCCAAGAATTCTCAGCCCAATCACACATATAAACACAGAGGCCGTCTCAGCAGATGCAGAAGCAGGCAGCGGACAAGTGAAAAAACCGTCAATCACCTGGATGGATGCTCATCACTGCCGTGCCACGGAGCAGTGTGAAGAGAAACACCCAGAAAAGCCTCTGGATTGCTTCTGGGTGCTGGGTGTCACAGGAGGCAGCCAGCCTTAAAAAGCTGGGAATTCTGATCCTTCCGGTTTCTAGCAAAAAGACAGAGTCTGCTTGTAATGGAAAAACAGATTCCCTCAAATTGTTGTCTAGAGGTGCTGAATCATGCATGAATGTCAGGAGATGACGCCAACCACAGCATCATTTCATGGGGACTTTATCTGGTGTGAACCAAGAGAATTGTACTTTATGAATTTTCTTTAAGCATCCACAGATAATTGTTGTGCTGGGTCATATACCAAAAGGGAAATTAAATCTCTCTCATAATTGGATTTGGTATTTGCAGGCTTTCCTGAAGACAAGGGAAAGGAAGTTCATTTCAGACTTAAAGAAAAATCTTGAATTAAAGAATTGCAATCACCGTATCAGGTGCCTGTCTCAATTTAACCCACCGCTTGCAGAGGGATGAACGCCTCAGGGTGATGGCACAGGTACAAAAGGTTCCTGAGCGTCACACTTGTTTGTTTGTTTGGCTAAGTTTTTCCTTTTCATTGTGAGTTCTAAGAAAATTATTATTTGATAGCTTGGTGGCAATGCAGTCTGTGTTGAGAAAATAGGAATTGATTAAGAAGTGAGAGACTGTGAGAGACTGAAAATGAGTGGGGGAAAAAAGCCTACAAAGCATTTACAGTGTAATTTTCCAATACAGATTTGAGCAGATACCACATGCAGTTGGAAACAGATGCATTTTCAATGCTTTATTATTGAACGAAGAATAATTTCTGTTTCCCTCTTTTTAAAGAGAATCCAAGAAAATACAATGCTAAAATCTACATATTAGCATGGTATTCACTTGAATGCCTAATTGCTTGAAACTTGAAGGATTCTGTTTCGACTCAGAGATCCTGACATGGCTAGCATGCAGCCAGATGTTAGGGAAGAATATTTGCAAGAATCATTTCTGGAAACAAAACATTAATCTGTAAAGACATATGCTAGATTAATTAGCAAGAATGTTAACTTGATATGTGGATTTCTAATGAACCTGGGGATACGTCTGAATGTATGTTTAAAACTTAATAAGGGCACCTGGCTGGCTCAGTCAATGGAGCGTGTGACTCTTGATCTTGGAGTTGTGAGTTCAAGTCCTATGTTGGAAGTAGAGATTACTTGAAAAATAAAATGTTTTAAAAAAATAAAATAAAACATAATGTGACATCTTCTTCAATAACTTTGTATTTTATAATACTTTTTACTTTTCTATTCTGATTGGTCTGCACCGCAATCCTTGGGGGTCAACATCTACACTGGGCCAAGCTGATGAATATATAGCTTTGCCTGACGATTGACTGTCCTTTTCTTCCAGCTAAAATTGTAAGGGCTGAGCCTATCTTTATATAAGAGTGGTTGCTAAGTGACCCAAACAGATAATCCACTGTGAGGCCAGAAAATTATCCCATTCCTAGGAATTTGAACCAGGATCTTCCTAAAAAATAAGATAGTGGTGAGAGCCAATGTTGACATGTCTCTATGTAGAGGGAAGTTGGAGAGGCCATGATGCTAGCTGAAGTTCTAGGAAAGCAAAAACCATGAACCATTAGAAGTGATAAGGAGAGTCGAGAGACAGCAGAAGGTGAGCAGGAAGCAAGAGGGAGAAACTGAAAGGCAAAGAGTAGCCAAGTCAATAAATGCAAGAGGACCAGAGTAGGACTCCATGATCTCCACTTTCAGTTCTGGGGCAGCTGCCATTCCTACCCTTGGTTTGTTTTTTTCCTGGTAACCCTTGGTAACATGAGTGAGTCTCTATTCCTTGCATCCTATGGAGTTTGACCACAAAGAATTGCTATCCTCCATGTTGCCATTGAGGAAACTAAAGCAAAAATCCTTTCCTGGTACAGCATAGGGAATATAGGCAATAGTACTGTAATAACACTGTATGGTGACATAGGGTGGCTACGCTTGTGAGCATAGCATAACATTAAGAGTTATTGAATCACTATGCTGTACACCTGAAGCCAACGCAGCGTTGTGTGCTGACTATACTTCAAGTTTAAAAAACCCTTTCCTGAAAAGATGGGTTGTATTATTACACATGTAGAAAGTAGTAGAGTCAACACACATGCCCAGGCTTTTCTAAAATTAATGCTAATTTCAATTTATCACACTATGGCATTTGAGAAACATGATCCCTAAATCCTCCCATTTAAGAGGTGGTGTCTCTGTCCCCTACCCTTGAATCTGGTGGGGGGGGGGGGGGTGGAGCTTGTGACAGCTCCAACCGAAGGTGAGCAGAAGAAGTAATGAGTGATTTTTGAGACTAGCTTAGAAAGGATTTTGCAGCTTCTACTTGGCCTTCTGAGAATGCTTTTGGAACCAACAGCCATGTTTTCAGGAAGCCCAACCTAGTCCTCATAGACTGGAAATCTGCTGAGACTATATGAAGAGAGAAAGAAAAAGAGAGACAGAGAGAGAGGTCTTGCCAGGTGCCAGCTGTTCCAGCCCCCCGCCCACCCCCCCCTGCCTTCCCTTTCACTACCCCCTCCAACAACCTCACCCCACCACCCCTCCCATCACTATTCAGAGCCTAACCATTGTTGGACTACAAGTACATGGGAGACCCAACCCTGACCCACCCAACTGAGACCTTCCTGGATTCCTGTCACACGTTAAGTATGAAAAAAATAATTACTGTTTTTAGCTAAGTTTTAAACGGAGCAATAAACATTTGGTGAGAGCATTATTACCAAATGTGTACTACAGCCAGAACCTAAAGAGATCTAACCAGGCAGTGTGCTTCTCCCTGAGTGGTTGAAGGGGTAATATACAGTATTTTGTTCTTTTTACCTTGAAGAAGATGTCTTGGCATGCCCCAAACCACTAGACAGCTGAAAATTTCATTGATGTGGTAGGTCCCTGGATCCTCATTAGCTATATCTTCCACCTTCTGCAGTTCACCTGTCTTACCAAGGCCTCCAAAATATTTGCCACTTCATGCTTACTTGAACGGATTAACATGATGTCACCAACAAAGTAGACAAATATATGGTTCTCTGGAATACCCAAACAGGCCAGTCACCATATTATGAGAGAGGGAGAGAGTTAATATAGCCATGGGGCAAGATCATGGCTATGTCCTGTTGTTTATATTATATCCAGGTCAGTGGCTGTATGCCATGTACTAAATGCCATACTAATCGGCTCCAGCAAAGATACCACATTTGGTACAGCAGCTACAGATGGCGCTACTACTTGATTGATTTGTGGCAGCCCACTGTCATACTGCAGGACACATCAGACTTTTGTAGGTACAAGACTGGTGATAAATGGGGGATAGCGTGGTAGATACCAAAAACAAAGGAACCAACGCAAACATTCTGTCAGCTCCTTATTCCAATTGTATATTCAGGGGCTGGAGAAATGACCAACAGTGTACATACCTGATGCTCTGCTGACCTGATGCTCTGTCATCACAGGGTTATTGAAATGTTTGAGTATCCCCCTTTCCCTAGCACAGGGTTCCCTAAGCAGATGATTGTAGATCCCTCAGGAGAAGGTCTGGGAGAATTGTTACTATAGTACTTGCCATGATCTTGCAGGGTCCTTTCGTCATGGGACCCAGCCAGTCTTTCAGCTGATGGGCTCTGGGTTGACACCTAGATCAGATTCAGAAACCCAGAAGGGATTGTGATATTTTATTGGGGCACCAGACCTTAGCCTTTTTTTCTTTTTGTTGTATACATTGAGAAGTGATTGTTGCCTGCTCATTCTGTTTTTGACCTTGGAAATGCTGTATTCCATTCATCTCCATAGCACTGTAGGTGTCATGTCTTCTTGCCCCAAACTTGCCACTCTTTACAGTAATTGAGCTTACTTTACTTCTGATAGTTAAGTGCCACCACCTGGACTGTATTTTTTCAGGAGTCTCCCAACACTTGGTTGTCTGAGAGACAGTTCTGCAACAGCATCTTCCAAAATCAGTCCTGATCTATAGAGGTTAGCCACCACAAAGATTCTTAACAATGCTGTTGTCCCCAGAGAATCCCATTTTCTTTGGTAAATGGAATGTCCTCTGAAGTCTCTCACAGAACATAATAAGCTAACAGGTTTTCTGACATTGCATGATATAGCCACATTAACATGCCCACTCTCCCTTGGCCTTTCCATCCCTTCCTCCATCATCTGCCACAACAATGTTGGCATGTTTCCTGAGGTTCTTGCTAGGATCTTAAATCCTGCATCAAGGGCAAGTGCTTCTGTATCTAGAAACTATTTTTTTTAAGTTTATTTATTTATTTTTTAGAGACAGAGGTGGAGAGAGAGAGAGAGTGGGGGGGTGGGGAGAGAGAGGGAAGGACAAAATCTGTGCTGTCAGCAGCAGAGTCTGATGTGGGGCTCAAACCCACAAACCGTGAGATCACGACCTGAGCTGAGATCGAATCGGACGCTTAACTGACTGAGCCACCCAGGCACCCCTCTATAAACTATTCTTTATCCAACTTTATATTCCATCCTCCTTAATCAACCCCCCGGCCCCAAATTCCAGCCCATTCATTCATTGTCCCTTGCCAATAAATGGTTGGATCCTTCAGGTCCTTAGGTGTATAATCCCCTTCCTTGATTTGTAATCCCAGCACTTCCCCAAAGGGGCTACATTATGATTTGACCCTAAGTTATTCTTCTGGTGATTATAAGAGGTGGTGGAGTAGATAATAAGGGGTGTATATTGCCTTGAAAGGTAGAGTCTTCTGCATCACCTTCAAGTAAGAAAGAAAAATTAGCCTTTAATAAAAATGAATGCTCTACCTTTTCTAGGACTAGATAGTCCAGTGGAATCTGAGGGTTTCAATTCTTCCTCATCCTGAGTCTCAGGGTCCCCCTTCCTCCAAGCAGGGCCATGAGCTTAGTGTAGGAGACCTGCCAAAGTGAAATTTCAACCTCCATGTAACTCCACTACTCTTGTACTTAAATCCTGGCCCTGATCCTCAGAGTTTTCTGCCATCTTGCTGAATATGGGAGTCTCTTTATATCCTTCCCAGTAGGCTCTGTGGCTTTCACACTTTGCTTATACTGGTGGTTAGTTGCCTTCAGCCATTCATTGCTGTCATCTCATGCATGGATGGTTCTAGCAAATAGTCATCTGGTTTCAAAGTCCTTATAATTAGTATTTACCACAAAACTCTCAAATGCCAGAAATTCTGTCCTTTCTGGTACAATTCACTTCCATCAGCATCCTATCCCAATTCATCACTGGTGAAAATTTTAATGATTACTACACCTATGTGATAAGGGCAATTAACGCTTCATCTCCCACCAGTTATGGAGTCATCATTGCCAGCTGGCTAAAGTCTGCTCTCTTGGGCCCCTTCTGGTACTATTCATGGCAGGTCAGGTTCCGGAGGAAACAGGTTCTGAAATTCTTAGAATTGTGTGCAAGAGGTTTATTGGGAGATTTCTCTCAGGAATAATAACCATGAGAGGTGAGGGGGCTGGGGAAGGCTAGGTCTAGGAAGAAACTGAACTGTGGTGAAATTGCAACAAAGGCCCCGACCAAGTTTTAAGAGGAGTTCTGGAACATCAAATGGTCCTTTGACGTTGTTCTGCCCTGAGGCAGGGAGGTTGTACCTTCACAAACCTTCCTCTCTTACCCCCCAACTCAAACATCTTGCCACCAACATCTTGGTGGGGGCAATTCTCTTGGGCTGTTGCCAATTCTTGGAAAGGAACTTAGCCAAGAGCTGCCTAGAATCTGGGGGAATGGCAACTCTGGCTCTGAAAGACAGATCTGGTTGGCATATCACAGCACTCATTATCCCACAAGATGACGTTAAAAACAAGACAACAGGCCCCAAATGAAGTTGCTTATGCTAAGCTCCACGTGACCAAACCAAGACTTAACTTAATTACAGTTTCAGCTCTCCCAGAAATGGAATCTTAAACCAGTCAATCAAGAATTGCCCGATCAGCACTAGTTCAGTAAACTGCTTCAGAGACCCTGCCGTCTTTTAACCTTTTTTTTTTTTTTTTTTTTTTGCCTAGAATAATTTCTTTGTTCCTGCTACTTTCTGCTTAAAAAAGTCTTTCATTTTATACATCTCCATGGACTCTTTTTTTCCTGCTATATTGGATGCCGCTCAACTCATGAATTGTTGAATAAAGCCAATAAGATCTTTAAGATTTACTTAGTTGAATTTTATTTTATTTTGTTTTATTTTATTTTATTTTTTAACGTTTATTTATTATTGAGAGACAGAGCACGAGCATGGGAGAGGCAGAGTGATGGGGAGACACAGAATCCGAAGCAGGCTCCAGGCTCCAAGCTGTCAGCACAGAGCCAGATGCGGGGCTTGAACTCACAAACCGTGAGATCATGACTTGAGCCGAAGTCGGATGCTTAACCAACTGAGCCACCCAGGCACCCCTTGAATTTTATTTTTTTAACAATGATAACTATTTTCCATCCCTGCATTAAGGCCTACCAAATATTCCTGATAGGCCGACTGCTTACCACACGCTAGACATGTCAGAGCAACAGCATGGGTAGAATTAGAGAGTGAGCACTTGGCATCCTGTGATCCCAAAGCACACAGGAAGTGGTCTTGGAAAGGGCATTCTATTCCAGGCTTTCTGCAGGTTCTTTATCAGATTAGATATGTTGCACAGGTCCAGGTGGTCTGCGAAGTAAAGGAAAGGATACTTGTGACACTGTAATTTATAATAAGAAATATATATTTGGCTTTCATCCACTGTTCTTAGCACAGGGCTCCTAGAACCCATGGAATTTCCTAATAGAAGAAATCGATAAAGGTGTCTTTTGTTAATGAGGTGACTTTTGAAAAGTCCCTAAGTAACCAAAGGATAGGGGCTGGTTGCCAGGGGAACCAACCAAGTGATTAAAGGGTTGTAATTTTCAGTTTCACCCCCAGCTCCAGGGAGGAGAGTGGGGCTGAGACTGAGTTCAATCACCAAGAGCCGAAGATTTAATCAATCATATCTGTGTACTGAAGCCTCCATAAAAACCCAAAAGGACAGGATCAGAAAGCTTCCTTGTTGGTGAGCACAAGGAGATCCAGGGAGAGTGGCATGCTTGGAAAGGGTATGGAAGCTCTACATCCCTCCCCATTACCTTTCCTATGCAGCTTTCCCACCTGGCTGTTCCTGAGTGAGTACATCCTTTTTATAATGAACTGGCAATCTAGGAAGCAAAGTGTTTCTTTGAGTTCTGTGAGCTGCTCTAGCACATTAATCAAACCAGAGGAGAAGGTCATCAGAACCTCCAAGCTATAGTATGTTGTCAGAAGGAGTGACTATCCGGACTTACAACTGGCATCTCAAATGAGGGAGACAGTCTTGTAGGACTGAAGCGGGATCTGGTGCTATCTCCAGGGAGACAGTGCCAGAATGGAGTTGTTTGGTGGTGTGGAAAAAAGAACACGTATTGGAGCATCAAAGCAATAATATTTGTGCTTTTAATATCATTTGAGCCATAGTCAAAGGATAGCAGCAAGGTGTAGTGGGAAAATCTATTGCCCTTGGAACCAGAAGATACAGAAATTTGGAGTCTAGACCTGGCTTTGCCATGCATTGCTAAATACTGTGGAAAAAATCACTCAAGCTCTCTGAATCTCAATTTTTTTTTTTTTTAGCTGTATAATGAGTATAATATGACCAAGTTGTGTTATACTCATTTTACAGGTGGTTGTAAGAACTGGAGGGGCAATATTTGTAACATATAAAGTATTATTGTTTTGGTTGAAAGTTGCATCTCTTTAAGGATTGTAACAGGGCTCTAAAGTGACTTTATTTTTATTCTTCACCAGCTTTGAGTCACTAATTGGTGAATTTTTCCAAATTATATTGTATTATACCTTAAATAGGTTGATTTTTTCCACCCTATGGGACTCTGAAGATAAACCCAAAGGAAACCTTGCCAGGTATGACCTATTGACAGTCAGTCTAGGATGCTTTGCGTTGGAAACCTCCCCCTGATAGTATAGAAAGGACCAATTTCAAACAAATCATTCAAAGGAGATGGTCATTGTGCGATATAGCAACCAAAAACAAAACCTCAGGCAATGCTCATGAAGTCTCCGACGATAGCGAAAAAGAGAGAGAGAAAAGGTAGACAGAGGGGAATGATAATGATACTTTATAGGCATATAGATTTTTCCCTCCATTGATTTTCAGGCATTTGGCAAATTTTAATTGGCTAATCCCCGCATATCCCTTTGAGGGTAAGTAGGCAGCAAGTATTATCCCTGATGTTCAAATGCAGGAATAAAGGTACAACAAGCTCACGTGCCTTGCCTGAGGTCACAAACATGGTCTAGGGGATGAGGGCCAGCGACCCCACTCACAATCCACAGACCAAACTTCAAGGTCTCCCTCTACAGAATCATTTGGGTCTTTTGTAGATCTTTCTGAAGCAAATTCCTTGACAATTTGTTTCCCCAAAGCCAGAAGACATGTCTTTGTTCCTCTGTAGCACTTGCTTCGGATCAGAGGCAATGATACGTATTTTCAGGCGTGATGAACCTTCCTACAGTCAAGCAAAACTCAACGTGGGCAGTAAAGAAGCCTTTTGTGTGTGTGTTTAATTTCCAAGTAAGACATTGATGTTCTTTTCTGGGGCTGAACACTCTTTGAATCCAGCAGCCAGGCAGAGCCTGTGAACAAAACCCTTCCTATTCACTTCAAACTGTAGTATCTTTGCTAAACATTCTTTAGAGAATTCCCAGCTTTGTTTTGCAGATTACCAAGGTTTCTCTTCAAACTTCCCAGCTGACCCCTGTTCATCTAGTATCCTGGATGTTGCCAGGAGAGAGACTGTCCTCACCAGATTAAAGCTTTCTGTGGGATAGAAGACAATTTTGCATTAAAAAAAAAAAGAAAAATACTCTGACGAGAATTGCAAAAAGCCTTTAGGAATAGAAGCAGGTAGAAAATCTGTGACTCAAGTTAGAATAGAATTATTTCACCTTAATGAGACTCACAAAACATTGAATATTTTAGAACCGAGTCATTATGCGGAGAAAATGAAATTTTCATGCGGATTCCATTAAGCGCTGTGGTGTTCAGGACATCCTGCCGTCGGCTTCGTCAGAGTCCTGAGGCCCTTCACTTTGAGGCCCATGGCACCCATGATGCTATTACATGTCCCTAAGGAAGAAAAAACCCCGAGTTTCTTTGAATTGGAAGGTGCAGAGAAAGAAAGAGGGAGGGGATTTGGGGGTGGGGTGAGGGGAGGGGAGTGAGGAGGAGAAAAGGCAAATTGTAAAAGGACGATTTGGACCGCAACAAATTGATAATAATTCCCAAGCCTTATATTTAAGTCAAACCATGTCCAGCGTCTGGTACGAGCATGCGTATGTTGTGTTAAAAGATAAACTGAGGCATATTAAACATTTTACGATGGCATTTGAGCATATCTCTGTTTGAATGGGGCAATGCCAAAACCCCAGGTGGTCAGGGGTGTTCCCATGGGGAGCCAGGGGAAAGGCTTATGTAGAAAACATGCGGAAACAAGACAAAACAAAAAAAAGGAAATAATTGATTGGCTGTAACTGAAAGCCTAGTTGCCTGTTTGTATCTGGTCTCCCTTAGTGTTTCGATTTTGTAACCTTGAGGCATTTACAGGCTTGGATTTTTGGTTTGCTTATCTAGGCCACAGTGGCATTAGACCCTCATCAGTCTAAAGGCTCCTTGTTTAATTAATTTAACAGGAGGGAGTCTAGAGCTCACTGAACTAGTTATCCTACCTAGTTATCTACCTAGTTATGAACTACCTAGTTATCCTGGGTTGGGGTCAAGCTCTGCTCTGCACTATTTCTGTGAACCTCAGGCAAGTTTTTTGATGTTTATGGCCTTCAGTTTCCTCACAAATCAAACAAGGGAGCTAGGGGATTTTTAAGGGTTTTTTTTTTTGTTTGTTTGTTTTGTTTTTTGTTTTTCTAATGATCTCTAAATGACTAGTGGCCAAAACAACCAATTAGCTCTCCCTTCCTCTGTCCCTCCTTCCCTCTTGATCAGCTAGTGGCCTGAAATAAGGCCGGTATTCTTTGTAGTTGGGTTACCCAGACTTGCTTCTTGCATTTTAGAGCATGCTCTTTCCTCAGCTGCCTGCCCAAAGCTGCCAAAGTCCATCTCTGGGGAAAATTGGAGAAAGAGCACTTTGGGGGAAGGAAGGAAATTGTCTTTGTTGATGGCTCACTCTCTCAAGCAGGCCCTTTACATACAAATCTCATTTGCTCTTCAACCCTGAGAGGAAAATGTTGTTAAGATCATTTTCTAGATCAGGAAACTGAAAGTCAGAAGAGATAAAGTGACTTGTTGAGATCACGCAGACCTAAGAATAGAGCCAAGGCTCTGCAACTGGTGAAGCCAAGGGCAAACTGAAAATGCAGGGCCCTTTGTTTCAAGATAGCGACAGCAGAGGGTTGGACCAAGTGCGGGTCCTTCCAAGCTCAGGCTTCTGTGACCACAGGTAGAAAATGCGTGAGGCCATCCCTGAGGAGAGCCAGAATACAAACTTGTTCTCTTGTGCACTTTGTGTCTGTATTTTCCCCATTTGCTCCATCCGATCCATTCCACCAACCCACGCTCCATGCCCCGGAGGCTGAGCTCCAGGACATGCCCCCTGGTTCTGGTTCGGTTTGGCCAAAGGGAGGCACTGGCAGGAAGCCAGAGGGCAGGGCAGTGTGAACTTCCTTCCTGTCCCGTCAGGCTACAGTTTGGCAGTGGCCGTGTTCTCCCTGCTCCCTCAGTCCCACAAGGTCACATGACTCTAGCCTGGTCAGTCAGACTCTCCTGACCTCCCTGGCCACCTTGACTGCCTCCAGGATGTGCACATCTCCTGAGGACATTTCTGCTGGAATTGGTGGCGGTGCTGAGAGTCTGTCCCCTTCCTCCGAGGAGTCAGAAAACTTTTTCTGTTAAGGGCCACATAGTAAATATTTTAGGCTTTGCAGCCCACATAGGGTCCTGTCTCATAGGCTTCTTTCTTTGTTTACTGTTTTACAACCCTTTAAAAATTTAAAACCATTTTTAGCTTGCCATGTGTGGAGTTGCGGATGTACAAAAGCAGGCTAGTAGCTTGCAGGTTCCTTGGGGACATAGTACAGAAACAATGAAGCAAAGAGCTACTTTCAGCATTGTCTCTAGTGGTATAAAGGACGCCAGCATGCGTGCGTGCACACATGTGCTGAACAAAGGACAAATTCTGGAACCACTGAGACTTCCCCGGGCATCACTAATGCCCTGGTTCTTCAGCCCTTTCTTCTCCCTGTGAGCCACACAGCACTGTTCCCAGTGGCTGAGCACACCTGAGCTAGGATTGAGTTGTGTTTCTATTATTTGCAAATGACCAAATCCCTGCTGAGTATCTTACTAACTCGAGAACCCACAGCCAGCCCCTCCCTGGGTTCCAATGGTCTCAGAGCAATCCCGTGCAGCCCAGGACCTTGTACAACTCTTGGTCAAGGACACCAAGGGTGACAACGAGCACTCCTGCTGGAAGTTTTACACAGTGGACATTTTTGGCGAGGGAACATTGGAAAATAGGAAATGATTACCGAAAATAAGGGTGAGGTCTCTTTGCGTAAACGTTTAGTGCCATAGCTCACAGCCCAGACAGCGTCGTTGTTTCCAAACAGGCCCTCAGCAGTGCCACGGATGGTAACCAGAGGCCTCTGACCAGGCAGCTGGGGCTTCGGGATCAGCAGGCCTCGGTCTCTAATTCGTCGGTCCTGGTGAAGGGCTGCTGCCCTGTGGCAAGCAGGCATTGCGGGTCATGCTAAAACACTGCCGTTGCAAATGACCTGGGATCCTGTGTGTACAGTGGAAAGAAACAAGCATTTAATAGGCAGGGCCTGTGATGTTCATTGAAGGGGGGGCGTCTAGCCCAGTTTGGCTCATGGCCAAGCCCCATCAGTGCCGTGTCTGAACACCCAAAAGCAAGGTGGGAAGGGGGAAGATTCCTCTGGGGGAGTGGTCTGTAGGAAATCTTTTCTTCCTTAAAAGAAATGTTTTGGGAGAAAGGCATATAAAAAGTCACCACAAGGTCTTATCCATGACTTAGGCTGGGCTTTTTAAAAATAATGCTCCACACTTTCCAGAAAGAAGAAAGCAAAATATCTATGAAATGGGAGTTAACATGGTGATGGGAAAACTCAAAGTCAGATATTCTGTCCCCTTGCTCCCGTTAAGTAAGTTCCATATTTCACATGACCACAGGTCTAGTCTGGGGCTGTGGGAAAATGTTTATCACAAGGAGAGTGTTAGGAGAGATTGTTCTTCTGAATAAAGCGGGCTGGCTGGCCCTTCAGGGAGGTGCAAAGTGTCGACCGCAGGGCCTCTAGAACCGAACCGTGTGTGGAAATCTCCTGGGGATCTTGCTAAAGTGCAGAATCTGATCCAGCAGCTCAGGGGTGAGGCCTGGGACTCTGCCTTTCTAATAAACTCCCAGCTGAGGAAGATGAAGTTCATCTGTGGACGCAGAGTGAGAAGCAGGGGACTAGCCGTGCCTTTTTGCTGGTGACATCTGGTCACTAACAAATGTTAATAATAATAGCTAAATGTACTGAGTGTTGGGGCGCCTGGGTGGCGCAGTCGGTTAAGCGTCTGACTTCAGCCAGGTCACGATCTTGCGGTCCGTGAGTTCGAGCCCCGCGTCAGGCTCTGGGCTGATGGCTCAGAGCCTGGAGCCTGTTTCCGATTCTGTGTCTCCCTCTCTCTCTGCCCCTCCCCCGTTCATGCTCTGTCTCTCTCTGTCCCAAAAATAAATAAAAACGTTGAAAAAAAAGAAGAAAAAAAAATTTAATAAATGTACTGAGTGTCAACTGTGAGAAATAAAGTCACAGAGCTAGGAAGGAGTGTTGATAGAAACTGTCTCTAAATCTCACGCTTTTCCCGCCACTCCAGGCTGGCCCTCTGCAGAGTAGAGAGGCAAGGGGGACACTCAGGCACTCTCAGTCCAACAGGAGAGCCCTCGCAGCCCTAGGAGCCGGTAGCCCAGGTGCAGCACCGGGCAGAAACTTCCAGATGGAAGCTTGGCCGTGTTCAGTGACAGGCATTCCAGGATTTAAGAAAAAGTACATCTGGCATTTCCAGATGAACGGGCTAGTCTTTCTATTCAGCCCACCTGACTGTGCAGAAACGAAAGCAGGAAAAATCTGATTGAAAAAATGGCTGATTCTGTACAAAATACAGTAGAATGATGAGGTGCTCCTCCAGGGCAAGTGTGAGATGTTTCTTTATCGCTCACCTTAATCCCTCGTGCGGCGGCACGGTATCCTCAGAAGATAGATGCCAAGAACACGGTCTTGACTCCTGCCTTTGCTTCTCCAATTGACAGTTAGTAAAGCATGGGTTCATGAGGAACAAATCTTCCAGAGGGGAACTGCATATTTCAAGCAGTCTGACTCTGACAAGCCTGGATTCCAGGAACTTTTGTGGAGTGGGTTTATTGTCTCAGTCTTTGTGCTGACTGGATGTGGGTGACGGTGGGCCTGCAGGATGGGTAAGAAACACAATCAGCTTTTCAGAAATGTCTACCCCTGGAAAGCTTCGCAGAGGAGTTTCTCCTCTTTGGCCTCCTTTCTGAACAGTTTCTGTGGTAGAGCTTGAGGCAAAAGCAGCTCTGGGCAAAACTGGGACACAGGAGAATTTCTCACTGACATTTTCCCACCTCTTCCATCTGGTCCTTCCTTCCTACTTCCAGCCTCCTCCACTCTTCCAATGCCATCCACAGGCACAAGGTGAGTATATTTGTAGGAGAGGGAGGGAGTGGGAACACTCACTTAGGTATTACATGGATTTGTATTTATTTTCTGTATTGGTGACAACTTGGCCATTTCTTTTAGTTGTCACAGAGCAAATAGAACCATGATTTATGTTTTATCATTTATATAACTGATTGCATGTACTTCTAAAATTTTTATCAGATTTCTGACGGTTGTGAATCATTTTCCCCATCTGGAAAGATGAAGGAGCAGGTCCCCCCCTCTTCTGCCCAGCAGCAGTCACCTTGGAGTTTATAGTTCCACATTGTTTTTCAACAACAGTCTTGAGATAAAATTCTTGGCCCAAGAAGGAGCACCCCCTGCCTAGGGGGCCACGTCAGCCACCCAAAACGTAGGCAGCTTTTATGTCCTAGTAATGTCTAATCAGCCATTCCCCAAACACCAAGCCAGCTCTGGGCTCTGTACTTACTTCCTTCTCTTTATTCTGTAAACACTTCCTGCCTTCCACCTCGCAGTTCTCCAGATGGACACGTCCACTTTATGAAGTATTAAATAAAGTCTGTTTGTGTTACCTAAATTGTCTTCTTCAATCATTTTTAGCAGTAGTGATCAGTTATCTGATGTATTTACTGGTGAAAATTCAGGCTGTGTGGATCCCAAAGACTATAAAGCCTCTGGGGGCTTGGAAGAGTCAAGGGACAGACAAGATAACCCCAGGTCATTTGCACCTCTACTCCATCAATATAGGGCAGTGTAAGAGACCCTGAGGAAGCCAGGCAACCAAAAGTTCTGCAGTTTTTGAGATTGCCTTCCATTAAGGGAAAGATAAGTATTTGTGATAAATGCACTTACTCAACAAAAAGCTTTTACGGCAACAGTGAACAACTGGAAATAATTATCCCCAGTTTGGGGAGTTGGTCAAAAAATTATGAAACTAGTAAATAAATCATAGAACTGTTAAACTATTAAGCCATTAAAACAATGAGTGAGATCTCTAGCGTATTTGTAAATGAGGAAAAATTAGAAATGTGTCATTTGCTCCTATTGTTTTTGGAAGCTCAGAAATACTGGGTATCTATATAATAACATGTCTGGAGTAATACATAGACAATATTAATAATGGTAGTCACTGGTAAGGGAAGCTGGTGCCTTTAATATATACCCTTTTATGAATTCTTGCTATTATTTATCATAATATTGTTAACATTTACTGAGTATTTGCTCTGGGCCAGGCAATGTTCTAAGTGTTTGGTGTGTATTATCACATTTAACCATCCAAAACCATGTGGAGCAGATTTCATCATTTTTAGTTTACTTTTGTATAAACTGAAGCAGAGAGATGTCAAGTAACCTGCCCAAAGTCACAGAGCTAATAGGGGGGCAGAGCTGGTACGTAAGCCTCTAGAGCACTTAGAATTCATCACTGTGCAATGGTATTCTGTTATCTCCTGATGTGTTAAGCAGGAAAGCCTGGATTCAAACTCAGAGAATCCTATTGACTATGCTACCTGCTCTCTTTCTTGTACCGTTTGAATTCTTACCAAGCAGATGTATTAATATTCAGATGTAAAAGATATTGACAAAAAGTGGAAGATACTCTATAGATTTAAAAATTCATTGAGAAGCTACTACAATGTTAGCTCCATGCTAGGAACACAGAAACAAACTAACTTGGCTTGCCCTTCAGGACTCACCATGGAATGGGAGATACCTCCAAACCCAGTACTAGAGAGGGAAGCATAAGGTACTTTGGAGGCCAGGCTCCAGATCCAGGCTGAGGAGGAGAAGGGAAGGAGGGAATCTCAGACCTATAACATCTGAGAGGAGTTCTCACAGGATAAGTAGAAAGGAAGGAGTGGTCAAATAAAGAAGCTGGTGAATGGGGGAGGCAAAAAGACAGGTGTAAGATAATAGACACCTCCCATTTCCAGCACAAAGTTAAGAAGTCTGAGTAGGTAGAAATCAGACTGAATAAGTGGCCAAAAAACCCAGCAATGCGTTTCAACTCAAGAGTTATTGGTCTCTGGATGAGACACTTCCTCTCTGGGTAAAATTTCTTCTCCCATTCAGGATGTTTAGCATCCCTGGCCTTTGCCCACTAAATGTCGGTAACATCCTGGTCACTGAGAAACCCCAAATAACTCAAAAGGGATAATACTGCTTGATCCCAACCTCTTTTGAGAACCATGACATACAGTGTTATGGGCCATAGGGATAAAGACTTATCATAGGGGCACCTGGACGGCTCAGTTGGTTAAGCGTCTGACTCTGGTTTTGGCTCAGGTCAGGATCTCACAGTTCATAGGATCGAGCCCCATGTTAGACTCTGCGCTGACAACAAGGAGCCTGCTTTCAATTCTCTCTCTCCCTCTCTCTCTCTCTCTCTCTCTGCCTCTCTCACTCTCTCTCAAAATAAGGAAATAAACATTAAAAAGAGACTTTATCATAAAGACAACAGGACACATCAAGAGGAACAACCTTTGGATTTGTGTTTTAGAAATATTTCTCTCGTTGAAGGATTCCGTATCATTTGGAGGTGTGAGAAAATTGGAGGCAGGGAAAACAATGAAGAGATTGTTGTTGCTCGAGGGCAAGTAAAAATTCTGAGGGCTTAGAAGAGGGCAGGGAGGAAGTAGGAAATAAATTAACCACCATTAAGGAGATAGTAATGTATGTGTCTAGAGGTAGAGATCAAGGAGAGAGCAGCCAACCATGTTCCCTGGGTAGATCTCGGTGACTTTGGGCAGACAGTGGAGCCATTTGCCAGAAGGAGTATAGAACAAGCAGGTCTGAGAAGAGGAAGGTGATTTCATTTTGGACATGTTAGATTTAAGGTGCATTTGTCATATACAAATGGGCGTGTCCAGTGGGCCAGGAGAGGAGCTGAAGTTGGAGGTACACACTTTAGAGTTATCCATTTCAGTATTTGGGCAGTATTTGGAATCATGGTATCAAATGAGCCTCTCGAATGAGAAGAAATTTTACCCAAAGAGGAAGTGTCTTATCCAGAGACCAATTGCAGAACCAATGTGATGTATACCCACGCTGCTTTCAGCAGGAAGAACCATTAGGCGAATCATGAAATTGCCAATTCTTAACTGTTTTTATGACTTTCAGGAAAAAAATTTCATATGGTTCAAACTAAGAGGAACCTCATCCTTACAACTCATGACACTGCTTTCACCCTCACCTGCAATAGGGATTTAGATCATCTTTTGCTTGGGTACAGGGAGGCATGGAAGAGGTAGGTGTGCCACAGGGTGGAAGCTGGAAAGCAAAACTGCAGCTTGAAAATCTGAGGCCCTTGCCAGGTCAGACAGGAGAAAGTCAGCCCACAGTGAGGCAGGGGAGGTGATGATGAACCGCTCAACTGCACTGTCAACAAGGGATTTGTTTTGGGGGCTGAGTTCCTCCACACCTTAAAGAAAAACAAACTCCCTGTCTTCTTTTTTGGAAAGCCCAGGGAGATGGTAGTTAGCCAAAGTCTTCTTTTTTGGGAAGCCCAGGGAGATGGTTGTTAGCCAAAGAGCAGTGCGCAGACAAGTCAAAAGCATTTTGGTCCAAAGAAAGTGAGCAAAAAGCCAAGATTTTCAGAGCCTGGGCTTCCTCTGATTGGGATGGTCCAGCCCGTCTCTAGGCCAAAGAAAACTCAGCAAGCTAGCTACACATAGCAGCAAAAACGTGTACCCTTATACTCCAACTGTAAGACCCCATGCTTCAAGAGTCTCATTCTGTTACAGCCCTTTGAGAAAGAGGGAGTTTATCTCATGCCTTTTATTGAGCTGTCCCCTGGGCTGATGCCCTCTCAATTTATGTCTTTATTGCCATTCCTCTGACCACCATTTGTGTCACAGCCTGGAACCCCTGGACTCCAATGACCCTTAATAGAATGTTATTTCTCATAGGTGGTTGATAATAGAGGGGTAAATGTGGAAAGTAGCCACACTTCCCTTTACTGTTCTTTTTTCTATTCCCCAAAATACCAATATTTGGGGTGGTATAATTATATAAAATGTTCCTGAAAATCTATGTATAACTAAATAGATTCTTACTGAGGGAGGGTAGTTTTATTTTACCTACATGTTTTTGTTGAGAAGCAATTCTCCACAAATATCTCACATTTCTTTGAGCAGACATTTGCAGCCAAATTAAGAATGTTTGTATTAGGAGACATCTCAGGATACTAAAGCTTAGTGACATCTCCCTCCCTGGAGATGTTTCGAGGTAAGAAAGATAAATACTTCCCCTCCACTACCAAAAGATTAGTTTAAATTCAAGATTATAGTTAAGGTTTTTTTCTCTCCAGAGAAAGAGGACATGTAGGTTGCCAGCAGCCTTATACAAGAGCAGAGTTTTTGAACTCTGGAGGTTCAAAAACTATTGGAGGTTATCTCCAATAATGCATCCTACTACATGTGTGGGTGCCATTTGGCCCTCCCGGCATAAACTTTGGGGGATATTTCTCCAACATGCTGCATTTGATGAGAGTAATAAATGGACTTTGTCATTGACCCAAAGATCTCATGACTTCCATCTGTGTGTTTGTCTGTTTTATATATATATATATATATATATATATATATATATGTATATATGTATTATATGTATATATATGTATACATATATACATATATATATGTATATATATGTGTGTGCATATATGTATATATAGATACATATATAAATAAAAATATATATTGTGGTACATGTAAATAAAACTGTGGAAGTCTAACTTGTTAGCTTGCAAGCAAGATGAAAACTTTAGACCCTTCACGGATTCTGACTTATCAGTTTTATGTGTGGATTCCTCCAAGGAAATGGATTCCCTAGTTAGAAGGATCATTCTGACCTGGGATCCATCTTTCCCCCAGGAAGTCATGGGAATAGGGAATTCTAGGGTATTTCAGGTTGGATTTTGGCATCCCAAGTCCAAGGTGATTGGTGGTATCCCTACAGGTATGGATTGTCTTCTTAGCATTTAAAGGTATCAATAGGTACACACTGGATCAGATACACTACATGTTCACACCTAGATGAGGCCCTAGAACAGCCATTAATATCAGACGGAAGGTCCTGAATCTCACCAAGGAGGAGACGTGGTTTCTGAATGTCAACACTCACCCTGCAACACTAACACTCCCCTAGGAAACTTCACACTTGACATGGATTGCAGACTCAGCCACCCCTTGTTCCTCTTCCAGCCTCAGACCATGCCTCAGGGCCTACAGATGTCAAAGAAGTGACCGTTCTTCAGGCACTGTCACTTAATAGCCACCTCTCAGCTACACAAAGACTTCGCAGCATCAGCAGCTCTGAAGTTAGCCTGTGCTTATCCAGAAATGCTTTCTAATTATAAGCAGGCCTCAGCTCCCCACCTAGAACATTCTACAACTCCCAGAAACTCTCGGTGCTCATTGAGGCCCAAGCAAGTGAGGGCACTAAAGGTCTATTAACTTTACAGAGAATGCACATTCATTTATATGTTTTCCCTGTTTTGAAACAGGGAAATGTTTTCCCTACTTCCTTGAAGTTCTCCCAAATTTCAATATTTAAAAAGAAACAAAGTAGGTAATGCTTTCTAGTAGAACTTCGTTATTTCTGGTTATTTCTGCTCCCTGCCCACCCACATTGTTCCCCCCCTTGTTCCCCCACCCCCCACCTCCTCACCACATGTTTGCACATCTCCATCTAATGAAGCCAATCTGGACCATGCATGAGATGGTCAGTGTGGCAGATTCTAGGCTTGCCCTTTCAGAGACAGCAAGACTATTCTAATTATCACCTCCATAATTTTCTCCAGGATGAAATTCACACGAACCTCCCAGTTATCCGCCCTGCCATTCACTCATAGAAAAGATTTTGTGTTAATCCTCTTTCTTCCGTCCAGGAAGGAAAAAAGAGCTCATCTAGTTCCTGTTGTGCAGCACCACCTGCCCATTTGTGCAGAGCCAAGTAATGATGGACTTGGAGCTGGGGGGATAAATGGGAATGGTGTTTATTTTATGAGCTGCAGAAAGTTGGCTGGGGAACCCAGCGGGAAGCTTAGCTGGAAAAAAAAAAAAATGATTTTCTCTTATGCTGTGTGTCTGCTGTTTAGAAAAATTTGTGGCCTTATCCTTTCTTGATCCTGGGAAAGAAAAAAGAAGGAAGACGTGTTCTCCAAATACTGGGTTTGAGGCCTGACCTTCACAGGGCCTTTCTCTGTTTTCGAGGAGGCTCTGCCCAAGCCCAAGGCCTCCTGCTCAACTGGGCAGTGGTAGAAGGAAGGATGAGCACATGGGGGTTGGGAGGCCGGGGGAAGAGGGTCCCTGGGCCAGTGTTCAGTGGCCTGGAGAGAATCCTACATTACTGGCAACTTTTTTGAATGGGAGGAAAGAGCAGCTGTCCTCAAAAATGGAGACTCTTTCCTCATGGTAATATTCTGGCATGCATTCTTGTGGAAGTCACCACAGTTACCTCAAGGAGAAGTCAGCTAACCGATTTAACCCAGAACGGCTTCGGAGGATGTCATGAAGAAAAAAAACACGCTGAAGACTCCGCTATCGGTTTTGATTGATTGGTGAGAGACAGCTCCTGTGTTGTTTTCTTGCTAAAGCAGCTTCCCTGAGTTTCATTCTGTACAAAGTCCAGGCTGACCTCGTTGTGGGAAGGGGACTCTGGTGTGCACATTCGAAGAAACGTCTCACTGCCAGTTCCTGGCTGACGAGCTCCTGGGCAGGAGCGAGGTGCAGAGAGGAAGGGGCATTAGTGAGGACACGTCCTTACTGCGGAGAACAAACAGTGCCAACAGAGTCAGGCCAGGGCCTAATGAAATTTTATTCTTAGTGTAGTCGCGACTGCGTGCCTCATTTCCCACTCTCTTTTAAAAAGTTATAAAATTTTGGTTGACATATAATTTATATACAACACGGTATTCGTTTTAGGTGAACCACGCAGTTATTTGATTTATGTATACTTTGCAAAACGATCATCACAGTAAGTGTAGTTAACATCATCGTTCACAGTCACTACCTTTTTTCTTGTGATGAGCACTTTTAAGATCTACTGTTTCAGTAACTTTTAAATATACAATATGGTATTGTTAACAACAGTCATCATGCTGTATATTACATCCCCAGGGCTTATCTTATGATTGGAAGTTTGTGCCTTTTTGACCACTTTTAACCTATTTCTTCCACCTCCCTAACCCCCACCTCTGGCAAGCACCAATCTGTATTGGTATGTATGAGTTTGTTTTTCCTCTCAATGCCACAGAAGAGGAGGCTGAGAGTGATAAGGAAGGAGAATCTGGAGGGCAAATGGTAGTTGTTTTGGACTAACAGCTGTCCCTTTTGTTGCCTTAACTGCCCAGGCCGTGGGTCCTTGACCATGCTGGATAAGCTGAGGGCCACTGCTAACCCATACAGCACTTCTGTTCAAATTAGAAAATGCCCCCTTCTTCCAGGTGGCAAGGTTGGGGGAACAGAGTAAGGGCTGAACTTCAGCCTCTCTGCACCCCCTGGGATGATGCCCTTGTGTGGTGAACAGTCCATAGCGCTGGAAAGAAACCACTTGTGTGGCTGAGGAAAGGCCCATGAACTTGAATGTCTCCCTTGGGGTCAGTCTTCCTGGGAGTCCCAGCCCTCCAGCCCAGAATACAACTCCAGGACTTCAGGGTAACACAATTAGGTGACAAATGTCACAGCTCATAGTGTCTCCCCCACCCTGCCCCCATTCTTCAGTAAGAAGCCCTTTTCCCTCAGAGGCCACTGTAATTAACTCGAGAGAGAATAACCATTGTCCTAGTTAAATAAGAAGCTGCTAACAGTTTGACATAGGCAAACTTAAACCCTCTTTTCAGGGCTCACCCCGTGTATATGTCCTTCCCCATGATGTAGTTGATGTAAAAAAAAAGAATAGCCACATTAGTATTCCATTCTGCCTCCACCCCATCCTCCTGAAGGAGCTGTTCTGCTCATTAAGGAATCAGACAATGACAATCCCATCGCCTGAGCCAGGGTGGGTGCAGAGCTGTGAGCTCCTTTGTCTAAATGCCACACATTGTTATAGTTTCACTCTGCACTTCAGTGTTGGCGTCATCAACCTTTCATTGGCCAGAAGGCTCTGCTATTACAACCAGAAGGAATAACAACATTCTCCATCCCTGTCCAGTTTTGAATATAATTATTTGTCAGAATCATATTAACCTGATGTATGACAAACCCATAAAATGGATTCATTTAGGTCTCCAGGAGTCCTCCCTCATTAACTCTGATATTTATAGCCATGGCTTCCATGCTGCAGTCCCTCCTCCTGTGCAGCACAGAGCAAGGATGCCATATTTTCCTGACGCTGTTAGGGGAGTCATTTGTTTTCCAATGTTGCAAAGAGGGGCGGAATAGGGCCGGCCTCCAGTCCAGGCCCTTTTGAAGCTTGACTGACTCCCTTGCCTGTTCCTCTCTTTTTAGGCAAGAGAAAGAAAACTAAAACTAGACACATGTGTACAAATCCTATGAGATTAATAACTTTCCCAAGGTATTGAGACAGAACCAATAAGACTGGAGTGCTCAAAGGGCTGGTTCTATGGTCAGACTGCCTACAACCAAAGCCTGGTTTTATCACTTACTAGCTTGGGCAAGATGCTAAATTTTCTTAGACTTTGGTTTCCTTGTGTGTAAAATGGAGGTATTAATATTTCCTAACCTCATGGGGCTGTTGGGGGGGATTCAGTGAATTAACATATATAAGTGCTATTCGGCACATAGCAAGTGCAAAATAAATTTACTTAAACGAATATTTATAATTGCTATTATTACCTTGGGCAGTGGCTAAATCAAGTTTCCATTCTGCAGATATACAGTCTCACCCAGCTGGTTTTACACCATGTTCTAGGGAGCATTGAGCTTGAGCAGAGGTGCCTCAGTTTCCCCAGAGGGGCAAGTGTGTTAGCTGTGGAAAGCACAGTAGCCAAAGGCCTGTCAGAAAGGATTTCCTACGTTCTTTTGCCAGAGCCTTGACACTTTCATCATTTCATGTATTGGAATTCTGGATGTGTTTTCATTAAAGAATGAGTTCTTGCCTCCAAAACAGGTGGAGAGATGCAGGTCTAGATACCTGTGATCTGTATAAGTTCCCCATCTAATGTAAGGAGCCCTGGGAATGCTGGTCCATATTGCTTACCAAGAGTCTTTCATGAAACTGTGGTTGTGAGGCCCTCAAAAGTTTTCTTTTACTGGGGAGCCTTGGTGGCTCAGTCAGTTAAGCGTCCAACTTCGGCTCAGGTCATGATCTCGTGGTTTGTGAGTTTGAGCCCCCCGCCGGGCTCTGTGCTGACAGCTCAGAGCCTGGAGCCTGCTTCGGATTCTGTGTCTCCTTCTCTCTCTGCCCCTCCCCAACTTGTGCTCCGTCTCTCAAAAAACAAATAAATGTAAAGGAAAAAAGTTTTCTTTTACTTTGTAGTTACCAAGACAGGATCCCAAAGAGTGGCATCTGGCCTGGGGAGACAGAGTCCTGCTAATCAAACTCTTCAGTCATCTGGAAATCAGAATGCTTATTTTAGAGAAACACAGACCATTCATAAGAGCAGACTATGTGGATCTCCTATCCAGGATCTTCTTGCTCCCCACATCAAGATGTCAGGGAACCTCAACTGGTCATCAGGAGGTTGACTAGACATTTCAGCAAAGAGGAAAGATAGCCGTGCAAGTTGTTTAATATGGCTTATAGTGAGAACTAGTTATATACCCCTTCTCTCCAAAAGGAATGGGGATCTTAGTGACCGAATGCTCTGGTCCCTAAATTCAGTGTCTCACTATTGGTTACTGTCATCAACCATAAAAAGATTTGCTTCCCTTTTCCCCCACTTCTTTAAGCTCACAAAACTTTTCCCTTCTATGACTTACTAATTTTTACGTTTTATTCAAGAAATATTTGTTGAACATCATTTACTATGTGCCAAGTGCTAGGAATATAAAAGTGAACAATACCCTAGATACCTTTACACCACTGGTTTTACTATATAGGCAAGTTTTGATATAGATCTAAAAGCCATTCTTTGTTTTTAAGGTGACTTTGGTATATCTTATCTTACCAATATTGGCCTTGGTATCAGTATGCTGCATAACACTATCACCTGACTTTCCTGAGTGAATGTCTTGTTGCCTCAATAATATTTTAAGCTCCTAGAAGGCAGAGAACAGCTTAGTATATCTCCTGGTATCCAGGGTATGCTGTGCACATAATAGGAACTAAATATCTGTCATTTTACAAGAGACACCATGTTTCTTACCAGTCATAATGGAAAGAAGGAGGCAGTTTTACATAGTTTTATTTCAGAGATTCCCAAACCAATGGCCCATAAGTTAAATCCAGTCAGCAAACATGTTATATATTTGTTTGGTCTACACTACACTATATTTGTTTCTATGTTTTTGTTTTTTTTTAAATGGAGCTAACATTAAAAAAATTGATATCTCTTACACACACACACACACACACACACACACACACTGAGAATTCCAAGCTTCCCTGGATTTTCAATTTCCCTGGAAAAATTAGAAGACCTGCAACCCTTAGCCTCATACCTGCTGAGCAGAAGTGCTGGCATGAGATTGTGCTGAACCACTTCAGAGAGCAAACATTTCCCGGTGGGCTGCAGTTCCTGTCGCTCTGTGTTTCATCACACTTGGCCTGCCTCACTTATATAATGGCTGAATCCTAAGGCATTTGAATCCATGACCTTTGTTTTACATGAAACCAGTATAGTGGGAAAGGGGAGAAAAAATAGCCCACACAGCCTGCAGAAAAATAAGAATTCTGTGCCATTCCCATGTTTCCTGGCACTCTGAAGGTGAGGACAGGCTCCCAGGCTGGACCTGCACTTGGCCGGGGACCTTCCTTACAGTCAGTCTTCTCTGGAATGTTGGTGTTCCCTGCTGGGGAAACTACTGGAGATCCAAATGGCCTGTCTCATCTAATCCAAGCTATCTGCCTCCCAGGCTCTTCTCCAACTCACCCTGGACCTCATCTCAGCAGCTTTTTGGCTCATTGCTTGCTGACACGAACCACTCTAATCCTGCCAAGGAAATCTGCTTGCCTCGCTGTCCCTTCCCCCATGCCCATCTTATTCCTTCTCTCTGGGCATCTCTGAATGGAAAATGATATTTAAGAGGAAAGTTTAAAAATAAAAAGGGAGGAAGGAAGAAAGTAAGGGAAAGGAGAGAGAGAGAGAGAGAGAGAGAGAGAAAGCATTTAGAGAAGGCATTTTATATACTTGATACTATTTAATCTCAGGTCTCTGTCCACATAGATTTTGGTCACGTGTATGGGTGTTGTCGGTGAGCAAAATTGCCACCCCAAAATGTGTCTCTTTGTCGTGTCGATTATTTTAGGCTGAGTATTTTTAAGGAATGGAAGGCTCAGGAAAGTCCCATGACCTAAAAGAATGCCTAAAAGAATGTACATGGAGGACCTGTTCCAGGAAGGGAGCTATCACCATATATAACTACAGTGTAATATGAACTAGGGGTGGTAAACAGGGAGGAACCTAGCAAGTCTGTTTGTTAAAATTCCTCCCTATGTCCCATTGTTTTTGTATAGCCAAGCAAAGTTTTTTTTTAAACCAAATATTTATTCTCTTTCATCTTCCTGCGAATTGTCTTCCTTCCTTTTGAAGTCCCAACTCCCTGCCCCCTCCTCCTTAGCTCTGGATGGCATGTAAGTCTCAATTGCCTGACTGCCTGTGGGCCTCATATTCTTATGGACCCTGCACATATGTAATTAAATTTTATTTTCTCCTGTTAATCTGTCTCTTGTCAACTTAATTCTTAGACCAGCCAAAAGAACATTGAAGGGTAGATAAAAATTTTTCCGCTCCAACAGTGGGTTTGAGTTTGTGTGTGTTGTGTATGTGGTGTGTGTATAGTTTTTCATGAGGAGAGGGAAGAAAAGGAATAGAAAAAGTAGATTTACAACTATTATTCAAACTAGAAAAGGGAAAGCAATAAGAATGTGAAGCCTGGGGGACACCTGGGTGGCTCAGTCGGTTGAACATCGGACTCTTGATTTCAGCGCGGGTCATAATCTCATGGTTGATGGGTTCAAGCCCCGCACTGGGATCTGTGCTGATTGTGCAGAGCCTGCTTGGGATTCTCTCTCCCCTCTCTCCCTGTCCCTATCCCACTCACGTGCTCTTTCTCTCTCAAAATAAATAAAATTAAAAAAAAAAAAGAATGTGAAGCCTGGAACATTTGTTGCAGCCATTTTGCAAGTGTGGGCTGCTTTCCTGTCAAGGCACCAAATGTGTGTGTGTGTGTGTGTGTGTGTGTGCATGTGTACATAGGATATATGTGCACATGCATACATACACACATGGCATTTTTTCTTCATTTTTTTAAATGGCTATTTATTTATTTTGAGAGAGAGGGAGAGAGAGAACAAGTGGGGGAGGAGCAGAGAGAGAGAATCCAAAGCAGGTTTTGCACTGACAGGAGGGATTTACCTGTGACACCAAGATCACAGCCTGAGCTGGTATCAAGAGTCAGATGATTAACCAACTGAGCCACCCAAGCATCCCAGCATTTTTTTTTAAGTTTACTTTTATTTATTTTGGCAGAGAGATAGAGAGGAAGCAGAGGAGGGGCAGAGAGAGGGGGGAGACAGAATCCCAAGCAGGCTCCACACTGTCAGCACAGAGCCTAATGTGGGGCTCAAACTACAAACTGTGAGATCATGACCTGAGCCAAAATCAAGAGTGGGGTGCTTAACTGACTAAGCCACCCAGGCATCTGCAGTATCTTTTTTTAAGATTATAAATTAATCACTTGCTTATATAGAAACTTAAAAAGTAAAATATAAAAAAATAAAGGGAAAGTAATAAAAATCAAACAATCTTATCACTCAGAGAGAATTTTTAATCTATTTCGTTATTTCTATACATAATGTATATTATTTATATAGCCAAGAGTTTATATTGTATATTAAACTCACTAGCTTGCTTTTTCCCTGTTAAAATTTTATCATAAACACATTGTTTTAATAGTTCTGTTACATCCGTAAAATGGATTTTCGTAATTTACTTCACCAATCTCCAATTTTTAAGCACTAAGACTAATAGAAGCCTTTTGACTTTTATAACTAACATGATAATAAACATCTCTGTGCACTCATCTTAGCATTTAGCATTATTTCTTTAGGATGTTTCCAAAAAATGGAATTACTAGACAAAGAATAAAAGTACTTTAAAAATTCATGAGGTGTATATTGTGAAATTGCTTTCCTAAAGGTGAAACTATTTTATCTTCCCAATACTCCTGTATGAATGTGGCGCTAGAAAGCTCACAGAAATGTTCAACTGGATACATCTAGCTAAGATGTCCAACACTACATGAAGAAATTATTTTATTATATAACTTGTGAGTGTCAACAGAATATATAATTAAAGGTAATCAAAGCCACTAGATGAAAGGTTTTTGCCCAGACCACACCACAACTCAGTCTTTGTAAGAGAAATAAAAGAGTAACTCCTTGGCTTGTCCCCAGGTAGAGCTACAGGATCCTGACCCCTCGCTAATTGCCTCTTTGATCCCAGGGCGGACCTACAGCATGCCACACAAGTGACAGTGAAAGAAATAGCCTGTTGCCTGTGACTGCCTACCACACTACAGGCCAGAGGAAGAAGTCCCTAGGTCACTGCCACAGGAGTCCCCTGCAGAGCCCGTGGGACTCCATTTTCCTCGACTGCCTGCTTTGCTACAAATTCTCTCTTGATCTGCAATGTGTCATCATTGTCTTTTTTCTTTTCCATAGCAAACTTCTCTTTCTGAAGTGAAATGGAAGAAATTCCTCCCCAAGGGATACTTTAAGTTTTCACAACTGTGCTACCTTGGTCCTTTAGATACTCTGCGTGTTTCCTTATTACTGTTGTTATTATCACTTGCTCTTTGTCTCCCAGCCTTCTCTCCCTCATGGAACTGGTCCAGCCGGGGCTGGCTTGGCAGTCAGTCTGGCATCAGCCATTGAACTTTCATGCCTGAGCCAGCTCTGACCCCAACTCTTCTGTTTCTCTAGGAGGGAATTTTGCCCCATCTTGTTCACTGTCTGGGCCAGATGGGAGGAGGGTGTTAAGAGGTAACCTTTGTTTTCCTTTGGCTTAAAGATGTTTAGATCCAAAGTTTAGTGGTCCCCTCAAAATGTCTAATCAATTTTCCATGCCATGAGGCTTCTTGGTCCACCATGTGAAGGACAGCTTGAAGTTTGCCCATAGGTCCACTAGGCATTCCAGAAGTTTCAGTTTATCTAGGACGTAAGCTTTTACTGGAGACTGTTAATGGACCATTCAACATAAAATATACAGTGTGATTCTGATGTTAAAATCCAATCTCTTCCTCCTAAAAAATGGTAAAATATCTCTGCTCCTGTTCTTTCTTGGGGATTGCCATGCTGATTTTCTATCTTTTGCCAGTCCTCTTATATGTTCACTCAGATAGCAATCTGTTGCAAATTGGTCATTTCCTTAATCCTAGGAGTTTTTATATTAATTGCAAAAAAATCTCAATCTCCCTATCTCTGAGCTTCAACTTTCTCTGAACTTCATAGTATGTGAAAGGTTTTGAAACCTCCTCCTTCATTGGTCAGCAAAGAGCAACTTTTAAGGCTGAATACAACCTGGAAAGCATTTCCCTGCTGTTCAAAAATTATAGATCTATGATAAATTCTGAGTTAAAACATACATCATTTCCCAGGGCTACAGCCCCATTAAGATATTACTGTTTAACTGAAGTTAGTCTCAGGGAGACATGCTGTATATCCTGGTCTTCAAAGTTCCAGGTCCAGAGTAATGACAATCCAGCTGATGAAACAACTTGATGGGATGTCTCCCTTTGTGTAAAAAAAAAAAAAAAAAAAAAAAAAAGTCCATCACTGAAGGTAACCCACATAAGTTTCTTGCTAAATCAAAAAGGCCTGTATACTAAACTCAATAACTATTTTAATTTTTTTTCTCATGTTATAAACATAATTCAGGTTTATTATAGAAGATTTAGAAAAAAATTAGAAAAAACTCAATAGATTAATAATAATAAATACATAAATAACAATAAATGAACAATAAATAAAATAATAAATAAAAATTACCTGTAATTAATCAGACATACTTAATTTTTCATATACTCTTCTAGACATTATATATATATATACATATATATATGATTACCAAACAGTAGGATGCTATATATATATAATATACATATATATACATATACATTACATACATACATACATACATATGTATACATGTATACATACACATGTATACATACATATACATTATATATACATATATATAATATAGGTATTATATATGTAGCATCCTACTGTTTGGTAATCCTTTCTCTTTTGTGGAATAACTAATGTCTTCCTCGGATTTGAACATCAAACCCAAAAGTGAGCATCCTTAAATTTTATCTATAGTAAATATATTTTTCCTAAAGTCAGGTGAGAACAAACCAAGAATCAATGCAATAACTTATAGCCTAAGTTTTGTGATTGTTGCACTTCTTCCTTTCCTCACTTTTCTTATTTTAGTAAACAAAAGTAAAGATGAGATGACAGAGAAAAAAGAAGACAGAGGGGAAAAAAAGAGACCTGATTAAGTCATTGTGTTGTCTCTCTCTACATGAGGTCTTATTATTTTTATCAAGGAAGTTGCTTCCTCTGGGTAGCATGGAAGGTATTATGTAGTGTTGGGGAAGAAAAAATTTCCTCCTGTTCCTCTTAGTTCTTTTGACTGGTTGAACAATTAAAATGACAGAAATTAGATTAAGAGGAGAAAAACAAATTTAATTGTGTGTCTGGTGGGGAGCTCCTTAAGAATATGAGGCCCACAGGCAGTCAGGTAATCGAGGCTTATATGCCATCCAGAGCTAAAGAAAAGAGAAGGGTCTGGAACTTCAAAGGAAGGAGAACAATTCACAGGGATGATGAAAAAGAGTAAATTTTTGGTAAACAAATATTTGCTGGGACTTCCAGAAACAATGGGACATAGAGTAATTTTAACAAACAGACTTTTCCAGATGCCTCCCTGTCTACTACCCCTAGTTCAGACTGTTCTATAGTTATCTATTGTGTTAGCTCCCATATTGTAGCAGGTCTTCTCTGTAAATTCTCTTAGGCAGTTAGGAGAAGGTCAACGATTCTTTCTGAGCCTTCTGTTTCTTAAACATATTCAGCCTAAAATAGTCCACATACCAAGATGACACATTTGGGAGTGGCAAATTTTGCTCTCTTGCAATAGCTATGAGTTCTTGGGCAGGCAACAGTTTATGGTAACATAATTCTGTAATAGGAAGTGGTCCATAAGGTTGCCTCGTGTTGGAGTACCATTTTTGGACTTGCAAACATTCTAATGGCTATGATTATGACATGGGAAATGATGACCAGAAGTCCCAGCCAGAGTGTGGGCCCCATCCTCTTGACCCACTGATACGACTGTTTCACTTGCCTTTTCTGTCTGTTGGAACCCCAAATTGCAGAGCTTTTTCAGTAAGTATTTAAATTATTTTAGTGTTCTTTTCTGCTATCATCTTAGGCAGTTTTTAGAAGTGAACTTGTTACAGTTTTTTAGTTTATAATCATCACAATCCATATTAAGAAATATTTCCACAGCTGTATTGTATGAGATTGAGCTTACCTTTATTTTAAAGGCTAACATTTTTGGATAGTTTAAATCATGACACTCAGACAAATAAAGAATGTACATGTGTCAAAGATTTCATTTAACTCATTAATTAATGAGAAAGTAAAGAAGATGTTACTGAATCCAGAACAAATGTTTTTATAAGCAATGAGGAATACTGAAATAAATACATGAAAAATTGGTGACTATCCACAGGGCAATAATCAACTACATTCGGGTAGACAGAAATTGTCTGCATTTCTATGGATAAGAATCATTTGCATTGTTAATAGTTTTCTATACCTTTAGCAACTGTAAAATAGCTCAAAGACAATGAAAGATGGAGATGACCTCTAGACAGCATACCCACTAATCCTTTTTGCCCATTTCAAAATCTTTTACATTTCTAATTGGAGTCTGTGTCACCCTACAAGACTTGTTTCAATCTAGCTGTGTGCCATTAAGTAACACTGGTTCAGAAAAGGAGAATATGATATCTGGTGGGGAAGCTGCCTTTATGCAAACTTTTACTGCCATTAGACCTCAATAATCGACTATTCCACGAGTGACTCCACAGAAGAAATAAAAGATGTAGGCTTCTTGGGTGAGTTCCATTAGTGGCAGCAAAATATATGAACATTCACCTGGGCTCCAGAGAACAAAGGAGACAGAAATATGAAATTTGTCCCTTGGATCCTCTTGTTCCAACAGCCCCAGGGTTAGGGGCTCTTTTGATGGAGTGAAACTATGAGATCAGGGAGACCTCTGAGACCGAGCCAGAGCATGACTGCAAGGGGAAATTGACCACATTCACACCATTTCAATGCACAGTTTTTACAGCCTAAACAACTTAAATACTTTAAATATTTAAATCACTCCTGCCAGCATAAGCTTCACTGGGACTGTAACATCATCCAATTTTAACCACTACATTAAAAGTATCTTCAAACAGTCCTACCAATGCTCAATTTAAATCATCTTGTGAAAATAATGGGTTTATAGGACTACTCAGCCTAATAAGTGGCCTCTGGAAACCATCGAAGGGGGAAGCACTATGAAATTTCCTGTCAGCTATAGCAAACCAGCCCTCAAGGGGATTTCCCAATCCTCCTGGTAATACCAGACCTCTTGGATGGGGGCAGAGTCCTCAAAAAGTACATTAGATATTTGTTTTGGAGACACTCTAGTTACTCACTAGGAATCATCTCCTCTAGGTTAGTTCAAGTGTAGCTTGATTGAAATAAAACTCTCCCTGTATACTTTCCCTGAATGTGAGTTATGTGTCTCCAAGAAAAAGGTGGGGTAAGGAAGAAGTCTTTTATCATTCTGACACCAAGAAATACTCTTCACTAAGAAGATGCAGGCTTAACAGAAGAGTTGAGCAAGGACTCGGGTAGAGATATTGGACAGCTTCCCAGCAACCTGTGAGTCAGGCCATTCCAGAGCAGTTTCATCATTTTATTTGAAGGGAATTCCCAGAACTCTAACCACACTCAAGATTGTTATGGTTATGCAGAAAGGCACTCCAAAATCAAACACAGTCACTGTGGGACTTTCCACCCCTCTACTCCTTGCTACCTACTAATATAATTAGGAAGTGTATGTTAGGCTACACATTTGTATGCTCTTGCATGTGGTTTGGCTCTCGAACTAATCTGAGGGCTCAATAAGCCATCTGATCACGGGCAAGTTTCCTCTTGACTCTACATATCGATGCACTTGTCTGTGCACTAGGAATAGGGTAGCCAGATTGTCTGCCAATCCTTCTGACTCTACGTATACATTTGCAATTCTCCAAATTAAGTCCTAGTTCCTCCGGAAAGCTTGTCAAGAATCCTGGGCCTGGCCAAGCCCTTGGAGGACAATGGCATTGTACTTGATCCAATTACCCAATTAAAACAAACTATTACTTATATAATTACATAAAACCTTGGTTTGTGAGCATAATTCATTCCAGAAACATGCTTATAATCCAAAGCATTTGTATATCAAAGCCAATTTCAAGAACCATTGGCTCAGTTGTGATCATGTGTTGTTTTGCATCATGTACTACTCATATTGTAAGACATTGCTCATTTATCAAGGTAAAATTTGTTAGAAATGTTTGCTTGTCTTGTGAAACACTCTCAGAACAAGTTACTCACAATCCAAGGTTTTACTGGGTCTGGTCCAGTCTGGACAAAGGGTCTGGTCTCCCTTGCTAGACATTAAAGTACAGGAGAACAGGGCCAATAGGTATCTTTCTCACTTAGTACTATTTCTGCATCACCTAACACAGGGCCTGGCACATTCTTAGCAGCCAGTAAATATTTGTTGAACAAATGAAGAAGGACACCAGGGACTTGAAATCTGATCTCCACAGTGGCAGTGAGGAACTGGGAAAGCTGAAGAGGGTATGACTGGGTAAGCTTTCTGAGCTGCTCTGACCTCAAACACAGGAGAAGCTTCCAGACAACTGTGATCACTGTGTGGACCTCTTCTGACAGCTGAGGCTGCAAAATCTGCAATATTCAATCCCCAGAAACCTGCCTAGCCATGACGTTGCAGCCTGGGATAGACAAAACAGTACACGAGTTGTGCTGCGTTATGCTTGAGTGGGGTCTTCCTGCAGAAATTCTGGTTGGGCCCAGGATTCAGAGGCCTGCCTCTCACCCCTCCACTCTGGCCCAGGCCTGCCAGACCAACCTTGACTCCCAGTGCTCACCCTCATCTCCCCAGGGCTGGGTATGCTCACTAAGATCCCAGTGCAACTTGGTGAGTCAGAGTCACCCCTGAGGGCACCCAGCCCAGGGGACAAGTGGTGTTCGCAGCCCTGCCCAAGTTCCCTGCACCACCAGTGAGTCCTTCCTGGCATACCAGCTGTGTCCACCAGGAGGAAAGGGCAACCTTGAGGGCTGTGGTTAGGGTTAGACCAAGTCTTGACCCAGAGGAGTAAATTTTCAATACTTTGCACAAAGGCAGCCCTGCCAGAAGCATCCTTTCTGGTTTTTTTTTTTTTTTTTTTTTTTTAGCTCTAAAGAGCTAAATGTCCTAAACACACTGGTCAGTCACTATATATTATATAAAAGTGCAGGGTTTGATTTTTATGTAAAGTGCGGGACTTGCTCCATTCACCTCTGCCATTGGGTTGACAGTTGGCTGGCATGGTTAAACTCTCTTCTTCCAGGCTCAACTCAGAGGAGAGGGCAAGCTGAGAGAAGGCCTGTGAAGGCTCCTCTCCCCTCTGTGTCTTGGGACAGCATTGTGCCCAAAGGCACTGAGAAGAACTGTGACTGTACAAATATATATATATATATATATATATATATATATATGTCATCTTACCAGCCCACAAAGCAAGATATTTTCATCTAATATCGAGTTAAACTTAATAACAGTTTAAGCTTAAAAGCCTCCCTTATGGTCTCCACAAGCATTTTGTTTCACTCTTGAAATCTGTGATCTCTACTAGAGATTGCTAAATTTAATACTCAGAATGCAGAAGAGCAGTGATTGGGTGCACACTGGAATTGGGTGGGGGCGGGATGGCAGAGAGGGAGAGCTCGGCTGTATTCTGACAGGCTCACTCTGTGTCCACAGGGTGAAAGGCTTCCCAGGACGGAACTGATTAACATGTGATTGTCCATAAACACTGTCCACACATAGATGAGGATCAAAGGCAGTGTGCACTTACGCAGAGAAATGTGAAAGTGAAGGCATTTTCTTTCTTTCTCTTACTGGATCTCTTCTTAGACTCATAATCCTAAACCTCGGGGGATGTTTGACAATGTCAGCAGCCATTTTCAAATGTCCAGCAGTTGACACACACCTCCTGGATGGGAGGAAAATGAACAAACTGTATCTGTTTTGCAAACCGCTAAACAGATGACTTGTAATTATAATATGTATCTGAAATTTGCATTGAAAAATTTTTATTCAGAACGTACAGGGGCAGGAGAACATGGGATTTTAAATCCATGTGTGTGTGCATGCACACACGGGCACACAGACTCGAGAAAGGATGAGGGAGGGCGAAAGGACAAATGGTAGCAGCAAGTGCTTCTCTTTTTAATAATAAGCAGCAGAAATGGAGATGATTTGGTCTAGGAAGCCTTACTGTACTTCCGCGAAGTGATTTTTGTATTAACTGATTTGCATACTGCTGGGGCTCCCGGGTCCCTGTGCTGCATTCCCCCAGGCCTCTTCTTGCCTGCCTTCTTCCCACGAGGAGGATGGTAATAATTAAGCTAGCAGGGAAACAGAACAAAAGACACAGCGGCAGGGGCTCAAAGTCACCTCTTCACTTTTAACTCTGTAAAGATCTGGGGACAGATCTGCCCTGTCAGCTTCTCAGGAGAAGAGTCAGACATTATTTTCTCCCTTCTAGAAAGGAAACCCATTTGAGGGATTATGAATGTTACTCTGTGTCTCAGGCTGAAGTTTAAATCTTTTCAAGCATGCAGTTATTAAGATGCCAATTTGCCTCATTTAATTACAACCTTTATTATGGTATTGAATACTTTAAATGCACTATTTATCACACCTGAAGAGACGAGCCGTTCTACCTTAATGGACCACTCTCAGTGGGCCATCTATTGATTATCTTCTCTGCTGAATTAATTCCTAGTAATCGCCTAGTGAACAGTCATTAAACCCAGCGCCTCCTGCAAGCGCACGGCTGGGGCCTGAGGCCTGCGATGGGCCTTTCAGATCACAAGCAAATTTTGCCCCCTCGCCACAATTGGAGTCCACGAAGTTAATGATCAGAGGCCTTGAGAACAAGTTGGTGTCTTCACTGTAGAAAGGCTTTATTTCCAGGTGGCCAGGGCAGGACAAATCTGTTCTTCCCTGAAGAGTTTCTTCGAACTGAGCCAATGCTACTCTGTTGGGATGCCCTTGAAGCCTCCAGCTTCGAAACGCTGGTCTGTTGGAGAGTCCAGCCTCTGAGGGGGCATGCCCTGGGCGTTTCTTCTGTGGCCTGGCAGCTGCATTCCCTCCTTTCACTGCATTTGATTCAGTTGTTGAAGGAGTTCCTCATTCGTGAAGTTGACTTCAAAGAATATCTTATTGGTTCAATATTTGGATGAGGTATGCGAGGTTCAGAAAGTCTGTCCAAGCCAACAGTAGTGGGCAGGTGGTAGCTGCCTGATTTCAAGGAGACGTGGAGAAAGAAGGCAGGCCGGTAAGAGAGGCCGGAAGATGAAGTCCAGAGTTCTGCCTCTGCCTTTGCCGGGTGGAAGAAGGAGGTCCCCACAGACCCAGCATCTCCACATCTCCCAGGTGACCTCCGCTGTCTTGTCTTTTTACAAATCCCGCTTAGGGCTCACTTACAGCACAGGTGGAACAGGCTGTCACTAGCCTTTTACAAATAAACTGTCTTCTCTAATTCAACTCCTCGGCCATACCCAGCGGCTAGTGTGGAGGTAGATTTGCAAAGCCAAAGGGTGGGCAGTCTGGCTAGGCGCCTCCTTTCAAACTTCCAGACCAGACCGAGGTAACATGCTCCCTTCCTTGACCTCCTCTTCCAGAACCAAGTCACAAAAGGTGGCAGAATGAGTGGAGCCTCTGGTCAAAGATCAGGGATCTGTTCTGAAATTTGAGATGTTTCTAGACAAGCTGCCAGGTCATGGCTCTTGTGACCTGTCGGGCCATGCTAAGCCTAACACAAAAGCTAGTGGAGTTAGATGTGGCCAGCCTAGAATGTCCCTAAGTCAGTATTTATGACCTCCAGTCTCCCTCCTTGCCTCCTTTTCTCCCTGTGTGGTATCTAATAATAACAGCAGTAATAATGATAATTAAAATAATAATAATACCTATCATTTATTAAATGCTTATTAAGAACCAAGGACTACCTTAGAGCATTACATACATTATCTCGCATAATCCTGACAATAGCCTGATGAGTTTAGCATGATGACCTCATTACTAACGAGAGTCTGTGTTTGTCAGCTCTAAATGCATACGGTAAGCACTCAGGAGTTTTTGTAAAACGTGGCCTCATGGAGATTGTTTTAGTTGCCTGGGTGGGGGAGCCTGAGAACTAATGGCTCTTAACAGTGGCTGCGTGTTGGAATCACCCAGAGAGCTTTAAAAAACATACTGATCCTTGCTCCCACCCCTACAGATTCTGATTTCATTGGCATAATGCCTGGGCTTTGGGATTTTAAAAATTTCTCCAGGTGAGTTTAATGTATAGTCAAGGCTGAGATCCACTGTGCTGAGTTGAATACTTTGCCCAAGATCTTTAGAAGTTGGGATCGAGGTTGGAACTTGAACTGGCTGACCTCAATTTGCTCCTGAGGGTTACACCTCTTTCTTTCATGGACCATTCCAACACCCTGTCAGGAGCCATTCGTTATTTATGCTTCCAGATGGATGGGTCCCAGGAGCAGTTTAACCCCCCCTTTACCTGTTTGAAGAGGTGAAATCAGCATATTCCATGAGAAGCATTTTGGAGGTGGGTGGAAGCATTTTGGAGGTTTGGGGGAACAGGGGTCCTGCCTGCTAAGTCTCTCACCCCACATTTACGTATGACACAGAGGTCATGAATCCTAAGGCTTGGGTGTCCCATGGCAGCTAGGAGCAGAACAGAGACTCAGTGTGCCCTGAGCCCACTTTCTCCTCACCTCATTCCAGCATCATAGCTGCTCTCACTTTGCAACTTAATCCTTACTCAAGGGGTGAAAAAAAAATGAATTCCAATATTGTTGCACTTTCAAAAAAGGTAAAAACACTCTAGTCTCAGTGTTTGAGCTTTTGAAATCTCCCTTGCTAGACGTGGATTTTCACAATCCCTTTGTTTCTAAAATTTGGCCCCTGGCAATGGCTACCCTGGTCAAGCCAGGGGCTATCCCAGCTAAGGGTGGGCTGCCACTCCTCTCCCAAGGTCTGAGTGGAGATGGGCAGGCAGGCCTTCCCCAGCCCAAGAAATCACCATGCAATTGAAGACCTACCAACTCTCTTTCATTGGTGTTATCTCAGGCCCCAAATGCAGGCTCTCTGGTCCAGCATGGTTGCCACCATGGATTTCTGGGAGTTCCCAGGGGGTGCCCTGCATTCAGGGATGAATGAGCCCAGTCTGACATGTATTTCTGCTTTTTGGTGGCCCCCAGAAAGCCCTCTGGGACTGTGGGAAGCAGGACGCACAGCCAGTGCCACACTTTGACAGGAGGGTTCCAATTTGGTATAGCTCAAGCCAGAGGCCCTACCGAGATTTAGTGGAAACTCTTTCAGGCTTTATTCACATCTTTCTCTCTCTCTGGGACCCAGGCAGAAGTCAGGGGAGGTCCAGGCTGGGAAAGAACATCAGAGTCAGACATTGCACTTGCCGATTCTCAAAGTACTCCCCACTTCCCCTCTCTATTGCTAAGGACTGATTGTCATTGGTCTGGTAACTCATACTTCTTTACTCTTGTGGAAACTGCTCTTCTGGGAAATGCCTCAGTTCTTTGGGTAAAGTGACTCTGGCCTCCCTCCCTTGTCCTGGTGCCTTGGGTACACCATAGACCCAGGCTCAGATTGACTGCAGCTTGGCAGTTCCGGGCCAGTCTCTAGACACATCTTTGGAATTGCCCTTTTTAGGATTGCTGGCCCATTGGTCACTGAAGCTGTGTCTTTATAACTCCAGGAAAACGAAAAGCTAGAAAGTTCACTGAAAAGAAATTAGACGAAGAAGCCTTAGTAATACCAGCTTTATTCTTCCATTTGTTCTTGACCAAAACTTCCCCCACCCCTCATTCTACTGGTCAACAAATCCTGAGGGTTCTATCTTCAAAACACATCCAGAGTCCTCACATTTCTTGCCACCTCCACTGCTTCGACCCTGCACCCAGACACCAGCATCTCTTGTAGGAGCTCCTGACAGCTTCTTTTGTCTTCCACCTGTGCTGCTCTGTGGTCTAGTCAATGCAGCAAAGTGATGCAGCTAAAGTTAAATCAGATCATGCCGTTTCTCTGCTTAAAACCATCCCTCCAAAGGCTTTCTACCTCCTATGGGGTAAAGCCAAAATACAATGGCTTCATGGTCCTATAAAATCTGTCCCCTTGGGACCTTTCCTTTCTGTACAACTTGTCTACTGTTTTCTTCTAATTCATTTCACTCTGGCCACAGGGCCTTTGCATGTGTTACTTCCTTTGTCTGGGGATGTTATTCCCCAAAATACATGCATGAGTCACTGCCTGTTGAGTTTTACTCAGATATTTAATTGTTCAATTACTTTGTATTGCATTGAATTCTAAACCCAGGTATTTGATTTTAAGCCTTTGTTTGTCATCAATTAGTTAAACCTATATGTAAAGGACAGAGGAGAATTGACCAAAACCTGTACAGGCAACTTTTCCCCCACCCTTCTTTTTAAAAAAGAAGCCACCTGTCATCGAGCTATGAGATAATTACACACACATACACCCTATTTTGTATTTGACCACATGTGGGCTATATATTATGGCACATGGAAGAAATCTGTCTACTTGTTAATAAGTATATCTCAAAGGAATATCTAGATGAACCCTGGACAAGTTCTGACAACCATTTATGACCACTGAGAATCCACTGAAGTGTGAGTTTCGTTTGAAAAATGACTATTAGTAATGAAAATGTCAAGTGAACTCTGACTTTCTATAACCAGAGTAGATGGATTCACATTTTTACAAAGCATCAGCATGTAAAACAGGCTCTGATCTTTCACCAGGAAAAAAACCCTTTCAAGGCTATGGCTGGAAGCCCATAGTAGCAGTAGCTCAGGGAGGAATTTAATGGTTTTTAAATTATAGTTTCGGTGCCTCTAAATTATTCTCAGATCCTGGATAAGGCCAGCCTGACCGCTCCAATATACTCATTTTCACAGGTTGGCTCTAACATGGAGATAAAATATTCATACACATATGTGAAGTATGCATTTCTGTGCCTTCTCAGTTTGTGACTGTCTATATAATACATGGCATATCTATGACTAAGTAGTAAGGGGCACCTGGATGGTTCAGTTGGTTAAGTGTCAGACTCTTGATTTTGGCTCAGGTCATGACCTCATGATCGAGCCCTGTGTGGAGCCCCGTGTTGGGCTGCTTAAGATTCTCTTTCTCTCCCTCTGCTCCTCCCCCACTCTCTCTCTCTCTCTCAAAAAAAAAAAAAAAAAGCAAGAGAAAACTTAGAAAATACTGATTCAGTGCCAGCTTGAATTATAGACTCCAAGTAAAGACAGTTTAAAACTCAAAACAAAGTATATTGGACCCAGCCCGCTTTTTACTCAGTAGTCGCATATTGCTGTATGTTTCTTTAATTATTTATGTCCCCTCGAAATCTACGCTATGACAAGTCTTCAATAGTCAGTGCCAGAATTTGAATCTATTATGGTTTACTCTTATGTATCAGGTGAAATTAAAAACAAAACAAGACAAACTAACAAACAAAACACCCAGGAAACACTTCTGTATTAGTATAGCCCAAGGCAATGAACAAACACTTGATTTTGCTCATCTTCAGGAAGTGGTACCCTACGGTTACTCAGGTATTTAATCATTCTTACGAAACCGAGCCCTCAAAAGGAAGAAAATGTAAAAGGTTTCTACATTTGTTTTATATCTTAGCTATTGCATATATGATGTCCTTCTCTGATATAGCAGTCATGTTGCTGCAGGGATTTCTTTGAGAAAAAAGTCGTACTGTCCTCTTTTGGATAAACTATGTTAAATGAAAGGGCTAGCTGCTTGCCTCTGGGGAGAAGAAATTTAAATTGTAGTTATTTTTCTATTCTCATCCAATGATATGTCACCTCTTCTTTTTTCTTTATTTTTGGCTTTTCCATATCTCTTCCAAATAGGGGTAAAAATTGGGGAGGTTTGAAGTAAGCTGGGAAATCAAAGGTACTGAAAATCTGAAACTTGAAAGGAGATTCTACATGAAAATATGCTTTTCAGGTTCTCTCTACATCATCTCCATGTCTTTCTGTTTGCTTTTCTTTCAAATTCAGTATGCACCATGTGGTTTGCCCACTGCTAGTCATGGGAGATGTTTCAAAAATGGAGACAGGACCCCAGCCCCAAAGGACTCATCATGATGCGGTGACATACATGTAAGTGATCATCACAACCTGGCCAATCACTGAAGACACACATACACAGAATTAAAACTCAGTTGTATTCCCATTGCATTGAAAATATTATATAGTAAAGGTAAAATGACAATTTCAACCCTCCACTTAAAATGAAAAATCTTCAATGGTTCCAGACTTTTTCTTATGCATATATCAATAGTTATGTGTTTGTGTGTTGGGAGCCCCCAAGACCACCCCCAAGTTCTATGGTTTTCCAGGAGGACTCACGGGACTTAGCGTTTAATCATGTTCACAAGATCTATTTACAGTGAAAAGATTTGCAGCAAGATCAACAAAGGGAGCGGGTGTACAGGACAAACTCAGAGAAGCCAGGCACAAGCTTCCCAGGGTCTCTCCCAGTGCACTCACCCAAGACATGCTTAATTCTGCCAGCAATGAATTACGATGGCACATATGAAATGCTGTCTGCAGGGGAAGCTCTTTAAAGACTCCGTGTCTGGGGTTTTTATGAGGCTAGTCACACAGGTAGCCTCTAACTGATACATACCAAAATTTCTGACTCCCGGAAGGAAAGCAAGAGTTCGTGTGCAACCACATTGGTTGTACAAGCAGTTTAGGCACAAGTGAGCCACTTCGCTCAGTTGGGAATAGCAGAACTCTCCTGAATTCTAAGTGCCCAGATACCAGCCAAAGTCCAACCTGCTAAACAGAACTTTCAGAAGATTACTGTCAGGCCTGCTTTGTTAACTCTTTCCTACATAATTCATGTTTACACTCTATACAAAATGCTCCATCTGTCTATATTCTACTGTCTGTCTGTCTGCAACTTTTCTTTTGAAGACAACCCTGTTGGAGACACCTTCCTATGCCAGATCACACAGGTTGACCTACTTCTTTGTCATAGTATTCCATTTGTGAGACAGTTTCTTTTATTCCTAGATAGATTGAGATTTGGTTTGTTTGCAATTTTTGATATTACAAGTTATGATCAATGAACATCACTCTTCATATACTTTTCACATATCCATGCCTATTCTTTCTGTTACATAGGCTTGTAATTGCTGTGACGTATGTTTCTAGAAATGGTATCCTGATGTCATTCGATTTAGGAAGGAAGATCGCTGTGTTGGAATTTTGTACTAAATGAAATGTACTAAACTGAAGAGAGTTTGTTGGGAAAGAGGGCTATTAAAAAAGCCAGCTACAGTCGATCAGAGTCAGTGGCAGAGAGTTTGGAGAGGGTGGATTTAGTTTGGATGTTGTAGATTTAGTCTGAAGGCAATATAACAGCTCCTATCTGTGGATGGCTAGTGAAGCGTGAGCCAGGAGAGGTAAAGATGACTCCTAGTTACATGATCTGGTGGACAGCAGTTAAGTGTCATGCAAGGAGAGCAATTAGGAAGTAATTATAACAACTCAGGGAAGAAATGACCGGGGTTCAAATTTCCAAGTGGTCATTCATTCATAAATGTCAAGCATCTGCTAAGTATCAGCTACTCTGTTAGCTGTTAGCACCAGTGCATCTTTTTTTCTTTATTTGGCCAAGAACATTGAGATAGAAACTTGATGCAATATAGATTCAAATAAACTTGGCCATTAATTAATTTCATTATTATTCTTTCGTGAATGGCACAAAGCTTAATAAAAGCTGTAGAGAGTAATGGTGAATCACGTCCCAGATGCTTGAACAATATGCACACACTTTAGCGTAAAAATAAAAAGAAGGGAGGAAAAGGAATTATGAAAGAAAATAAGATCTCTCTTGTGTCTAGATTTGAAGACAGACTGTCTCCCACGCGCCCATCCCAGACAAATGCCCTCAGCAAGCAGGAGCGGGCGATCCTCCTCCTCACTGCGCCCAGAGAACATTCTCTCCTGCACAGTTCTGAGTATCACTTGTGAGGGCATCAAGTGTGATGTGAAAAAGAGAGGCCAGGAAGCATTTCTTTTTATTCTTTTCACTGATTTGCTGTTCCCTTCACATCTGCCCCTCCTCCCTTGTCCATGAGCCTAAAATGCAACTTCCTATTGTCTGAAGACCAGACACATATAAATCATAATTTGAATGACAAGGGGAATTTTATTTTTATAGGGTTTTATGCATCTTTCAATAGAAATTGACGTGCTTTTATGCATTTTGTTTCACAACTTGCTTGAATTTATATTGGAATCTGCTTTCTGATTAAGTTTATTTGACTAGGCAGAAAAGCCCCATCTGCATTCATTTGCACTCAGTATATGTAAGGAATGTGATCTCACACATTCTTTTAAAAATTGGTTTTCGTAGTCTCTGAAGCTCATATGGGGAGAGGGGTACACATTTCTTTCTTTCTGCATACTTAAATCTCTTTATTCTCCTTTTAATTCCTATAAAAAGTCAAGTTATATTCTTCAAAGAAGATATACGAATGGCTAATAAGCACACAAACAGATGTTCAACATCACTAATCATTAGGAAAATGCAAATCAAAAGCACAATGAGATACCACCTCACACCCAATAGGATAACTATTATTTTTTTAAAAAATTACAGAAAATAATATGTTGGCAAGAATGTAGAGAGGTTGGAAACTTGGTGCATTACTGGTGGGAATGTAAAATGTTGCAGGTGCTGTGGAAAACAGTATGGCGGTCTTCAAAAAATTAAAGCTAGAATAACCATGTGATCCAACAAGTCTACTTTGAGGTAGAAATTTCTACTCAAAAGAATTGGAAACAGGGATTGAACAGACATCTGTACATCAATGTTCATAGCAGCATTATTTGAAATCACCAAAGGTGGAGTCAACCCAAATGTCCATTGACAAATGAGTAGATAAACAGAATGTGGTCCATACATACAACGGAATATATTCAGCCTTAACAAGGAATCAAATTCTGAAACATGCTACAACATGGATGAACCCTAGGAGACACTGTGCTACATGGCAAAGCCAGACACGAAAAAGCAAATATTATATGATTCAACTTGTATGAGGTTCCTAGGGTAGTAAAATCCATGCAGACAGAAAGTAGAACAGTGGTAGCCAGGGCCTGAGAGAGGGGAAATGGAGAACCATTGTGCGATGGTATAGAGTTTCTGTTTGGTAAGATGTAAAATTCTAGAGATGGCTGGTGGTAATGTTTGTTATAACAATGTGAATGTATTTAATGTCACTGTGCGCTTAAAAATGGCTAAGGTGGTAGATTCTGTATTAAGTATATTTTGCCACAATTTAAAAAATGAAGTAATCAAGGCTACCTGGGCAAAACTGTACTTTTCATCAGTGGTGTTTTTCCTCATTTTGAAGGATTTTCTCTTTTTTCCATCTTTCACCCAGCTTCCTCTATCTGTGTTGGTGCTATTTGCACTCCTCTCCCTCATCCTCATTTACCAAACTTTCTCTAATGACAGATTCTAATACAAACAATGATCCCCGAAGGTATTCAAGCCAAAATGATAGCTCCCTCTGGTATATTTTCATTTTAAGACTTAGCTCTAACTGAAAATGTTAGGTGGCACTTCCTGGGAGAGGAAGCCTTCTGGGGGTCGTAACATCTCCATGCTTTGGCTCCTGTGTCCCTGCAGAAGACTGATGTTCTGGTGACACATTCAGTCAGGAAAATGGAAGTCATGGTAGGTATTTAGAGTAAAAAGGGATTTCATACAGGGAGGAAAGTTTCCAAGTGGTTGGGAGAGCAGGAGTGAAAATGAGGGTGGGAGGAGTCATGTGCTTCAGAGACCCAGCACCGCAGCCAGCCCTCCAGCCCCGTGGCCTCTGGGCCCACAGATCTCGCACCCTTACTGCCTGCATTAGCTGCTGCCCTGCAGGATCCCTCTGCTGCCGGAACTGCCTCTACCACTGCTCTTAGATTGTTGCCATGCATGCTGGAGCCAAAAAAAAAAAAAAAAAAAATTTTCCTCTACCTGCCACCTGCTCTCATGTGAGGGCCTCCTATGGGTGGAATCTTAACTAGAACCAAGATGTCAGGGAAGTCTGAGAAATACTGTTCACAGGTTTCTGGCCCTTATGATTTGGGGAGCATAGAAATGTAGTTCCTGAGAACAGCAGGCAAGACCTGGCACAGACCTGGTGTTTTGTGAACTTAGTGCCTTCACAGGGACAGGCTGAGCCCTGCATGATGAGACAGCCTCAGGCTCCAGAAAGATCACGCCTCCCAGGTCAGATGGACCTGTCCTACAGCTCTTACCTAGATCTTGGGCAGTGATAGCAATGAACATTTGCCAAGCCCTTTCAGGAAGCCAAAGGCTTTGTGAAGTGCCTGAGACCTCACATTAACAAGCCTGTGAGGTAGGTTGTGTCCCTTCCATTCTACAGATGAAGAACCTGGAGTGGCGGTGGGGTACTGAAAATCCAGCTCTCTCCATGGGTCCTGTGTCAGCAAGCACTTCTGAGGAGACCATTCGTGATAAGGTCTCCTCCCCACTGCAACTCCCCACCAGGATCTGCACAGTGCGCTGGTCGATACTGCTGCCTCCTGGTTCTGGCAAATCATCCTAGTCCTGCACCTAAGAGGGACGTCAAAAGACTTGAAGTTGTTTCTGCTGCTGGGTAACTTTTTCCTATTCAATCTGCATTAATTTCCAATGGCTACTGTAATAAATTACCACAGATTTGGTGACTTAGTGGAAATGGATTTTCTCATAGTTCTGGAGGCCCAAGTCTGAAATCAAGGTGGCAGCAGGGCCACTCTCCCTCCAGAGGCTCTAGGGGGAGATCCTTCCTTGCCTTTTCCAGATATGGTGGCTCCAGGCATTCCTTTGCTTAAAGTCATGTGACTCCAGTCTCTATCGCCATCTTCAAATCGACTTCTCTTCTGTGTGTCTATTTAATCTCCTTTGGCCTCACTCTTCTAAGACTACTTGTGATGGCAGTTAGGGCCCCCCAGACAGTCCAGGTTGATCTCCTCATCTCAAGATCCTTAACTTAGTCATGTCCACGAAGACTCTTCTCCCCAAATAAGGTAATATGCATATGTTCCAGGGATTGGGATGTGGCCATATGTTTGAGGACACCATTCAGTCCACTGTGTCCCTCCCAAGGGAGGAAAGAAAAGCAAAGAGATATTTTCTGCTATCTCTTCCCAGGAGCGTATCTTTAGACACGGGCTTTTCTCCTTCATTCTGTAGCATCTTCCTTCTAATACCTTTCAGCCAGCACCACCAAAAAAATCACAAATCATGACACACACACTAAACAGGTGGATATTGACAATTACAGCTTTTGGTCTTCTTTGGTTGAGCAAAGTTCACAGACTCAGGCCTCGTTTCCAGTTCAGGCCAAACAACACTGCCTTTAGCTCCATTGTCAAAAATTCCTCCATGGTTCTCACCTCAGAGAAACTACTCAAATTAGTCTCCTCCTTTCTGGTACTCTGCCCTATAAAAAACAGAAGAAAGATTTCTCCAACTAATTTATTCCTCTCTGGTTTCTTTTTCCTGGACTTTATTTCAGTAAAAACTTCTTCAGTATTCTTCAATTTTGGAGTTGTGTCACGTAAATGGGATTAACATCCAAATTTTCTGTTTCCTTCCTTCCAGATCTCCACGTCTTGCCCTGCCCCACCCCCCAACATTCACTACATTTTCACTTCTCACTGTTTTCCCAGGATGTCATTAATAAAAGCATAAAACACAGGCATTGGACGACTTGGTGATACTGTCCTGGCCCAGGAAGAAAGGAGGTGATTACCCTTCATTCCCACACAGTATTTGGGAGAAGGGTGGTCTCCACTCTCTGAAACCTCAGTGGAAAGATGATCAGCAGGCTTGGTTCTCTGCTATCTCCACCCGGAGCAAAGGACTGGAGTCAGTTGGCTCACCTCTCCCTATGTGGTGTTGATTCCACGTGAAATAAGACTTGCAGGTTCTCACAGCTTGGCTCCCAAGCTGAAGTAGGGGCTCCTTGCTCTGTTAACCATTTGGTAGATAGTCTCCTTCACTTTATACCAAGGACCTGGTCTCTTGATTCTCATACATCCTTTGAACACCATTTGAAGAGCTTCCATTTGTACAGCACTTCTAATTTTGCAGAACTTTGCACAGAGATTCTTATTTGATCCTGACAACAAGCCAGTGAAGCAGGTGGCTGGATGTTACTGCCCTCACTTTACAGATTAAGAGACTGTGGTTATGTGATTTGTACCAAGCCACCAGCCTATAAGTGGCAAAGCGGCCTGTAAGTGGGACCCCAGGGTAGGAACTGTGGTTATAAAAGTAGTTTGCTTCTGCTCCTGGCCTTTTCCTCTTATTATTCCCCTCCCCCTTCTTTTTTCTTCTTTCTCTTTCACCTTCTCCATGCCCTCTGACTCAGTTCCCTACTATTCATCTTCCTCTCTATTCTGATTATTTCTGCCAGTCTCCTAAACCTGAGTTTCTATGCTAACTTCTTTACTAATAACTGTGTAACCTTAGATATATTTCTTAACTTCTCTGAGCCTCAATATCCTCATTTGAAAACAGGGTTAATACTGACTTCCATGCAGGGCCATCATGAAGCTTAATAAGATTTTATACATACATACATACACACACACACACACACACATACACATGCACGCGAGCACACCCACACATATCTATAGAGACAGAGAAAGACAGAGAAATTAATAATCTGGCATTTGGTTGGTAGTCAACAGACATTTCCTTTCTCTCCTTTTTTAGTAGTGTGGACACATAGCTAAGATTGTACATACATTCTTGCCCCCATTCACCTGTGTCATCCTTATCATAGAACTGTTGGATTTGATTTAACAGAAGACCCTGGCTGTGCATCTGTGACTATGAACCGTGGCCAAATGAGAAAAGCCTGATAGATGTGGCTGGGGTGATTAATAGCAGCCTGTCTCAGAGCTCTGAGAGTGGTGAGTGAGACGCATTGCCCTGGCTCTACTTCTAATTCTGTGTTGTCATGTGCGGCTGTTTGCCCAAGAGGAAGCCCTGTGTCCACAGCACGGCTTCTGGCTGCAAGCCCTGGATTTCTTGGGTCATCAAGACAGATTCTCTGAGTGGAAAAGAAAAGGATACAGAGCAGTGGTATTTACCCAGAGAAGGGTGTGAACACAGGGTGCGTGTGCGGGTGGACTTTGATCCCTGACCAATCTCATTGCTGGACAAAGTAGGACCCAGAGAAGACACAACAGAGCCATGCCGGTGCTGGTTTGCCCCCATTCCCATGATGCCAGTATCTCCTGCTTTCCCAGTGAGAAATTCGTCATTAGGACAGAATGCCTAGGAATGGAAGAGCCCAGAGATATGGCTTGTTTTCAAATGTGCTATTTACTGACCTTCACCCATCTTCTGCAAATGAGATAGTGTTATTTTGCAAAGCCAGGTACTTACCTGCTTCTCTTCTGCATTTATCTAACTGCCTTAGCACAAGGAGGTTTAAACAGAAAGAATCTTGGGCTGTGTCATCGTTGCCTACTAAAGTTAGGATTTTCTCCCCCCACCTACATGTCTTGAACATTGTTGTCAGGCTGGAAATAAATCTTGAGGCAGAGCATTGATTCCATTCAAGGGGAAACAACAGTGAATATGACGTATTCTTTCAAAGGCCAGTTGTCAGTTTCTTAAACAGTACTTCTAGGGCTGTGATCAGCCAGGAATCGGGAAGCGGGGGTCCTGGTCTGCTGGGCCAGTGTCCCTGATATCAGCCTCACTCTGGGGTTGGATAAAACCCACAGTTCCTATTTGAAATTGGATAGTTAGATGATGTGTCTCTTGGCTTCAACTCTGAAGGCTGGTGCCCAGAGCCAATCTTTGGCAAAAGGGAGAAGAATGAAGTTTGTTTCTCCCTCAAACTTTCCCAGCTTCCCTCTCCCTCCCCTTTTCTCCTGTTCCTCTCCAAGTTCCCAGGACTTTGTCCCTCTTGTACCCCATCCACATGTGGACTCTGAGAGGATCTGAGGCATAGTTTCTACATGTGCAAGTGGATGATACCTTCCAGAGCAGTGCTTCACAACTTTATTTATTTTTTTTTTTAATTTTTTTTCAACGTTTTTTATTTCATTTTTGGGACAGAGAGAGACAGAGCATGAACAGGGGAGGGGCAGAGAGAGAGGGAGACACAGAATCGGAAACAGGCTCCAGGCTCCTAGCCATCAGCCCAGAGCCTGACGCGGGGCTCGAACTCACGGACCGCGAGATAGTGACCTGGCTGAAGTCGGACGCTTAACCGACTGCGCTACCCAGGCACCCGTGCTTCACAACTTTAAAGTGTGTACGGATCTCCCACATTATTAACATGCCGGTTCTGGTTCAGCAGCTCTGGATTGGGCTCTGAGATTGTGCGTTTTTAACAAGCTCCTGATGATGTCCATGAAGCTGGTCTGTGGACCACACTTTGAGTAATGTGTAGGGAAAACCTCCAATCCTCCTCTTGTTTCTTCATTACTCTGACACCACTACCACACTGACAATGCTTCTGGGACACCAGTTGTGTGGGCTTTCCCCACACCACCAGGCAATTCTGTGACACCAGCTGGGTGTTCTACAGTTTAACTCAATTCTGACACTGTCTAGCTGAAGATAGTGTCCGATCCCCCAAGGTTAAGCACTCAGTTCCATAACACTGTCCCCTCTCCCCACCTGATATGCCTCTCACAAGTAGTGGGTCCCTAGGTTAACCACAACTTCTGTCCAACTTGGCTACAAACTGGAGGTTCCCATGACCTCCTCCCCTTTGGATTCAACACTTTGCTAGAACAGCTCACAGAACTCAAGAAACACTTACTTATGTTTACCAGTTTATCAAAGGATATGAAAAAAGATACGGATGAACGGCCACAAGAAGAGATACATAGGGTAAGGTCTGGGAGCTTCTGGAGTGCAGAACTTCTGTCCCTGGGAATTGAAGTGCATCACCCTCCTGGCATATGGATGTGTTAACCCACTTGGAAGCCCTCTGAACCCCACACTGCTGGGAATTTTTTGAGGCTTCGTTACAGAGACATGATCAGTTATTTATTCCATTTCCAGCCCTCTCCCCATTTTGAAGAACGGAGGGAGGGGGCTGAAAATTCCAAGTTTCCAATCATTACCTTGATCTTCCTAGTGGCCAGCCCCCAGCCAGGAGCCCACCCAAAGTCACCTCACTAGAACAAGAGATGATTCTCGTGCTCTTATTATTTAGGGATTTCTAAGGGTTTCAGGAGCCCTGGTCAGGAACTGGGGGCAAAGACTAGTATATATAGATATTTCTTATTATTTCACAAGGACCAAAGCCTTCAAACAGCCCTAAGGGGAGATAATAGGAATGGAAAAATTCCCTCCTTTTCCTTTCTGGTTTAGGGAAGAGTGTGTGTGTGTGTGTGTGTGTGTGTGTTTCCCACATTTCCTCGTTATTAGGTATATCTGTGTGCTTTTTTAGATCCTGCACAACAATTGGTTTGCCTGATGAAAATTTTAAAATTAATTGTTCAGGTCAGTTCTCATTGATTCATACCCACGATAAATATAATTTTCACCTAGAAACCTCTCAAAATACCCTGATCTCTCATTTTGGTAAAGATCAATTAAATTTAAACTAAGTTCCTTACAAATTTTGTTTCCACAGTGTGTTTTCGGGGCAGGAGTTAGGAGGGAGGAATCCAGAGATGGGGCCAGTGAAGATGGCCTGGTTTATGCCTTACCCACTGTTACAAGTTAATGAATCTAGTGAACCGCCAGGGGAAATGATTTGCCTGAGAAACCGAAGAGCCTGAAGGTGGGAACTCATCTTGGAAGAATCCAGCCTATAAGCCAGACCCATAACCAACACCTTAGTTCTCAGTAAATCAGATGGGTCCTCATCCCAGCCTTCTACTGACTCAATATTCAAATCACTGGCTGTGAGCAAATACAAAACGCTATTTTCCTGAATTATTCTTTAAGAGATTAGCTTTGCCTTTTAACAGAATGGAATGCATAAAGGCAGAAGTCAACCTCAGGGTCTCCCCATCTCCACTGCCCTAGCAAGGGTACTCACTGAAGCTGAGCAGGGCCTGCCCAGGCTGGCAGAAGTGCCCAGCAGAGGCAGTAACAAGGCCTATGGGATTTAGGAGCACATTGCCTAGAGCCCAAGGGGGCAACAAGGGCAGGAGGAGAGGGGAACAGAGTGCATACAACACAACGGGCACATGTAGGGAGTTGAACGATATCAGTCATGATCATTGAAAGAAACTCTCTGGAGGCTTCCAAGAATATGAGGGAAGAGGTGCTGGTGAACGGGGATTTGGCTGGGGGCCAAGGCTCTGCATTACCAATAGGAATAAAAGCTGAAAACCACTAACTGAATTTATGCAAAATCCCATATGTTTAGGCCTCTACTGTGTAATCTATAAAACCAGAACCTAGGACATGATGAGTGGTTGGGGTCTACACTCATGCTTTGGTCACAGCAGCTCTGTTCTTACCTGTTTCCTCTTCTTTCTTTTCTTTCTTTCTTTCTTTCTTTCTTTCTTCTTTTTTTTCTTTCTTCCTTTCTCTCCCTCTCCCTCTTTCTTTCTTTCTTAAAATGTTTTTATTTATTTATTTTGAGAGACAGAGGGAGAGGGAGAGAGCACAAGCAGGGGAGGGACAGAGAGAGGGAGGGAGAGAATCCCAAGCAGGCTCCAAGCTGTCAGTGCAGAGCCCAACTTGAGGCTCAGACTCATGAATTGTGAGATCATGACCTGAGCTGAAATCAAGAGTCAGACACTTAACTGACTGAGCCACCCAGGTGTTGCTTGTCTGTTCTTTCTTATGGGGGCATCCATATGTGATTTTATTTGACGACAGAGTTCCTAAGCTCGAATCTCTGAGCAGGATGCTCCCTAAGGGCCCAGCCAGCACTAGGACCCTCCTGTTCTTCTTCTATGAGTAAGAAAGTAATAGTGGATGGTTTGATAAGGTTTCAGAACACACAGGGCTTCTGGGAGCCAAGACCAGGTCCGGGGAGGTTGTAGCCAGAAAGGATTCCCAGAGTCTGAGCCCTTGTTAGATTAATAGCTCTAAATGTTGACCAAGTCCAATTCCCTATAGACACCTGAGCCATTTAGCACAGTTGTGGCAGTGTTTAGGGCCAGGGGAGGATCTTTGGGACATGAGCTGAAATCCCTGGAGAAAACGAAGGTGGGCAAAGCCCCAGACCTCACAGGCTATTTTTAACCAGGAATTAAAAAGCTCTTGCTCACATTCCTAGCTTTGCAGTGTTCACATTCAGGCCCCATCACCAGCTGGCCTCAGAAGCTCTGAATGTCCCCAGGGAAGGAGGCCATTTCCAAATTAACCAGGATCCAAATCAGAGACCTTATTCTACCACGATTGAAATGTTCCGAGTAATAGGATTTTGGATAATTTAGTTATTCATCATGAGAGAGGTATTACAGATAAATACCATACCTCATTGCTATTCCAAGCTGTCCACTAGTCATCTCCTTTAAGGAGAAAAATAGAAGAATTAACATGGTTCTGAACAGTGATCTGCTTAATGATTTCAAGGTTTTTATCTGAAGAAAATTTCAATAAACTACTTTAAAAGAAGTGGAAGCCCAAAAAAACCCCAGAAAACCCCCAAAAAACCCGTGTGAAGGGCTTGTATAATTGCTGAAAGGTTGGTTCTCTAGGGCTAGAAATCAACGAAAAGGGTGAATGTTATGGAAAGATTTTTAAGTAGTTATTCAGAAGAAACTAAATAGAAAATCAATCAGGAAAATAAAAAATTCATAAATCCAATTGCTTCTAATTGGCTCTGAACATAGTACAGAATTCAAAATGTTTGCCTATGAACAGCTCTGTCTCTTGAAATTATGACTCTTATCATAGGAAAGAGCATTTAGGTTACCTTTTTTTTTTTTCTATCAAAGAAAATTCATCAAGGGCAAAGCAATCCTGCAAATGGCTTGAGCTGAAAAACTCTTCATTATGGCTATTTATGGAGAAATTCCTACCAAAGATTTACTCAGACTAGGAAGAACATACTTTCATTTCAAGCCTTTAAACATTTATTAAACCCCTACTACGTACACACCACTAAGCTGGGCCCTGTGGGAGATAAACAAACTTAAGAGCTAGGATTCCTGAGAATTCACAATTTCAAAGGGGAAAGAGATGAATGCTTAATTAAAAAAATTTTTTTTTAACGTTTATTTGGTTTTGAGAGAGAGAGAAACAGAGTGTGAGTGGGGGAGGGGCAGAGAGAGAAAGAGGGAGACACAGAATCTGAAACAGGCTCCAGCACAGAGCCTGATGCAGGGCTCAAACTCACAGACCGTGAGATCATGATCTGAGCCAAAGTTGGACACTTAACTGACGGAGCCACCCAGGCACCTAGAATGTCTAATTTTTAAAAAATGTTTATTTATTTCTTTTGAGAGAGAGAGAGAAAGATATAGAGAGAGAGCAAGTGGGGGAAGAGCAGAGAGAAAGTGAGAGGAAGCAAGAGAGAGAGAGAGAGAGAGGGAGAGAGGATCTCAAGCAGGCTCCACCCTGTCAATACAGAGCTAGAACTCACAAAACATGAGATCATGAACCTCAGCTGCAATCAACAGTCTGAAACGAAACGGACTGAGCCACCCAGGGGCCTCGAGATGAATGCTTAATTAACTTTAGGACAAGCATTAATACAGTAAGGGTTTAATAATAGAGATATCACCACACAGTGTAGGAAGAGAGAGGGGCACAGATGGTTTCTGACGAAGGAGATCTACAAAGGTTTCTTAGAGGAGGTGAAATAAGAATTAAGAAGATATTTCACACAGAGAGAACACTCTGAGCGAATGTCCAGTGCAGATGTGGACTAGGCTTGAGGAACACAGAATATTTTATAATAACTGAGAAGAACTGGTACAAGGTAAAGTCCTGAAGAGTATGATATTTATGTTTAGCACTATATTCTCTGCCTCTCCCTCTCAAACTTTGGGGGGGGGGGCAGCCATAATTTGTGTCCTGCTCTCATGTCTCTTGTTAAGATGAAAATTTCCCAATAAACATATACACTCTTAAATGTTACTGACTTAATAGGTTACCCCTCCCAAGGAGTATTTGCGCTTTAAAATAATTTTAATTTTTTATTATGTATTTATTGAAGGTATAGAAGAATTCAAGATGTGGAAGTACTCTTGATTTCAACAGTAAACATACCCTTAAGAATATTCTGTTCCCCTTTTCTTTATCGTGAGCATTTTCAACATTCCAAAGCTTGCTCAGTGTTTGTTTTTAAAACAGGGACATAAGGAAAAAACCACATTCTGTTCCAAGGTATTATCTTTCCTCTGGTAGAGTAATTTCAGGCATCTGTGTGAAGATGGTATTTTCAGGTGGGAAGATTTACCTAAGAAAGCCCTCTGGGCCTTACTTAGCATTGTGGTATGAGCACATGTTTTAGAGACAGAAAGTCCTGCATTTCACTTCTAGCTATGCTTCTTAGAACCTCGAGCCTGAGGCAGACAGTTCTGCCAGGACTTCCATGTGTGCAAACGGGAGTGCTCTCTGGCCATTATCAAGTCCAGAGTGGGGCATAATATTCCCTTCAAACCATGACAGCAAGTCACCCCTAGCACAGGTGCAGAGACAGTGAGGGGCCGATGGAGTCCCCAGAACAGGTATAGGCCACGAGGACCTCAGGACAGCTCCCATAGCCCTCTCCCACTGCCCTTGCTGACATCCACACTCTCTCTTCCCAGCCAGTGTCTCCTAGCTGGACTGGGCATCTTTCAGATCTCAGAGGAAAATTATTTCTTCCAGGGGACTTTGCCTTATCGTCCAGACCCAGTCTCTTGTCATTCATGGCAGCTTCTAATTTACTAACATTTAGTGTCTACATTCCTTGTCTGACTGGAAGATTCATGAGACCAGGTATCAGATCACTACAGTTTACTGCCTGGCCGCTGGTAGATGGCCTCAAATATTCTTGAATTACTTAATAAAAGAAAGAGAAAAGGAAGGAAGGAAGGAAGGAAGGAAGGAAGGAAGGAAGGAAGGGAGGGGGGGAGGGAGGGAGGGAGGGAGGAAAGGAGGGAGGGAGGGAGGAAGGAAGAAAGGGAGGGAGTGAGGAAGGAAAGAAGGGAATGGCAGACCCTGTTAAAATTTACTCCATTATAATCAAATAAGCCATCTAGAGGACTGAAGAAGGGTGTGTTCAGACTGATGTGGCAGCCACTGAGGAAGAATTAGGAGTAGCTCCCATTAATATGCTATGATCTTCCTGAGAGAACAAAAGGCAGCACTGGGGCCCACTCATTCTTACATACGTCAGCTTTGCTTTCAGCGCTATTCTTGCTAATGTTTAAATGCCAACATCATGACCCTGGGGCCTCATGAACTGCACATGATAAATTCCCACGAACTGACACTCTTCTACGGCTTGGCAGAGAACTTCATAATATTTTTCACCTGCTTTGCAAACCGGACCTCTTTTACTGAGTATAGTAGATGAATATTTTAAAAGAGTCTTTCAAGAAAATATAATAGAGTATTCCATCAGAAAACATTCTGCTTCTGTTTGAAATTCAAAATATTTTATGGGGTATAGGAACGGAAGATTTGGATTATTCCTTTCATTTTTATCTTGACTTCAGATAGGATTCTGAAGAGAAGAGTTATGTTAGAGAGAAGTAAGGGTGCAGTGATAAGAGCTTAGCAACGGGATTTAGCATTCAATTCAATGCAAGGAACATCTATTAAGTACTTATTGAGTTGAGTGTTCAAAATAATACCAAGGGTCAGACACTGCACTAATAATTAAAATGTTTCATGCAGTTATGATGTCAGGTAATAAATTGTTTCATTTAATCCTATTGGCTCTATAGTTGGTACTGTACTACTGTTATCCCAACTTTATAGATGAAGATAAAGGCACAGAGATTAAAAACAAAAACCAAACAAACCAATGAATTAAAAATAATATCCCCCGGGGACACATAAACATTAAGTGGTGAGGCCAGGAGTCCAACAGGGGAAGTTAACTCCTCAGTGTGTACTCTTAGTCACTACAGACAGGGTCAGGGTGGGGTCTGAATGGGAAGTGTTGGTGAGAAAAGATTTACTCTACCCTTCAAGATTCTTTTGACTGGTCATGAGACAGATTAACAGGAGAAAATCAAATTTAATTGCATATATACAGGGTCCATAAGAATATGGAAGCCCACAGGCAGTCAGGCAACTAAGGCTTATATGACATCCAGAACTAAGAAGAAGGGGGCAGGGGTCTGGAGCCTCAAAGAGAAGGAAGACAATTCATAGAAGATGAAAAAGAGTAAATGTTTCATAAACAAATGCTTGCTAGGCCATATAGAAACAATGAAATAGAGAACTTGCTAAGTTCCTCCCTGTCTACCTCCCCTAGTTCATATCATAATGTTGGTATCTATGGTGACAGATTCCTGTTGGAGCAAGTCCTCTATCTAATCTTCTAGGCAGTTGGGAATGTCAAAGGTTCTTCCTGAGCCTTCTGTTTCCTTTTCTCTCTCTCTCTCTCTCTCTCTCTCTCTCTCTCTCTCTTTCTGTTTTTTAATTTACATCCAGGTTAGTTAGCGTACAGTGAAACAATGATTTCAGGAGTAGATTCCTTAAGCCCCTTATCCATTTAGCCCATCCCCCCCCCTCCCACAACCCCTCTAGCAACCTTTTGTTTGTTCTCTATATTTAAGTCTCTTATGTTTTGTCCCGCTCCCTGTTTTTACATTATTTTTGTTTCCCTTCCTTTATGTTCATCTGTTTTGTATATTAAAGTCCTCATATGAGTGAAGTCATATGATATTTGTCTTTCTCTGACTGACTCATTTCACTTGGCATAATAATACCCTCCAGTTCCATCCCTGTAGTTGCAAATGGCAAGATTTCATTCTTTTTGATTGCCGAGTAATACCCCATTATATATATATATACCACATCTTTATCTATTCATCTGTTGATGGACATTTGGGCTGTTTCCATACTTTGGCTGAGCCTTCTGTTTCTTAAAAATAAACAGCCTAAAATAATCTGCATGCCAAGGAGACACATTTTGGGTGGCAAAGTTTGCTCCCATACAGAGGACAGAGATATTATGAGGAGACAAAATCTGAATCATTGAGAGGCTTGCAATCCATCAAAGTGTCTCACAACAAAAACCCAGATATCATCATCCTTTTAAAATGTATTTAATTTTTTTTTAATTTTTAAAAATACTTATTCATTTTTGAGAGAGAGACACACAGTGTGAGTTGGAGAGGGGTAGAGAGAGAGGGAGACACAGAATCTGAAGCAGGCTCCAGGCTCTAAGTTGTCAGCACAGATCCCGATGCAGAGCTTGAACTCATGAACTGTGAGATCATGACCTGAACCGAAGTTGGACGCTTAACTGAGTCACCCAGGTGTTCCCATCATCTTTCTTTAAATGTTTTTTTAATTTATTTTTGAGAGAGAGAGAGAGAGAGCACAAGAGTGCATGTGGTGGAGGGGCAGAGAGAGGGGGACAGAGAATCTGAAGCAGGCTCAGCACTGACAGCAGAAAGCCTGATGCAAGGCTCGAATTCACAAGTCGTGAGATCATGACCTGAGCCAAAGTTGGTCATTTGACTGAGCCACCCAGGCTGCCTTCCATCATCTTTTTAATACTTCTTTGTAGTTAGAAAGTCCTCCTTCTGGAGTTGGAGAGAAGTCTATTTTGTCTGCACCTGACATCCACACAACTGCCTCTGTTTACCTGATCCTGCCATCATGCCCATGGCTGATCAGAACACAAATGCAAAGGAAGGAGACTACTTTCTAGGAAGAGAAAAGAGCCTCTGAGAAATCCCTGGTATAGAATTTTCCAGGAACTGAGAAAATAGTCGTATATAGAGAAAGACAGAGACAGACAGAGAAAGAAGAGCAAGAGGTGAGCAAGGCTGGACTGAATCATGTCTAGTCCTGTGGTCCAATACGTGGCACCCTTTAAAACTTTGTTTTTTAAATATTTACTCAACATTTGTTTATAGGAGAAGCTGAGAGCTCTGCTTGGGAAAAGGGCAGAAGAGGAGGCTGTGTTCATTTGCTCATTTGCTCCATTGTCACAATTTAGCTCTGACCCCAACCGTTACATCCAACTCAGCCAAACAGAGGTTCTAGGGTAACTAGCAGCTTCCTACTTCATATCGTCCCTCTCAACTGACCCCAGGTCTCATTCTAGCCATCTTCTGTTACTTCTCCAGCACACTCCTTGGGGTGTCATCCTCTCCCCACCGCCCCAGAGGGTCACAATTTCCCTGATCAGTGCCAGTCAGGATCTTGAAATATTTTAAGATCTCCAAACACATGCCATAATCTCTAAGAGGAGATATTTCTCTGGTAACGAGTTGGTGCCTGGTTATATTTTGTTGTCTCCCACAGAGAGTACTCCAAGCCTGTCCTTGTTTCTGAGATGAGGATAGATGGACTGCAGTGTCAAGTTTATAATCCCACGGGGCATTGTCCTAAGGGCATTGGGAGCATTGGAGGGTTTTATGCAGAATGAAGCGGCTTATGTTCTAAGCAGACTACCCTGGAGGCAGTGGACAGAATCCTGCACAGGCCGTGCTTGGTGGGTCTGGAGAACTGAGGATGGAGAGGGCTGACGGGGACGACATTGGCACCTTTCAGTCTCCAGTCTGCCGAAGTCCTCCACTCTGTTCCTTTTTCTTTTCTTAAAAGTAGTCATTGTTGCCATTGTGATCACCTTCATTATTATAACTTGCATGGCCCAGGATAAAATAAAAATGCAGAGTCCCTTGTTTAACAATTATTAAGAATTTCAGGGCAAAAATTGCAAGTTGAGAGTTTTTTTGAGCCCAGTGCTGTGAGACTGGTCACAGAGGTCACACATCTGTGAAGCTGGCCTTGCTGATAGCCACAACTTCTCTGTTCTAATATTTTCTATGACAGGAACCCAGCTACTTACTGTTTCAACTTCTTCTTTGACTCTTTATTAACTCTACTCTATTTTTTCTGCTTAATAGTTTCTGCTTGCTGTTTTCTTTCAGTATGTCATTTGGCCTCCATCCTGCTACTGACTAATGATTTTCTCTGAATATCCTGTTTTCACACCCCACATAAGAGGGTCTGATAGGTTGGAATAGATACTATCTAGGAGAGATTGTTTTTGTTGGGAAGCGCCCCATCATAATTAAACTCAAGGTCATAGGCTGACCTTGACTCAGGTGTCCACTTCTGGCCAGGCTGGCAGTGACACGTGGACAGAAGGGAATCCTGTGTAGGGCAGGCACAAGTGTATAATAGATTCCTCTCCAATAAAAAAAAAAAAAATGTAGGGTTGAACCCTTTTCCGGGTTCTAGAACTATAAAGAATTATAGGAAACCATGATAGAGTCTCTCTTCCTGCACTCTCAGGGCTTATAAACTTACTGGAGGAAAAGGAGATAAAAACCTACATCATACTGTGAAAAACCTTACAGGACTGTGATAAGAAATACACCTCACTGGTTACCTGTGCCCCTATGCCCCTTGCTCTCCCAGTGGTAGTTGGGGAGTCAGATTGCCTGTATGGCATTCCTGGCCCTGTCACTTGATTGTTATGTGTCCTGGGGCATGTTCTTCTTCTTTGTGCTTCAATGTTCTCAAATTTGAAAAATTAGGACAATAAGAGTACAGTCCCAATCTCAGAGAGTTTTGTGAGATTATATGAGGTCATCTATTCCTGGTAAATAATTTGGCCTAATACTTTCCACCATAAATCTTTCTCTTCTTTGGGGTGCCTGGGTGGCTCAGTCCGTTAAGCGCCTGACTTCAGCTCAGGTCGTGATCTCATGGTTCATGAGTTCAAGCCCTGCGTTGGGCTCTGTGCTAACAGCTCAGAGCCTATAGCCTGCTTCGGATTCTGTGTCTCCCTGTCTCTCTCTGCCCCTCCCCCACTCTCTCTCTTTCTCTCAAAAATAAATAAATAAATAAATAAATAAACATAAAAATCTCTTTCTCTTCTTTTATTTATAAATTTCTCCTCCCCTTTTCGGAAAAGCAAATCATCTTTCTCTTGGTGCTGAAGGCCCATGCTCCTTTCTGATCTTATCATTTTGCTCAGAGTATTTCCACAAGAGATTTATCTTCACAGGCCAGCTTAAGTCCCAAGGCCTTTATGCAACTTTTCTTGATTATTTCAAATCACATATGGAGACTCAGAGAAGAGCTGAGTGTTGAAAGGACTTAGAACTCAGAGTGCTGCACCTCTTTACAGCTCAGGAAATTGAGGCTCTCAGAGCCCAACCTCTCTCTTTCCTAATCTCCTACTTACATCACTCATCTCTGGCATCCATAGTCCTAGGACTTCAACATCCACTTCCTCTGGTCCTCCTGCTTCCTGTCTTAGCCTATAGAGCACAGTGTGAGTGACTCTTCCTTGTCCTTCCTCTCCCCAGAATAGGTTAATCCTACAGACTGCCTTTTTGCTGAGCTGCCTGTTCTTCCCCTTGGAAGACTTCATTCAAAAAGCAGTTTAGGAATTACTACTGTAGTTAGTGGTTTAATACTCCTTCACTCACTGGAATGAAAGCTTTTTTGTTTGTTTAATCAAATATTTGCTGGGTGTCTACCATGTGCACGGTGGTATGCTGTCTGTTGGAGATTTAATGGTGAACTGGACAGGTCTGGTCCTTGCCTTCATGGGTTTTAGATAAAGCCATCAGATTGAAAAGTGAAAGGAGCTTCTGGAACTTTTGGGAGCTCTCATGGACTACATGTAGCTAAAGAAAATGAACAGTACTGGAAATTTTATCCCTGCTAAACAGAAGCAAAATAGTGACGTTATTTTTACAATCAAACATAAGCTAACAGAAATATCTCAAGTGATCCGAGTAGCACAACAAAGAACAATGTTTTGAAAATGAAATACTACCTTCTTTAATCTAGAATCCTCTTTCAAAGGCCAAGAATCAACATTTACTCCAGTCTTAGTTGTCTAAGCCACTCTAATGCTCTGTTTTTTCCAACTGTTTGTTTCATAAAACCAATCTAGTTCCTTGTCACACAAGTGGCATGAACCCTGAGCACCTGAGCAGTTATCTTTCTTTGCAAACTAATCTGAGTGCAAACAAAGCCCTTCACTTGAAGGTCAAGAGTTTCTTTTGTCCTTTACATAAAAAAAGGAATCAAAATCTGGTGAAATGACACTAACTTGTAAACATCCAATCCATTTAGGGTGAGACTAGTAATTTTCTAGGCTTCAAATTGTCCACTTAGGGAAACCACCTTCTGCTAGTCTGTTTGAAAATACTCTACTTAGAGATTACAACGTTCACGCCATCCTTTGAATGTTAGGTTTCAATTGCCTAATGGACATTTCTGTTTCACTGTCTCATAGGCAGTTCAATATCAACAAGTCCCAAATTGAATTATGATCCAGTCACCCTCTTTTTATTCTTACTATGTGTTAATGACACTTCTGAACTAGAAGTCCAAGATTCAGTCTCTTATTCAAAAACAAATTCTACGCTTTTAACCTAAATGTCTCTTGAATTTGCCTCCCAATCCCCCTTGCCATCCTGCCTTCTGCTGCTGGCTCAGGTCTTCACATCTTCATCAAGCCTTCACTGTACTTGGGCTGTGGCTTCCTAATTTTTTCTCAAGCCATCACTCTCCTCTTCCTGTATCTTACATTCCCATTGCACCACAATGAACTGTCTGAACTTCCCTTCCGGTCATTTACCTGTTGCAACCCCATCAGGGATTTTGTATTATTACCAACAGTTTTTCTCAAGATGATGGGACTCTTTTGAAAGTTTTGGAGGGGCAAGAAATTCTTCGTTGTGCTGGACAGTCCACTGACACCGTAAGACATTAAATGTACCTGGATGCGGGCTACTAAGTGCCAGTAGAAACCCCCTGGTCTTTGTGACAACCAAGAAATGTACTGAGACAAGCCCTGGTACCGGCCCTGTTGACAGTCACCTGTAAGAGAAAAGCCTGTACTTCTCAATGTGGTCTAGGAAGCCCTCAAAGACCCAACCCCTCAAAGACCTAGACTTCTGGCTGCTGTACTTCTACAGCACACTGGGTTCTCTTACACTGATTGCTGTGCAGTGTCACCCATGTGACATCTTCTCCAGCCTTCTTATCCAGTTAAGTCCTCATTCTTCAAGACTCAGTTAAGGGTCTCCTCCTTCCAGAGGCCTTCCATGAATATCTTCCTTTACTTTGTCTCTCTTTGTCCCTTCCTTTTGCCCCACCCCCATTCCAGCACCAACTGGACAAATGCTCCTCCTTCGAGTGCAGCCCACACCGTGGGAATACTATCCCAACACCGATCAAGTTACGATGACCTTTCCATGCTTGACTGCTCCATTAATGTTTCTGTGCACAGGGTGGAAGAGACAGATGAACCTTCCAGGTTCCCCTATATTTGTGTCCTAAGGCTGCTGAAACAAATTCCCAAGGACCAGTTGGCTTAAAATAAGAGACATGTATTCTTTCAGACCTCTGGAGGCTGGAAGTCTGAAACCAAGGTATCAGCAGGGCCAGACTCCTTCCAAATGCTCTAGAGGAGAATCCTCCTTGCTTCTTCCAGCTTCTTATGGCTCCAGGTGTTCCTTGGCCAGTAGTTGTATCAGTCCAGTCTCTGCTTCTATCTTCACTTGGCCTTCTCCTCTTCTCTCTTCTGCTCTTCTGTCCTTTATGTGGACACTTGTCATTGGATGTAGGACCTACGTGGGTAATCTGGGATGATCTCATTTCAAGATCCTTAACTCAATTACATATGCACAGACTCTTGTTCCAAATAAGGTCATAACCACAGATTATGGGGTTTCAGAGGTGGACATACCTTTTTCGGGGAGCCATTATTTAACCTGCGGCACCGTCCAACTGTGAGAAGTCTGTTTGGCAAATAGCCTCAGGCTGTCAGCTTTTTCAGGGACTGAGGGATCAGTTCCATTAGGAGAGCTCTGTTAGACCAGGTTACCTGATCATAGCAAATTGGGATTGGTCACTGAGAATTAGGCCACCTTATCACCTGGCACTGATTGGAAACACCCATAACCAAATTCTTTCTTCTTTACTTTAATTTCCTTATAGAGTAGTCTCCTCCCAACACCCCATGCCCGGCAGTTTCACTTTCTGTGGTTTCAGTTACCCGTGGTCACTGCAGTCCCAAGGCAGATGATCCTCCTTCTGACGTATCATCAGAAGGTCAATAGTAGCCTCATGCTATGTCACAGTGCCTAGGTCATTCACCTCCCTTCATCGCATCATGCAGGTACTTTGTCATCTCACGTCATCACAAGAAGGAAGAGTACAGTGTAAAAACAATATTTTGAGAAACAACCTATTGTTATAATTGTTCTATCAGTTGTTGTTAATCTCTTGCTGTGCCTAATTTATAAAATCATAGGTGTGTATGTACAAGAAAAAACAGTGTATATAGGATTTGGTACTACCTGTGGTTTCAGGCCTCCTCTGGGGGTCTTGGAACATGTCCCCTGCAGATAAGGGGGCTGCTGTACTCATACTCACCAAGTGTCTTTCAATGCAGGTATTTGTGGAGGGCCTTCTGAACCTGACACAGAATGAGACACTGAGGTTGCTACAGAAAAAGCCCCCTAGATTCCCTTGTCTTCCTGAAGCCAACCTTCCCATAGGGTAGATGGGAAGCAGGAAGAACACAGGCAGCTGGCGAGTAAGTGCCATGAGGAATGGGAAAGTGGTGACTTCTGAGAGGGGGCGAGGTTGGGCTCTGCCAGCCTCAATTTCTTGAGCTGTAAAGAGGGCTGCACTCTGAAGTCTAAGTTCTCTCAACACTCGTTTCTGCTCTGTGAGTCTCTAGATATGGGTTGAAATAATTGAGTAAAGTTTTTTTAATGTTTATTTATTTATTTATTTTGAGAGAGAGAGAGAGAGAGAGAGAAGGTAGGGGAGGGGCAGAGAGAGAGGGGGAGAGAATCCCAAATAGGCTCCACACTTTCAGCACAGAGCCTGACATGGGGCTTGAAGTCATGAACCGTGAGGTCATGACCTGAGCCGAAACCAAGAGTTAGACACTTAACCAACTGAGCTACCCAGGCGCCCCTTGAGGAAAGTTTTATAAGGGCCTTGGGACTTAAGCTGGGATGCCAAGGGTAGGTAGGGCTTAGAGAAGAGGGAAGTGAAGGGAGGACAGCCCAGCCTGAAGGAAAGGATGGGGGCAGGAGACGCATGGATATCTTTAGGGAGGGGGGTAGGATGTGCCTGCCCCAGAGGAGGAGACATGGCCGGGGAGTAGCATCAGGGCTTCAGATGTGAGACAGCAGGCAATGAGGATGGGAAAATGGGGCCCATGTGCAAGGCCTCAAAGGCCAGTTTGCTGACAGTGAATGGCCCTTCACAGAGCCATTGAAGGAGTTTCAGAAAAGAGAGGAGTTGAGGTTATAAAAGTAGTTTTTTCTTTTTTTACACCTTCAAGACATGGTATAGGTGAGAAAATGTGAGAGACCAAACACCGGAAGCCAACTCAAGATGTTGTGGTAGTTGCCCGGGTGTATGACAGAGGGGGATTGGGAATTAAGGCAGCAGTACTATTAGAAACCCACATGAGGGGCGCCTGGGTGGCGCAGTCGGTTGAGCGTCCGACTTCAGCCAGGTCACGATCTCGCGGTCCGTGAGTTCGAGCCCTGCGTCAGGCTCTGGGCTGATGGCTCAGAGCCTGGAGCCTGTTTCCGATTCTGTGTCTCCCTCTCTCTCTGCCCCTCCCCCGTTCATGCTCTGTCTCTCTCTGTCCCAAAAATAAATAAACGTTGAAAAAAAAAAAAGAAAAAAAAAAAAAGAAACCCACATGAGTTGTAGGTTTAATTGGTATGAACTTGTAAAGAGAGAGGAATCCTAAATGATTCCAAAGTTAAGATCCTGGGAAACGCCCAGAAGTAGGAACACTTGGGAGTCCAGATGAAAAAGACTCTGACCTTGCTTTGGGACATGCTGAGTTGTGGTAATGTCAGGACATTCAAATAGAAATGTCCGGCTGTTTGTTAGAGATGCCTCATTGCGGCCCTGTCACTGCGGCAGCACTGTCCTGTCACAGTCTGTCCTAATGGGCTGTCTCTCCATTGCTCCTGGGAAGACAGCCTCCTGTTAACTCCACAAAGGCATTCTCTGTCTTATCTTGAATGTGACCTTTCCCTCAATGTGTAATATCTCCTTCTGGATCTTTTGGTGTGTTAGCATCCGTTTTCCAGTCTCTGGTGGCTGAAAAGAGGCAGAGGAAAGGAGGTCAGGGCAGCATCTATTTATTTGGGCAACAGGTATTTATTGAGCACCTCCTGTGTGCCAGGCATGGGCCTCTGAGAGGAGTAAAACAAACTGGGTCCACGTGGGGGTGGGGAAGACAGATGGTAAATGAGGGTGAAGAGGGCAAGAAGGAAATTGTAGGATTCTTTGAAGTAAGGCAGGGAGGCCTGGAGAGCCCCGAGGGGTTACGAGAGTTTCTAAAGGAGCAGCTTTTAAGCAAAATCTCAAAGGGACCTCGGGAATTATTCAGGGCAGGGCTGCACAACCGCAGGGGGTGCCTTTCACATTGTACTCTGTGTAACTGAACCCCATGGAGATAAACAAGAAACTGGTGCAGGATGAGGGTTGGGCAATGTGATGGGGTGGGGGGCGGGCGGCAGGTGGTGGGATGGGACTTTTTTAGTTAGAAGAAAATCTTGGGGAAGTTACTGCAGCTCAGTTCTTGCAGGGACCCTGAGCTGATCAGAGTTAAGATACTGACTCATGCTAACTAAACTCACAAGGCATTAATAAATATAAACCAGCATGCTATTTGCTCATTTCCATGAGAAATTAGAATATATATCTGTCACGCAGACCGGAGATTGACAGCTTTGAGGTGCTGATTCATGCTAACTAAACTCCCAAGGTATTAATATATGCAAGCCAGCATGCCAGTTTGTTAATTTTCTATGAGAAACAGAGTTGATCTGGCAAGGAGACTAGAGATTGACAGCGCGTCCTCTCCTTATGTGGGGGGCTCCCTGGGAAGACCAATTATCCCAGGGTTTCGTGGAGAGCCTGGGATCAGAGGAAAGAGCAGTTAGCGACACAACTTGAAGACCTAAGGGACCTCGGGCTTTATGTCTGAAGTGTCCATCTCTTGTTGGGGACAGGCTCAGTGGGTTTGTCAGGGGAGAGGGGCGAGGTAGGGGCTCAGCCTACCTTGACCTCTTTGCACCTCTCTGCTCCAAAGCTTATTAACCTTCCTGACCCTCCCATTCTTCCTTTAAATGTGTGACTGCTAACGGTAGCTTGGGATTAACCCATTTACTGCATAACTTTATAAAATCAGCCTTTCATGCGGGTTTCAGTAATTTAACTCTCTGGTACTCCCATTGTTCAAGTTCTCAGTGTCACCTTTCTGCTGTCCTCAATGCACTTTTACAAGCCAATTTGGTACCTTGGATTATTGTAGTAACAGTACAGTAGTCTGTGGTTTTAGGGCAAGCTGAATGCAAATCAGCCTTTAATCAGGTGAAAAGCAGGATAACTTTGGGGTCTAGGTTAAGTCACCCCTTCGTTATAAGAACTCACACCTGCTGATTTCGGCTCCACCCTCTCGTGGGTGCCTGTGCAGGCCTGGCTAAGAACTGCCCTGCCACCGGAAGCTCGGGCGTGACCTACACGGGCTCCTTCTCAGTCTGGATACTCAGCGTGAAAGGCAGAGTCATAGCCCCTCCCAGAGATGGCCATGTGACCATGTACCTCCCACAGCCAAGGGACTGACACAATTGAGGATTTTGAGATGGGGATTTGGGGCGGTGGCTGGGGATTGCTGTGGGTTATCCGAACCCAGGGTAATCGCAAGGGGCCTTATGGGGAAGATGGGAGGCCAGAGAAGTGAGAGAAAGAGACGCATTGATGGAAGCAAGAAGTCAGAGAAAGGGAGAGGTGGTGGACTCTGCTCTGCTGGCTTTGAAGATGGAGGAAGGAGACCCCAGCCATGGAGGGTGGCAGCCTCTAGAAGCTGGAAAGGGCAAAGAAGGACTGTCCTATGGAGCCTCTAGGAGAAACACAGCCCTGCTGGCATCTTGATATTAGGATTTCTGATACACAGAACTGTAAGATAATAAACTTGTGTTCTGTGTGTGTGACACCACCGAGGTTGCGGTCATTTGTTGTAGCGGCGATGAGAAACTTATATACTCAGCTTTTCTTGTCTCCAGGACCTACCTGGCAATGTTCCTCCTGCGCTTGAGAGTCCTGAGACGGAGCAGAATATGGGACCACTTTGGCGTGTAGACTATTTTGAGCTGATGGCAATCTTAAGTCCTAACAGACTCAGAAAGAGTTGGGTTTTTCTCTCTTTCTACCTCCCTCCCGCCCTCCCATCCTTCCTCCCTCCCTTCTTCCCTTCCTTCCTTCCTTCCTTCCTTCCTCTTTCTTTCTTTCTTTCTTTCTTTCTTTCTTTCTTTCTTTCACCTCTCCCTTAACTGCTTAAAAGAATTTAGATTAAGGGCCTATACCAGGAAGAGAGCTATTCCCAAAGATAACTTTTTAAAAGTTTATTTATTTGAGAGAGAGAGAGAGAAAGAGAGAAAGAGAGAAAGAGAGAGCACCAACAGGGGAGAGAGAGAGAGGGAGGGGGAGGGAGAGAATTCCAAGCAGGGTGGGGTATGCACTGACAGCACAGAGCCCGATGCAGTGCTCAAATTCATGAACTGTGAGATCATGACCTGAGCAGAAACCAAGAGTCTGGAGCTTAACCAACTGAGCTATCCAGGTGCTCCCAGAGACAATTTTTTAAAAATGTTTATTTATTTTTGAGAGAGAGAGAGAGAGAGAGAGGCAGAAAGAGAGAGGGAGACACAGAATCCAAAGCAGGCTCCAGGCTCTGAGCTGTCAGCGCAGAGCCTGATATGGGACTTGAACTCACAGATCATGAGATCATGACCTGAGTCGAAGTCATATGCTTAACCAACTGAGCCACCCAGGTGCCCCGAGATAACTTTTTATATCTGCATGGCATGCAAACATGTGTGTATCAAGCACTGGCTTTTCCCAGCTTTCTGTGAATTGTCTTCCTCCCCTGTGAAGTCCCAGATCCCTACCCCCTTTACCTCAGCTCAAATTGTATACAAGCCTCAGCTGCCTGGCTATCCGAGAGCCTCATATCTTTGGGGGTTCCCATACATATGAAAGTAGCTTTTTTTTCCTCGTGTTAATCTGCCAATTTAATCACTAGACTAGCCAAAGAATCTAAAGAGAAGAAGGGAAAAGTTTTCCTCCCCTACAGCCCCATCACTCAGGATACATCCGAGAGTCTGTTGGTGACAGCCAAGTACCCAGTGTTTATGTAGGGTGACAGTTATGCTTCTCACAAATAGTACAGCATTAAAACCTCCATCTCGCTGCTGCCTGTTGGTAAGTGGTGGTCCCATGCCCTGGGCCCAAAATACAGTTGTGCTGTCCCTGCCTGTGCTGACTCGGCCCTCCTAGGGTGCTGATGAAGACACTGGCTTCCTCTGCAACTACTTGTTCAGATCAGCTCTACGGGGGCCTTAAGCAACATGAGAAATAGGTCCAAGATTCTCATCATGATGCAGGTTTTGTATCAAAAATGCATAATCAAGCGACTGGAACAGGAAATAATTAATCAGGACATTACAGAGCAGTTAAGTATAATTAATTCATACAAAAGAATGTGAGTGTGCAGTTTTAGCTGCCAGAGTGATTTTATTTCCCTGCAAATTTAGTTCAAGATAAACAAACATCAGAATAATCTTTTCAGGTTTTTCATGACTCATGGGTTATTTCCTTCTTTCTAGTTACCAAAAATATTATTAAACTCGTACACTAATAACACCTCTAAGTTGATCATAATCCAGAGAAAGAGCTCCTTGCTCCTAGGAAATGAGAAATTAACCCTGTAGTAGAAATCACTTCCTGCATTTGTGTGTGTGTGTGTGTGTGTGTGTGTGTGTGTGCGTTAGAAGGTGGTGCTGAATGAAAGCTGGAAGGAAATTTGATTTCTGCCCAAACATCTTAAAATCTAAGCAGGATGCCTAAAAGATTTATGTTGTGAAAACACCATCTAAGAAAGTGGCTTAATCTCAAGGGTAAACTTACTGATATTGTGTGGATTTTCCTTTCCTCTTATCCTTTTTCTCCCCCCTGGCTGGGAGTTCTTTATAAGGAAAGAGGTGAAAAATGTAAGGCAGTGTGAGTTCGGTGCACAGCAGTGCTTCAAGTCAGTTCTCCTGTCATAGTTGGGGCATTAAAAAACCCAAAAAGACAAGACCTATAAGCAGGGTTTTATGTAGAGGTGGGAGAATTTATCATGCAGGAATATTGGAGGGAATATTTTCTCCCCTTTGTGGCTCCAGAGAGCACAGTGTGCCCTGTAGAGCTAGAACAATAGAATTGGGTCCATGTGATGGATGGTTATTGTTTAGAAGAGCAGATCTGTCACAGAAGCAATAGGAGAGGACGGGCTCCAGATGTGCGCAGGGGCGGTGGGTTCCTCTCCCTGATAGACTCAATGCTTGGATCAACCTAATCCCAAGTGACAACCAAAGAGCTGTCTGATCACCTGAGCTTGAAATAGTAGCGTCCTGTTACGTGACAGACATAAACATGCTCTAGCTTCTGATCCAATTCACAGTGTAATGATATTCCAGTCTCTTAAGAGTCTTAATTCTTACATTTGGAATCAGTCTAGCTCCCAAGAACTTTACTGTCACGCCCTGTGATTTCCACCTTCACTGCAGGGTTATAGTTTTTAAGATGAAAGTTATGACCCATCAGTGGGTTTTGAAATAAATTTGGTGGGCCACACCCAGCATTCTTTAAACAAAGGCATAGGATTTAAAAAATCAGAATATCTCACACAAAGCAAGGTGATAGTGTGTGAAACTTGAGTCTGAATGATTATATGTGTGTGGAAGTGTGTGCATTTATATATCTATATCACAACATACACTCACCTACATACCTTCATGTTTGTGTGTACTTGGCCATGATAAAAATTTATTAAACAGTGGTCAAAAAGTTTGGAAGTGTCTGCTATATGTATTGGGCATTCTAATGGCCTGTCTCGGCCACAGAGATATGCAGAGTAAAGCCTAACGAAGCTAGTCTATACTGGCAAGAGAAGTGCACAGAGCCAAGAAGAACTGAACACGCACACTGGGGGGCTACTCTGGTCCCTGCAGCTGCCTCAGACCCAGCTGATGCCCCTGGGAGGTCTGCTCACACATTTGGCGCTTTCCCTGCATGCCTGTAAGATCCCCATGTTTCTTATTGCTATGTGTGTGTACACATGAGTTTCATATGATAAACGGAACATCACATGACTTGATTAACTAGGGGACATGCACAGACTCTTAAGACCAATGCAGAAGTAGATAATGTGGGCACAGGGAAGGACCTGTTGCTTAAGAGTATCAACCCCTTTGTTCTGCAGAGGTGAGGAAAATGTGTAAGTGTTACATAGGTGATGGCCTGTGACATTATTCTTGAGCAAGAGTCAGATGGAGTCCCATGCTGCTTTTTTATGTGAACATTTAAGTAACCTAGCTCTATACTTGAAACTATAAATAGTGATTTTGTTATAGTGATTCTTACAGTCCCCAACGCTCTCCCCATTAAAAAAAAAAACAAAACAAAAACTGAAACACAAGTTTCCATAATGCTGTTTTGTTAGGGGAAGGTTGCCTGGGTACTGGACTCTCACATGACCAGAAATGACTGTGCTTCTGTTATTTGGGCCAACCCAAAGGAATTGCTTTTCCTTGTCATCAGAAGAATCCAAGACTGGGCTGCCTGGGTGGTTCAGTCAGTTAAAGGCCAGCTATTGATTTCAGCTCAGATCATGATCTTTTTTGTTTGTTTGTTTGTTTGTTTATTTATTTTTGACAGAGAGAGAGACAGAGCATGAGCAGGGGAGGGGCAGAGAGACAGAGGGAGACACAGAATCTGAAGCAGGCTCCAGGATCCGAGCCGTCAGCACAGAGCCCGACGCGGGGCTCGAACTCACAGACCTTGAGATTGTGACCTGAGCTGAAGTGGGATGCTCAACTGACTGAGCCACCCAGGCGCCCCACTCAGCTCATGATCTTAAGATTGGTGGGTAGGAGCACCAAGTTGGACTTTGCACTGACAGTGTGGAGCCTGCTTTGGATTCTATCTCCCTCTCTCTGACCTTCCTCCACTTGTGCTCTCTTTCTTTAAAAAAAAAAAAAAAATTAAAATTAAAAAGATTTTCTCCCTCTCTGTCCCTCCCCCACTCATGCTAGCTCCCTCTCTCTCAGAATAAATAAATAAACATGAAAAAAAGAATGGGACCTAAGACTGAACAGGTAGCATATCCAGCATCTCAGACTCATTATTTTTTATGGAATATTTTTGAGGTAGTTTTAGTAAATGGAAGCCCTTTCAAAAATGCTGGTCACAACTTAATGTTATGATCATTAACAACTAATAATATCCAAAGACAGAGACAACCAGGCATTATGTACTTCCTAACGCAAGTACCAAAAAAACCCCAAAAACCAAAAAACCAAACTAAGTTTGCGCAAACCTCCTGCTCTTAGTACCTCTTTATAGGAAATACAGAAGAGAAGGAAACAAATTAAACAATGTCAAGAGGGTGTCATCAGCAGAATCCAAATTGTGGGAAACTACCAAAGATAACTGTTCCCTTTAACAACAACACAGCAAATAAGAAACAGGAGTATGCACTTTATTTGGATTCTGAGCAAAGGAAATATGAAGAAAGAGAGAGAGAGAGAGAGAGAGAGAGAGAACAAGGGGGACTATTTATAGGATAATCAGGGGAATGTAAATACTGAATGCATATTCCATAATATTAAGGACTTATTAGTATTAATTTTAAGGAGGTCTGATGATTGTTAGAGAGGTGTGATAATGCTATCGTCAATGGTTTTAAAAAGGGTCGTTCTTGTCTTTTATAGATAACATGTGGTAACATTTAGCAATGAAATGCCCTGGCATCTGGGATTTGCTTCAAAACAATGTGGGGCAGGGAGGGAGCAGAGCAGGAAACAAGATAGGTCAGAAGTTGAAAACTGTGAAGCTGGGTGATGAGAGTTCATTACAATACACTATACTTTAGTATACTTTAGTATATAAATTTTTCCTATTAAATAATCCAGTGCCGGGGTGCCTGGCTGGCTCAGTCAGTGGAGTGTACAACTCTTGATCTCAGGGTTGTGAGTTCAAGCCCCATACTGGGTGTGGAGATTACTTAAAAATAAAATCTTAAGGGGTGCCTGGGTGGCTCAGTGGGTTAAGCATCTGACTTCTGCTCAGGTCATGATCTCCCGGCTTGTGAGTTTGCCTGCGCCTGCATAGGCTCTGTGCTCATGGCTCAGCTGGGAGCCTGGAGCCTGCCTCGGATTCTGTCTCCCTATCTCTCTGCTCTTCCCTTGTCCATGCTCTGTCTCTCCCTCTCTCTCAGAAATAAATAAACATTAAAAAATAAAAAATAAAAAAATAAAATAAAATCTTAGGGGGCACGTGGGTGGCTCAGTTGGTTAAGTGTCCGTCTTTGGATCAGGTTACAACCTCACAGGTTCGTGGGTTCAAGCCCCGTAGTAGGCTCCACTCTCAGTGAGAAGCCTGCTTCAGATCCTGTTTCCCTCTCTCTCTGCTCCACCCCCACTCTCTCTCTCTCAAAAATAAACATTAAAAAAAAATTTTTTTAATCTTAAGAAAAAATTCAGTGCCTATTTTATTGAGATATTCGTTCTTTTAACAACATATATTGAAATCCTATTGCACATTCAAAATAATGGGGATATTAGAACCAGTTTGTGTTCTTCTGGCCAGACTTATCATTACTTCATATTTCTTCTTTTCTATGATTAATTTTAATTAATTTTAAAGACACACAATTGTTTAGACTGCAGCTTTTGAATTCTCCCAACTTGCAGGTCAGAGCTCAGTTGGGGTGTGGGAGAAGAAGAAAAAAGATTGTGCCATCAAAATCACACACTGATTTTAGGGCACACCTTGATTTCAGAGTATCCAAACTATGTATCTTGGAATAAAGGAAGAACAGTAGTTTTTATCTCCTTTTGGATCTCTAGTAAATATTTGGTTGTAAACCCTGAAGGTTTCCTAAGACAAAATATGACTGTGTTCAGTATAACTGTGGGTTTTGTCCTTTATGGACCTTTTTTTCTTTTTTGTAAGTGTGTCAGAATCCAGCCATCAAGTTGAAATAGGTTAATCTGGTCTTATCAGCAGCAAACGCATCTCAGTCGTCTGGAAGAAGATGCTGACATAAGAAGTAAACTACAGGTATGCTGTTTAGAATCTATGTAGCTGGTTTAGATGCTTCCTGTGACTCAAGGTGAATTCAACAGTCTGAGACCAAAAAAGCTTTCTCCAGCACAGCCTTCCCAGGCACAGCTGCAGAGAGCAGAGCTGGGGCTTTGAGCCAGAAAGAACTGGATTGAAACCTGGCTGAAGCAGTTACCAACTGGGTGACCTTAGGTGTGTCTCTTACCCTCTCTGAGCCTCACATGCCTCATGAAGAAAATAAGCTGGAGAAACCTACTGTTGAGTGCTTCAAGATTGAAATGAAGTAACAATATATAGAAAAGTGGTAGGACATAGTAGAAACTTAAGTTCTTACCATTTTTTTTCTGGAACCCAGTTCAGGCTCCATTGGTACATGTGTGGATTAAAGTTTTTTGTGGTCTTTTGACTGGTACCTAAAGTTAACTGGTCATTCTGCAAAGCTATCATTTGGTGAATTCATTGCCAAAGAACAGAGTTTGGGTGATGTTGTTGCAGGATTCTTTACCACAATACCTGGCATTTGTTGTCTCACTGCTTTGAAGAATGAACTGGTGGACGTAAAGTGAGCAGCAGGCAAATGTTTATTAGAATATAAGATTAGAAAGTAAGAGTAGTAGGAAAGTACTCTTTACAGAGAGGGGACATTGGAAAGTAAATGCCCACCGACAGTAGGCAGAGGTCCTTGTTTTATAAGGTTCCGGTCGCCCCCTGCACCCAACCCCATCCTTTCTTCCTCGTTCCTTCTCAGGTTTTACCTTTATTGGCTGGATAACTCTAGGTTGTCTACTCCTGACTGGCTCATTTCCATTGTATGAGGGGTGGTCTAGGGCCATACCAGTTCCTTGTGGGTCATATGTTTTATGGTCTATTTATTTTTAGTTAGGTTTTTTTTGTCAAATTCTTGAAGCAAACCTCAGGGGGAGTCACTTTGAGGGGGTTGGCTATGGTCAGACATTCTCAGCATTGTTTCAAAATATGTCTTTCCCCACCCAGGGACCTCAGGTCCTAATCCTTTAGCTCTCTGCCTATTTCATCCTATTTTTTTCCTATCATATTCTCCCCTCTGAACATGTGACTCTTGAATGCTGTTAGGAATTGGGGTGATGATAGATCTTAACTGCTTCCTGGTGAAGGGGGGCAATGATGGGGAATGGCAGTCAGGGCAGGTTCAGAGGTCATCCAGAGGTCCTGTATAATGGGAGGGTGTTTGGAACATCTGAGCTACCAGAATTTTCTTGGATGTCTTATTTTTCTGGCATATACAATGGCATCTACAAATGACATATAAAGAGAATTAGGACCAACAAGCATTAATATTCCAAATGCAATGCCTTTTAGGGAGGAGGTCACACCATAAGAAGGAAAGTTAAATTGTAGCCATTCAAAAAGTCCCTGACACATCTGGTGATATTTTTTATTAATTTAATTATAGTCTTTCCTCCCTCTTCCATACTTATTTGGATTTGTGTGATGTTGATTAGAATAATTAAGCACCTGAACTAGTTTTTCATTCTCAATCCTCAATTTCTCCTTTGGCCATCCAGTTTCCATAGGAACAACTCCATAAGGCATATTTAGTTCTACCTTACGAAAAGATTGATCTTCGATATCCAGATTACTATAAGTTTAGGCAATTGTTTATCTGTTCTGGACCTACTAGCACTATCATCCCAAACTTAGTCATAATGTCCCTTCCTAGCAAGGGAGTGTGGCTCTCTGGCATTCATCAAAAAAGAATGTGAAAATACCAAGTCTCCCCATATGCACCCCAGGGGCTAAGAGAAAAATTTAGTCATAAGTTCTCCAGAGATGGCTTTAATTATTATACTGCATTTGGATAGTGGTCTGGGAGTGGAAAGGAGGACTGAAAAGGTGGCTCCAGTGTCAAGAAGCAAATCAATCAGTTTTCCTTCTATTTCTAGTTACCCAAGTCTCTGGGTTTCCAATAGACCGTTGGGTCAGGGGAGCCATCAAAAAGAGCCCTGGGCCCCATCAATCCCTTTCAGAGACATTGGTTATTTCAGCCCTTGCAGATTGAGGACACTGAGGGTATTTAGATCTCTAGTGATGGTCTCCACACAAGGGGCATGCCTTATGGGGTTTCAACATTGGTTGTCCCCTCTGAAGACATTCTGGTTTCCAGTGCCCTAAATGGCCACATAAATGGCACTTGGTGCCAGAACCTCAGGAAGTCTGGTCTGAAACAATATGTAAGGATGCGACTAAGGCCTCAGATATTTTTTCTTTTTTTTTTTTTAATTTTTTTTTAATGTTTATTTTTGACATAGAGAGAGACAGAGCATGAGCAGGGGAGGGGCAGAGAGAGAGGGAGACACAGAATCCGAAGCAGGCTCCAGGCTCTGAGCTGTCAGCACAGAGCCCAACGCAGGGCTTGAACTCACAAACTGTGAGATCATGACCTGAGCCGAAGTTGGACACTCAACGGACTGAGCCACCCTGGTGCTCAGGCCTCAGATTTTTTCTTAAGCTTCCTTTCCTGTTCCTTACTCTCCTCTTGATGTTGGTTATAACATACCCAATTGACAGCTTGAAAGAGCTCCTCCAGGATCCCTTCCAGACCTACAGCCAATTTTTGCAGCTTTCTCTGAATATCTGGGGCAATTGAGATTCTGTCCTTCAGAATCAGCTAGGCCTCGGGTTTTAGACGAGATGGCTGTGTATTTAAGGAGAGCCTCCCTTAACCTCTCTAGGAAGGCCACCAGGTTTTTAGTCGGTGTCTGTAAAATAGTGGCTAATTTAGCATAATTTATTATTATTATGTTTTTATTTATTTTTGAAGGAGAGACAGACAGAGCATGAACGGGGGAGGAGCAGAGAGAGAGGGAGACATAGAATTTGAAGCAGAATCCAGGGTCTGAGCTGTCAGCACAGAGCCCAACATGGGGCTCGAACTCACAAACCGTGAGAAGTAGGGAACTGGAAGTCCCACAATAACGAGTTATTCATCCCCATTTCTTAGCCGCTGCCAGAACCCCACATTTCTCTGTCTCATTGAGTCTTGATTCAACAAAAACATTATATATTTTCAGGTCAATTAAAAAACGTACGTAATATACTTCTGAAAGACCTCTATATACTTAACCAGATCAGAAAATTTACTTAGATCTCCTTTTATCTTTCTTAAATCTTGTAAACATATCATAGTGGTGCCTCCTTAAATCCCTTCTGCTGGCACTCTAGCTTCTTGTAGAGGACACACATGACTGTTACATTACAGGAAGGGCCTAAGGTGGGCAGCAGGGAGCAGAAGTGCACATACTTAAGTCTGGATCTATGGATCAAGGACCCGAGGAGGAGGAGGTGGAAGATTTCTTTTCCTCCTTCTCTAAGTCTGCTTTGGGAGCAGGCAAGGAGCCCTTAATTTCCCCCTCCTGATTGCTGGACTTTAGAAAGGGTTGGCATTAAATTATGATGAACCTTACATTGCTTACACATCTCGTTGTTTTTTCTTAAGGCCCCAAAACACTGAACATAGGAGCCTTCTCCCCATTTTCCCTCATGTTTGCAAAACAAGTCCAAGTATAGGATAGTGTTATAATTGATATTTCCTGGGGGTGCCTGGGTGGCTCAGTCGGTTAAGTGTCCAACTTCGGCTCAGGTCATGATCTCACGGTTTGTGAGTTCAAGCCCTATGTCAAGCTCTGTGCTGACAGCTCAGAGCCTGGAACCTGCTTCAGATTCTGTGTCTCCCTCTCTCTCTGCCCCTCCCCTGCTCCTGCTCTGTCTCTCTCTCAAAAATAAATAAACATTAAAAAAAAATTTAATTGATATTTCCCTCTGGCATCCAGGTTTCCTCCTATCCCAATTTTTCACAATGCATTCCAAAGGAGTACTGAACTTGGTGGGGGAATTGCCCATCTATAGGTAGAAGGAAGAAAGGTGTCCCTTATCTCAATTTCCTATAGCTGGACAGGAGAAACCTCATCTCCTGACCCCGTGTTTTGGCTGGCTATGCTACTGGCAGTCAAAAGTCCTGTCAGTCTCACGAGGTGCTGGTAGTAGTCACTCTAACCGAGGCTTGGTTCTACCTCTGCAAGAGCTGACTCGTCTTCCCTGATGTCTCCTACACCTCCGTTTCCCACCTGCAGGACCTTGGGAGTAAGACTGTGACCAAGCAAGATTCCCCTGGTTGTAGAAGGATGCACTAATTTTATTTTGGTCCAATAGTAATTTACATATCAATCAACATTCATTGAGGGGGGTGTTAAAAGGGCCAAAATCAAGGTCTATTCCCCTGCCGTTTTCAGCAATGCCTATATAAATATGTTCCAGCTAGGTGGATATCTATTTTTGGCATACACTGGGCTAAGTTGAGCAAAATGGCGCCCATGCATCTTAGTAAAAGCCTTTCCTATATCTTCCATCCCTCACATGGCACAGGTGTCCATTCCTCCGCTGAACAGGAACAACACAAATGTGGAGCATTTGGAGGCTGGTGCAAGGGTATTGCCACCAATTCCCCAGCTTTTGGATCAAAAGTAGGGGCGATTTTAATCTTATACCAGTGTACTTTAAAAAAAAAACAACTTTTTTTAAATGTTTATCTGTTTTTGAGAGAGAGAGAGACAGAGAGACAGAGCATGAGTGTGACAGGGAGAGAGAGAGAGGGAGACACAGAACCTAAAGCAGTCTCCAAGCTGTCAGCACAGAGCCCAACATGGGGCTTGAACTCACGAACAGTGAGATCATGACCTGAGTCAAGTTTGGTCGCTTAACTGACTGAGCTTCCCAGGTGCTCCAGAGATGGTTGGCTCTAATTATCATCTGCATCTTGTGGGACGCTGCCAAATGTCTTCTCTCCTATATCCAGTCTCCAAGCTGTCAGCACAGAGCCCAACACGGGGCTTGAACTCACGAACAGTGAGATCATGACCTGAGCTGAAGTCAGACGCCCGACCAACTGAGCCACCCAGGTGCCCTACCAGTGTACTTTTAAAATCCATTTCATTTTAACCTTAGTCCATCCTGACCAGACATAAAGTTCCTGTCCAAAGATTTCCCTTCACAAACCTTCTACAACTTTCCTTTGCATTCAGATTTTGTCCCAAGCCATTTCTCTCCAAACAACTAGTCTCATTTAGGACAAAATTACTTTCTTTTACCTTCAACCAAAATGTATTTCCATTCCTTATATCTTTTTTACACATCTACTTTTTTTTTTTTAACGTTTATTTATTTTTGAGACAGAGAGAGACAGAGCATGAACAGGGGAGGGGCAGAGAGAGAGGGAGACAGAATCAGAAACAGGCTCCAGGCTCTGAGCCATCAGCCCAGAGCCCGACGCGGGGCTCGAACTCACGGACCGCGAGATCGTGACCTGGCTGAAGTCGGACGCTTAACCGACTGCGCCACCCAGGCGCCCCTCATGTGGGTTTCTAATAGTACTGCTGCCTTAATTCCCAATCCCCCTCTGTCATACACCCGCTGTCGGCACAGAGCCTGATGCGGGGCTCGAACTCACGGACCGTGAGATCGTGACCTGAGCTGAAGTCGGACGCTTAACCGACTGAGCCACCCAGGCGCCCCTACACATCTACTTTTTTACATACAGAATTGCTCTCCTTGTTTCTGTCAGTCTTAACTACATTGTGCAGAATTTTAACTCTTAGAAACCTTAATCTTCAGTGAAAACTGTAGTAACCAATTGTAACCAATTGTAAACTGTTACACCAGAATTTTTAGATGGCAAATTTATGAATTAATCAAACACAAAGCATGTTTTCCCAACAGATCCAAATATCCTTAGTTTCTCTGCAATAAGTCAAAAGCACAAACCTATGTTTAGTAAGCCATGCTTTAATTTAGCATTCCATCCAATTTGGAAAAGGCCTAATGTCCAATGAATTTAATCCCGTTTATCATCCAAGCAAAACTTTAAAGTTTCAACAATTACCCATGAAAACTTTGAGACAGACAAAATTAACCATCATTTTAAGTCACCTTTTTGCTGACAAATTGCAACAGAAATAACACGAGTTTCCTTGACCTTCAGCAAATCTAGGTAGAACAAGTTTTATATTTAATGCTGATAACTCTAAAGTCATGTCTATCTTAATTAAACCAGACTTGAATTAGTTTAAATACCAATATGTTCCATCTGTGTCCATTTAAAAGTCAATTTGTGCTCCATTGTCAGTTTTACCTGGGACACCAGTAGGGAAATCTGAACCTGAGCCACCAGGGTGGTCCACGTGGTATGCTCTTCCCTCCCAGAGTGAGGGTGGGAGGAGGAGCCAGTGGTGCCTGAGGCACTGAGGCTGGTACAGGAATCAGTTTGTAGGCCCCACCCAAGGTGGTGCTGAAACAGGAGGAAGGAGAAGGCTGATGGGGTAAGGTGCCACCAAGAAGCCTGGAGGCAGATAAAAGTCCAGAGGGCAGAGAAAGAGGTCTCCTGGTCCTAAAGCCTGTCATCTCAGAACAGATGAGAAGATGCAGATTTTCTCTCTTTCTTTTCTTTTTTTTTCTTCCCACCAAAAAGTGGAAATGGGTGATCCATGTTGGGCCGGAGAGGACAGGGAAATTCCTTAAAACAAAAGGAGTTTCTGCAGCTGTTTGGGAATATTCCTTAAAGTCCCCATCCCAAGGCAGACTAACCAGAGATGGTTGGCTCTAATTATCATCTGCATCTTGTGGGAGGCTGCCAAATGTCTTCTCTCCCATCCCCACCGTGGGCATCAGGAGGAGGGTGAGCCCAGAAGATGTCGAAGTAAGTCCTGCTCTCCACTCTGCAAGAGGCCTTTGCAAATGAAAGGTCCAAAAAGTGGGGACCTGGGAGGTGATCAAGGCCAGAGTGTTAGAAATAGAAGCAAGCAGAGGGCCATCTTCCACTGTAGTTGGGACCTGTGAGGAGGACCCCTTGGAAGGTCCTGAGTAGGTCACTCAGATCACTCCTGGGAGGATATCTGAGGGATCAGTTTGAGCTTCTCTACTCATTTCCCAAAGGGAGAGGCTGGCCAAGACAGAAAAAGAAAATTCCACCAGATACCCAAATGGGATCAGGTTCTGCCAATAGCCTTCAGGCATCTAGAGTAGAATTGGTCAGGCCCTAGAAGTTGCTATTTCCCCTCCTGAGTTCAGTGCATCCGGGGGTTTTTCCTGAAAGGAGATTGGGACTCCACCACACCAACGTTCCCAACTGTGGTGGGGGATCAGCTGGGAGGAGATCCAAGGAGCCTGTCACCCAAGACTTAAGAACGGCAGTTGCACTATTCGCTCTTAACTGTCTGACGGGTGCCCATTGTTTGGCTTGAGAGCTTTATTTAGGATAGAAAGAAAAGATGGGGTGCCGGCTGCTCTTTACTTATGGCTAGAAGATGTTGATATCCTGGACAAGCCCCCAAAGAAATGTTGCAGGGTTCTTTATCACAATACCAGGGATTCGTTGTCTGGTCACTTTGAAGGATGAAGAGGTGGACACAAAATGAGCAGTAGGCAAATGTTTATTAGAATATAAGATTAGAAAGTAAGAATAGTAGAAAAGCTCTCTTTGCAGAGAGGGGACATTCAAAAGTGAATGCCTACCAATAATCGGCAACGGTCCTGGTTTTATAAAGTTGTGGTTGCCCGCCCCGCCTTTCCTTTCCCCTTGTTTCTTCTCAGGTTTTACCTTTATTGGCATGATAACTCTAGGTGCTGCATTGTCCATTCCTGATTGGCTTGTTTCCATTGTATGAGGGGTGGTCTAGGGCCACACCAGTTCCTTGTGGGTCATAGGTTTTATGGTCTACGTATTTATAGTCAGGTCTTTTTGTCAAATTCCTGAAGCAAACCTGAGGGGGAGTCACTTGAGGGGGTTGGCTGTGGTCAGATACTCCCAGCATTGTTTCAAAATATTTCTTTCTCCACCCAGGGGCCTCAGGTCCTAATCCTTTCCCTTTCTTCCCATTTTATCCTATTTGTTTCCTATCATAATGTCTCAGTCACCTCGGCCTGTTATAACAAAATACCAGAGACTGGGTGGCTTAAACAACAAATATTTATTTCTCACAGTTCTGGAGGCTAGGAAGTCCAAGATCAAAGATCTGGCAGATTCAGAATCTGGTGAAAGCGCTCTTCCTGATTTGCCTTTCCCTTTTTATAAGGGAGTTAATCTCATCATGAGGGCCCCGCCCTCATTACCTATTCTAACCCTAGTCACCTCCCAAAGGCCCTACCTCCAAATACCATCATATTGGGTAGGGCTTTGGTATATGAATTTAAGGGGGGGGGGCACATTCAGTCAATAGCTAGTGAATTGACTGCTTTAACACTGACTTGGAACTTCAAACACAGAAGCCTCAGAAGTTAGTCAGGATTTCCTGCAGATCTCACTCATGCTCAGCAAATATGCTCCCCTGTGGATTGTGTGGCCTTAGCCAGGGATGCTGGGGAAACTGTCTGTCTAGGTACCTAGTACTTTGTAGGTTTTGTACATAGTAGGTGCAGAGTAGATGCATATCACTATGAATACAGTGATACACAGTAGTGCGTAGTAGGTGCATATCAATAGGGACTGAGAGTGTGACTGGAAAAAGGACCCCCGGAATCCACATCCAGGGTCGTATTTTTGCCCCGTCAGTGCCAATGCAATGGGTTGCTCTTTCTTTAGGATGTTTATATACACTCCAAGTCTCATGATATTACTAATCTTGCTTCTCTGTATCTTGGCAGAGTGGTCTCAGCTCCATTTCTGAGCTCAGATGAGTGTTTACCCCTTTCCTGGTGCTCTCCCTCCTGAGAACTGGGTAGCACTGGGCAGCCCTACATAGAAAACTAGGAGACCTTCTGGCCTGTCCTTGTCCACATGTGGCCAGGTGCTCTGCTGAGGACTCCAGGCCCCTGCTCTTCATGGTCAGGCCTGCTTGGGGTGGCTGGAGTGGCTCCCCCACAGGCAGCAGGCCTGCGGCGGGCAGACACCAGCTGGCTCCTCTCCCCATACTGCCCCATCTGCTGGATGAAGGTGACCTTTGGGGGGCGGGGGGGAGATGCTGGGCAATTTACAGCCTGAGGGCTAAGTGTGTGTGCTGGGAGATGAGAGAAGGAGGTTGTGGGGGAAGGGCACCTTGCTTCCCCTGGAGAAAGGAGCAAGAAAACCTCCTTTCCCCACACCCCTTCTAGACCAGCCGGTGCTAGAATTCCACCCTTTCAGCAAGTTACTTACCTGTCTGAGCCCGAGTTTCCTCATCTGTCTGAAAGACAGGGGAGATCATAATGGAAATTCATGTTATTAGTACTTCAAGCAAAGAAGTTAAATTAGTTTGCCAAATTCCCACTTGCCTTAAGATGAGACTTAAGTCTGTGGCAGGTGATGAAGCAAACAAGGGCTAAGGACAACCAGAATCCTGCCAAGATCAGGTGCCAAGGCAATCCTGCCGTGACCTTGAATAACTCCAGAAGAGGAAGGGCTGGACAGAAGTTGCAGGCTGTCTGCAGATTTCCATCCTCCCAGTTTTCCAGGGAGAGGACAAGAATAAAATGCCTTTAAGAGCCAGGCCAGGTAATGCAAATGAGTGGAGTATGCCGGGGATTGCACAGAAAACACTAGCCACGTGCTGCACTTCTACAAAGATGTGTTCTCGACTTGCTGATAAAGCAAATGGTCCTCTGGGTATGTTTTATTTTCTCACTTTTTGTGGATTCATGAGCTCAGAGAAATTATTTCTCTACCACAAGCAAAATACTAAAATACAGGCCCAAGTAACAGCTGTGGAAAGAGCTATAAAGACCTGGGGAATGCGTGCCCCCCCAACCCCCCCGGAAGAGCAGAAGCTGGTAACCTCGGCTAATCCATGGGGGGTGAGCATGTGGGCTCAGGGTGGCCAGATCTTCTCCTTTTTTTATTTAACAGAAGCTGGAAATCCAGACTTTTTAAAATCTGGAATCTGCTGTTGTTTGCTGGGATTTCTTTTTCTTCTTTTCTTTTAATGGCACAAATGTTGTTTACAACATTGTACACACCGAATAAAACCCACCTGCCTGTGGTCCATTTGCATCCCACCTTCTACATAGTCTGCTGAATGTTGAAGTGTTCTTGACAAATTACTCCAAATTTGGCATTCCTGGGAGGGTTTGCAGCTGGGAGGGCCATGTCTTTGACCTTGAGTTGGGCCTTGTATCCTCAGGACATTCCAGGGTGCTGGTGTAAGCTGGACAGAGGGGCAATCTCCTTTTGTCAGCAGAATTTCTTTCCTGGTGTCTTTATGTCACCCTAAGGTAGTCACTGGGGCACCAGCTCCTTTTGTAGGCCACCTCCTGACCTCTCCTTGGGTAGATATTAAAGAAGAAACACTTCTGATTGTCCTGATCAACTTCACAGCAGAGACGACAGGCCAGCAGCGTTGGGGGGAGCCCTGGTGGCCTCTAGGCCCAGCCCCTCATTTTAAGCATATAGAAGCTGAGATACAGGAAGCCCAGCCACCTTGCTGGAGCCCCCAGCTCCTCAGTGACAGCTAAGAAGTGAGCTCCTAGGCTTCCTGCCTCATTGTCCAACAACCATGCCATTGCCACCCCCACCATGGACACTTAGCCCCTTTAGGCCTTCTGTAGAGGTTACCTGGACATTGGAACAGACTAAATGGCCAAACTTCAGAACTGAGGCTGGGAAAACTTGGGAAGGCCAGAAGAAGAACAGGGGTCTCTGCATGTGGGCAGAATTCACCCAAGATCCATCCAGAAGAAAAGTGCGTTGATTATTTTGTTACCAGGATCTGGGGTCACCCATGCCCTGGAACTTACTGGACCATGATGCCAGGCAAAGCCAGCAGGAGGGAAGGCCTGGAAGAGGCATTTCCCTGGGTCTGCACAGGTTTTCCCAGAGCTGCTCCCATGGGCGGGTCAGGGAGGCAAGCTAAGGCTCTCCCTCCACCCTCCTCTCAGAGGGCTTTACACCTGCACACTTTTCAGTCTGGTGGAGGGTTTGCGTCTTCTGATGGAAGGTTTCTTGGAGGGAAGTGTGGCCAAAAAAACTGTTCATCCTATGATTCCTAACCTGTGATCTGCTATTTGATCTTAAATCACTCACTTTTAAAAATGAAGAGCTTTAGTGGCACTGGGGGTGGCTTTGTCGGTTAAGCATCTGACTTCGGCTCAGGTCATCATCTAATATGAGTTCGAGCCCCGCATCAGGCTTTGCCCTGACAGCATGGAGCCTGTTTGGTATTCTCTCTCTCCCTCTCTCTCTCTCTGCCACACCCCCCCCCCAACCTCTCTCTCTCTCAAAATAAATAAACTTTAAAAAAATATCAAGAGCTTCAACTATACCCACCAACAATCTTTTTGAAAAAGGTATAAATTATTAAGAAATTGGAAAATGTATTCATTTAGATTTTATTTCTTTTACTGCTTATGATTGACAGGGGTGAGTAACATTAATTCAACCCTGGTTATAGTTCCCTGAATACCTTTGTATACCTTATTTCATGGAGTATTCAAAGCATGTCTCGAAGGTGGGATTCTTATTTTTTATTTTTATTTCCTTTCCTATGTACCCTTTGGGGGAATCAAGGCTCAGAGACAGTAAAAAGCTTATTAAATTATCCACCCCAGCTTAGGTCTGTCTGTCTCATTCTGGCTGCATCCTCGGGCTCTGACATGGTGCTTACGTGAAGCAGGTGCTCAGTAAGTAGTTGCTGATATGTAATTCCCCGGGTGGAAGTGCAAGTGGGTGATGAGACTTTCATGAACGATGAACAAAGTCCTCATGGGATGAAGAAGGAAAGAAAGAAGTTTGCATAATTAAACAAAATTTTAATGCTTATTTATTTTTGAAGGAGAGAGAGTGTGTGAGGAGGGGAGGGGCAGAGAGAGAGGGAGACACAGAATCTGAAGCAGGGTCCAGGCTCTCAGCTGTCAGCACAGAGCCCGATGTGGGGCTCGAACTCACAAACCGGGAGATCATGACCTAAGCTGAAGTTGGACACCCAACAGACTGAGCGACCCAGATGCCCCAAGAAGTTTGCATAATTAATCTTGAAATAAGAAATGACTTTATATGTCACAACTTCTTTCTTCCAAGGATTTTGAGGTGTTTGACAGGTACCTCACTTGTCTGTCCACCCATCCTGGCAACATTTCTGGCCAGTGAGGAGACACAAGGCCGACATACAGTGATCTCCTGCCTCTGTTTGCTCCTGCGCTGCTGGAATCTTCAGGCATCTTGAAGGAGAGGCCCTTCACTGCCCCATCACCTAGGAGTGGCCATCACTGATTTCGGCAAGGAAGATGAACTCAAATGTCACCTTGGCCTCTTAGTAGGTGTAGAGAAAACAACTTAACATTGATTGTGGTAGGGTATTTAGAGAAAGCATGCGGGCACAATTCCCAAAATCTGCCTTCCACTCAAAATATGACCTTTAATGGATACTGTGATTCCTAGAACATTGCAGGAGATAGAGTTGAAAAGAAGCAAAACCTCAAGTAAATGCAAAACATTTCTGTAAAGCTTTTATTATCAGAAAGCAACATACTTCTAATTTTAGCTATAGCTGTAGATATAAGCTTTGCTTATATTAATTCGTCCGATATGGTATCTTTTCATCAAAATCACAGAGAAAAAATAGGGGAAGTGACTTTACAGTCACAATATTCCTGGGATATTTCTATGTCCAAACTGGAGATACAGAAACCTGTAAATTGCACATTGTGGGCAGTTCACGAGACTCCTAAATTCACCATTGCCATGACCTGTCTTAAAAGTTGGTATGAGACACAGCAGTCTCGATTAAATGCAGATGACAAGGTGTCCTGAGTTGATTTTTCTCACTTAACATTAGACTTTCTTAATTAAAGGAGCACAGTAAGAAAGAAGACATAATAGAGTGTCTTGCTTTTAATTAAACATATAGATATATATTTTTTTAATTTACTAGTTTCACTGAGATATTGCTTAATTTCCATTAATGCTGTGGATTTTTTTCCCTTTCCATAGAACACCATCCTTATTAATCTTGCTTAGATACAATTAGTTGTGCTGTGTTTATCTTCCTGGTTCCGCAGTTAATTTCAGCATAGAACCAATTTATTTATATTTTTCACTGCTCAGAACATCCTTCCCACTGAAAATTCATTGATAGTGGCACAATTCACGTTGTACTTTTATTTTGGGTAGAACAAAGCGAGAGATTGGTTTGGAGGAAGAAACGAGAGGGAGGTGTCTATAAAATGCTCTTCATCCGGTAGCATGGAATAGCAATGTTCCTAATGGAGGATACTAGCGCCCACTTCTTGGTGTAATTATGGTGCTGTGATCGGCCCTCTGCATCACTTTCTGTTCCCTCGGAAACAGATGACAGACTAAGAAAAGACGCCAGTATAGTTATTGCATTTCTAAACACCCAACAAACATAAACAGCGAAGCATCTTTTAACAGACTGTGACATATTGATTCACCACACATCTCTTGCCAAGTTAGGAGTCAGGAACTAAAACATTGACATAGGACAGCTCAGATTCGCTCTCTATGGAGAGTGTATAATACTGTAAGCATTCAAGGCTTAATAGAAAACCAGGTCTTCAGATGTATCTGGGGCCTTTAACCAAGCACTGTCTCAAGCAAGTTTCCGCACTCTGCTCAAAGGACAGGCCGTGCAGCCTCACTTGGCGTCTGATTCCCCCTTGAACTGGGCATCATCCATGGCCATATGAGTAGGCGGAGAAGAAGCAAATAGAAGCTACTTCCAATTCACAGCATGTCTCCAGCTGCCTTTTTTGCTTTCTACAGCCACCCAGGATGGAGCGAAGACTCTCATCATTTTAGAGAATGGGCTGATTACAGTATAACCTAAGCCTTATCAAAATCCCCCGACTGCAATCCTTGCATTTGTCAAATAATATTTACCAGGACTCAATATTTTCAACATTCATCTTCTCTGCTATATACTTGGATTTAGTTTCTGCTGGTTATTAGCCTAAAGGCAGCTCTAAGTTCTTAATCTAAGTCTTCTATCTAGAGTGATTGGAGGGCCTGCTCTTAACACATTTCGAGAAGTCTTGAGAATCAGCCACTGACACGAATGCATAAATGGATGAGCTGAGTAAAAGTGGCAGGAGTAGGGCTCCAAAGACCCTCCCTGTGCTACAGGGACGGGATCCTCTTCTTCCATCTTTGCATTCCAGGATGGGGAATTCCTCCTTGGCCAGTGTTTAATAAGAAGAGGAAAAAGAAATAGTTTACAGTTCCTGGGGACTCCCGGTGGGTCGGGTGCTGTGCTGAGTACTTCCCATACGTGATCTCTTTCAATCTTCGCATTTCATTTTTATCTTGCAGATGAAGACACATAGGCACTGACAAGTGAGTTCCCTTGCACGGGGCCACACAGCTGGTGAAGTGCAGGGTGCTCTGACTCTGCACATTGCCTCTCCTCTAAGTGCCTGTTCTACCAGGTGCTTGGATGGCACGGTGTGTAGAAGCAGAGGAAACCTTGCTACTCCACAGAAGAAACTATGAACAGGAAACCAGAAACCTCTGTGGCTCTCTTTCAAGAGTAAGAATAAATGTGCTGAACTATCCTTCAAGGCACTAATGACTGGGCTGCTGAACACTGTCATGGCTATTATTGTTTTCCAGGCTGACACTTGGCCCGTTCTCTCTCTTCTTTACTTTCAGGCTAATAATTAGATTTAAATCCCTGATAGGATTCTAACTTTGGTCACCCTGGGGGGTTCCAGATTTCTTTACTATTGCTTGCAAAGATTTTATTTAAAAAAAAAAAAAAAGCCCTTTGAAACTAAGTACGTTACACTCAGCAACAGCTTTTTAAAAAATCTATTATCTTGTTGGGTCTTTTGAAGAACACATGCTGCTCTCTCTCTCTCTCTCCTTTCACCTTGAGATGTCAACCCCTATTTTTATCTCCCAATACAAAGAATAAAAATACTCAGGAGGACCAGAGAAGGCAGACTCCTAAGACACTGTTTTCATCCATGCCTGTGTTACTGCCAGGTTCATTTGGACAGCATCCAGGCACTTGGAATCTGTTGACTCAGGAATTTTTTTTTTTCTTTTTTTAAAAATAAATTTGTTTTCTACATATAGTAGGACTTATTGTGGTGGTTTTGCCTCTCAGGGGAAAAATAAGGAACTGTTCTTTATATGAATGAATGAATCTCTTGGCCTCTGTGCCCAGTTACTTTGAGCAAGGGATCTAGAGGCATAGTTTTGCATGGAGCTGTTTACCCACCACCGGATACCCGTGCCGATTTGTGGCAGCACCCAAGTGCTCGTGATCATGAAAGCAGCTTTTCTCTACGTAGGTACCTGACCCAAACAGGTATGTTAAGTACTTTGAGGAACTAGATGGAGTCCTATAAATGAGTAGCTAGCTCAGGAGGGGATCACCAGTCTCATTAACACATGTTAAAGCAACTGAGTGGCCTCCCAGGGGATCCAGTCACTCAGGAAAAATCTGTTCCGAGACTTTCTCATCGCTATACGATGGCTCCTTCAGAGGATCCGGGATGCTTTTGAGGAGGGAGCTTGTTGGTTTCTCTACTGAGTCTACTCAGTTCATACAGCAAAGAAGAAGGATCCCAGCCAGAAGGCACAAGGATGAGGTTTGGTAATTCTTCCAGTCAAGCCCTTCAGCCGGATGTTTCCCAGGAGACTGTATTTAATACTTTGCCAGAAACATAAAAATAATACAAGAGCATTTAATTTTACTAACTGGAATGCTTTTAAAAAAACTTAACTTAGGGGCAGCTGGGTGGCTCAGTCAGTTAAGTGTCTGAGTTCAGCTGAGGTCATGATCTCATGGTTTGTGAGTTCGAGCCCCGTTTCAGGCTCTGTGCTGACAGCTCAGAGCCTGGAGCTTGCTTCAGATTCTGTCTCCCTCTCTCTCTGCCCCTCTCCTCCACTTGTGCTCTTTCTCTCTCTCAAAAATAAATAAACTTAAAAAAAGACTTTAAAAAAATTGTTGTATAATTTTGTTCACAATTTAGGCAATGAATGAATGCCTCATATCAGGCTAAAGCAATGAGCTTAAAGCATAAAGAAAAATTCCATTAATTTTCTGACAACTTCCTCTGAAAGTGAAAACAACTGATACTTGTTGATGTGTTCAAATATATCCCTCCATAGGTCCCACGGTAATATTTTCTGTTCTGATTTAGTAACAGTTGTTACCAGAACAATCCCTGTTGATAGCTAGGTATGTAGCTAAAGATAGGAGGAGATGTGGGCTCTATTGAATCCAGGATAATCAAATTAAAAAAAGATCCAAGATATATATACCCAACCAATTCAATTGTGAGAATTGAACACTTGATAACAGTGCAATAAAAATGTTTTTTTTAATTAACCAAATATAGGCATCCTCTAGCTTGCTAAAATGGGGTTTATGAACATCACATTCTAAAAATGTCTGGTTGAGTTGGGGATGGAAATTCCCAAAAGAGTGAGAAGCATTCCTGGGGGGTGGGGTGAGAGGCCTGCCACCACCCAGCTCTCACCCAAGGTGGTGGGGAAACTAGTCCTACAACTGGCAGGCAATGAGGCAAGAGCAAAGATTCCAGTACTTTCCAGTTGCCCTCAGCACGAGAGCTATCTCCCCACACAATCTGTTATGTATACTGAAATTGCTAAATTACCCTATATTTAAAAAGTAAGTAAGTAGAGTGCTCCCACGGAAGATATACTCCATATCTTAAGCAAACAACACTTACATTTTGCCAACAATCCATGTGTTTAGACTGTCTATCAGCTTATATATCATGTCAGTTTAACCTTGAGGAATTTCGCAGGCAATTCAAAGAAAATTAGGAAGTGAAACGACAGTTGTCTTTTCTGGAAGGCAGGGCTGTGATCAAATAAGATTATGTGAAGAGGAGGGTCCTGAGCCTCGTGCCATGCCGCCAGTGTGACAGCATCTATAAGGGAACTGAAATTTTGCAAACGTGCACAACTCGCAGGCTACCTGGCATCGAGACTGACATGGAATTGCGGTTTTTAGACTTCTAAATCATTTCTCTCCAAATTGGACTCCTCCCCAAGCATACTGCTTAGGAAGCATTTCTCATTGCCGCCCTTGGGAAAAGATACCTGGCCCTCCGCGGGTGGTGGGCTATTCTCAGAGCTGAAGCGCTCCTGCATTCCAGTCAAACAGCTGACTAAAGAGTTCTAATTTCTAGGTCCACCATCACTTCTGTGCAGTCTGTACTGCTATCTTCAACATGAAACCATCAGTCCAGTTATCCAGAACTCAGGGTTAAATACTTTATTTCCCCGATTCGAGCATGAAGCTTCTACATGCAAAATAAACACTGGGTGCAGAGTTCCGGCACGGCCTCATACTTACTAACACCAAGGCTGTCGAGTGTGCTCGAATCTCTGAGCTTCTGGGGAAATCATGTCCTACATAGATGGTGTTACCATAATCCAGTATTTTCTAAAGCTGTCAAACTTGAAGCCTTCAGCTGGAAAGGCGCCGTGCAAAAATGAAATCGAGTTGCATCTGGAAGGCTGCACCTCCGTGGGAGTCCTAATCAGGTTGAGTGCAGTTCCGTGCTATCCAGAGCAGCCTTCAGTGCAGGAGGTAGGCCATTTAAATGCTTTGTGAACTCCATTAGTTACTCCTGCTGAGAGTGAAAAAGTCCTCATAAATGCATAAAAAATTAAATTGACTATAAGGTAAGAAATGAGATGGTACCTTGCTGCCAAATATTATTTTCCATTCAAATAGTCTATAATCACACATACAATGCAGAATCATAGAGCACATACCTGTAAGGCATGTGGCGCTGACTAGGAATGTTGTGCTGGAAAAGCTAGTGACATCTCATCACCTGGTAACAATCCCCTGACTTGACCAAGTTTCCTTCCCCTCTGTCCCCACCCCCATCCCAGATGGCACTCCCAGTCTCCATTCCAGGCTCAACATGGGGGTCAGGCCAGCCCAGGGGGAGTGTCAGAGACGCCCGGCCTAGATGAGTGAGAGAAGGAGGCCCAGACCCTGTCAGAACTGCCAAGGTGCAAGCTGGGGTGCATGGGACTTCTGAGAGAGATGCACTCTTTTTTTCTTCCCTCTATGTTCCCAGACCTTGGCAGAAGGTGTCTGGGACTGCAATTGCTGTTTCGCCACACACGTGCAACCTGTGAAGGTAGGCAAGAGCTAGCTGGAGAGCTGGCGAGACGCTGGGTCCTTAAGACACCGTTCTGAGGCCCACTATCCAGCTATGCATCTGAATTTTCAGTAACATTAGCCAATAAACCCCATTTTTCTTAGATACAAGTTTTCTTTCACTTGTAATCAAGACAGTCCTGACAAACAATTGAAATGGAGAACAGTTTTAACTTACATGTATCTTGGAAGAGGTTTCTCTCATTCTGCTGGTGAGAAGGGGCACAGAAACACGGGGTGGGGTTGTCAAGTTCTCTGTCAGTTAGCAGTATAGATGGGACCATAACCCAGGGTTCTTACCTTTCTCATGGAATGTTCACACTAGACCATGGGAAAAATTCAACACAAGGGACTTGCTTAAAACTTTTAGTTAAACCTTTGCTCCAATTAAAAGATTACTTATTGGTGGAGTGCCTGAGTGGCTCAGTCAGTTAATTGTCCGACTTTGGCACAGGTCACGATCTCACGGTTTGTGGGTTCGAGCCCCACATCTGGTTCTGTGCTGACAGCTCAGAGCCAGGAGCCTGCTTCGGATTCCGTCTCCCCCTCTCTCTCTTCCCCTTCCCCGCTTGCATTCTCTCTCTCAAAAATAAACATTAAAAATATGTTAAAAGATTACTTATTGGTTATTTTCTTTAAAAAAGAACTTCTAAATTAGTATCTTAACTGATCCTTTGGATCGTTACCTCGAATACGGAATTGAAAATACAATAAATTTCTTAGAAAGGTGCTTGTGGCCTGCTTTAACAACAATAGAAATAGCCCAACAAAATAGCTTAAAATGTTTTATTAAGTATATATAATATTACAGGGTAATATTTACAAAGTTATGTTTTTAAATAAAAAAGTATCTTGGCAAAGATTGCAGATATTCAAAGCTTCAAACGGTGATAAATTGATTTAATACATATAAAAAAACCTTTAACGGTAACACAGCTGTAAAACAACTTTGGTCTTTAAATCACTGCAAAAAATGGCTACTGACAAATAGCACACCTTTAATTGCTATGGAAAAAAGCCCCAAGAGAGGATCTTGCACATAGCAACACTGGAGTTTTTTTTATTTAGAAATGGTTAATGGATATTTATATGATGTGGGATCTAAATCTCAACAATGGCTTTTTGTAAATAATGCTCCATTTAATAAAAACAGAAATGTTTCTTTCTCTCATCAACCCTGATAACAACACTTTTAAGATTCCATTGATGTAGCCTTAGAGAGAAGCTTATTACAAATGCTCTTTTTTTTTTCAAAAGGCTAAATTTATGGGAAAGCTGGTCTTAAATGATAAGTAAGAGCTGTCAAAAGCCAAAGGCAGGAAAACTTCCTGCTCACTGCTTATCTCTTAAAAGTTACCTGGATTATTATCCCTATTAGCCACAGAAAATGACTTAACAAAGGACCCCACTGGGTGATGGCAGTTAGTGATTTTGAGAATATGACACATGTAAAACTAAAGTTTCTAAACAAACTCTCCATCAAATAAAACATAATAAAAAGATAAAGGGTTGCCCAACAATCATTTCTCCAGTTTCCAATGGCAGGTAAATAAAGGAGTATGCATTTCCATACACATCCCACAGGTCTGTTTTTGAATACCCCCTTTAGGACAAAAAACATCTAGAAGGTGATACAGAGCTTAATTCTTAATGAGATGGAGGAGTTGAACACATCACTTTTTGAGCTGTATTCATTCAAATCACAATTTGGTCATTTACTAAATTGACTGCAGCATCCCAGAATAACCAATACTCTCAAATTTGGGATAGCCCCATTATTTTCATCTTGACATTCTCAGAAATTTAAACAAAATGGACCTGGAGTTTCCAGGTGAAAAATCATCACCTTTTAAGGTTTTTGGAGCATGTGAAATTTGTTGGAAAAGAAAACTATCTAAATCACTCTACTGAAAATAGTAGGGCATCTACACACAGCCAACTCTCAATCATCGAACCTATGTACTGAACATCTAATGTATGCAAAACACTGCAGGAAGAGAAAGGGAAAAAAAAAAAAAAGCTCTTGCCATAACAGAATTTCAACATCAAGTGAGAAGCAAGACAAAAAAACCCACTAGACCTCAGCAGACACACGTGAAGTATTAAGCAAGGTGTTAGAAGAAAGAGGGGAGTGGACTACAGAGGAGAGCCAGTAGGGGAGGCAGGGCTCGAGGAGAATGTTTTGAAGGAGACGTAAAAATCAGATTTGGCCAAACATTGGAAAGGTTGTTGCAAAACGACAAGGGGTGTCAGAGAATGTACAATAAATAAAATCGAGTGGAAGAGTCGGTGGCAAAAATTGGGATCACTGAGTTAAAAGCAGGTTGTGTGGGGGAGGAACAGATACGTGATGCTCAAAACTAATGTTAATTCTAATTTGGTGGAACAAAAAAAATCGGGAGCCCACTACACGTCTGATTTAAAGAGAATGACCTGGCCCAATGATGGCCAAGCAAGAGGGCTCCCGCTGATGTGGTCCCTTTTCCAGAGAAGCTGACAACTAGTAAGAGCGAGAGTTGATGTCACCTGGCATCTCTCCTGCTTCCTCTGTGTGTTGTCTAGGGCAGTGAGTGCCTCAAAAGACAGGCAGCATTAAAGAGAACACAAAGGATGGGTGGGTCCCAAGACTGAACCCCAAAGAAATGAGAGTTTATTGCATATTAAAAGGTACAACCTTAGTTTATAAAAAAGTTTACTATAAAGGTTTTCATGCCTTTCTTTTTCTTAATAGAGAATAGATATCTGGGTCATTTTCAAGTTCATCTGCTTTTCTCCTCCCTTCATCAAAACTGATTTCTAAAGTAACAAACAATATAGTAAAATATAAATATTTTCAGAGGGAAAAAGAGCAGCAAGAGCCATCAGATTTATATAAAGGAACACAGCTCCCTCTACATATGATAATATTTTGGACAGCAACACACTTAGGAAAGAAAAACAAAAAAATTTTTTTTCAAGAAGAGCTGTCCTCATCGTTTGTTCGGTTTTCTGAGAAGCATCAGCAGGTCATAAAATTGAGGTTTGCCATGGGCAAAACCATTTGGTCCCAACATGAAATATGAAAATTAATTTGGCATAAAAGAGGCACATGGGAACAGTTAGTGGACTAAGAAATAACTATTAGTAATGTAACTACAGATATGAATGTCTTATTAGACAGACAGGAAGAATTACTAGTATTTTTAGAAGGTATTGTGAGCAGTCAAAAAGCTTGGCAAATTACCTAGAAGTTTTTGAAGTTTTAAATGATCAAATATTCGCATCAAATATAATTCCATCCAATAAAGATCTTTTTAAATGTTTTTACTAAGAGCATGAAATTAACATTTGCTCTCCTGTGGGTACCCACTGTTGTCCACACAGAAGATGCACGTGCCTACCTTATACATGTGCACACACACACACACACACACACACACACACACAGAGGGAACCGAGTGCTAATAATCTAAGAGTACTCCAGGTGATCACAACGGTCAGAATGTTAGTTTTCTTCTAATGGGGGTAGGAAACGTGGGGGTTTTGTTTTACTTTCCAATCTTAGGGTAAGGGGCTTACGGAGGCAGGACTACAGGAGGGAGATGATGAGTGTTTATCATGCAACACAGACACAACAGTAACAAAACCACCCTTCCGAGGGCTGGCTTGTTGGCCTGACGGTGACACGTTATATTGCCATGCAGGAGACTCACAGTTCAAATCTCAATCTTGGTTTTTCATGCCCCAGATCAGAAAAGAAGTGAAGAAACATTGTAGATTGTGCCTTCAAATCCGAGGAAGGAAATACATATGTTACAACCATCGCTACTTTTGCTGAAAAGTGTGAACATAGTTCTCTGAAAATAAGTCTGGCTCCTTTCTGCAATGATGCTACCATGTCACGTGTCACGGGACCATGTTCAAAGAGGAGAAAAGGTGCTACATCTTGTACAGCAGAAGCAAATAACAGGAGGACAAGACAGGGTTTAAAGGGTTGTGTGAATAAGAGATAAACACATTCATCAATAAAATTACCCTAACTCTGAAAAGGATTCATCACACGGTATGCTGAAGGAAGAATGTGTGAATGGCAACCCCCAAGAATGAAGACCATGGTCTCCTGCCGGAGATGTAGGCGGCATTCAAGATGTTCCCAACCAAACTCCTATCTGTACTTAAATTTGCTATTCCTTTGACCCAGAAGTTCCAGAAACCTTACTCGGCTAACACCAGCCATAACTGCCAAAGTGGCTGTGAACCCGAGTCTGCTAAGGTTCTGTGGAAGCCACTGTTCTTCACAGATCTCTCTGGGAAACCAACAGGTTAGCGTCACGTGATTCTCAACCTCAAACCAATTCAAACTGGTAAACTACAGTCAAGAGGCCCTAAGATCTGAAAGGCATCATTCTTGGAAATTAGCCACTCTACCCTTGCCCTTTACTGAATAAAAATAACAACAAAAAACTGGATCTCAATTGGGCACACAACACAGATAATAATTCTTTTATTAACTAAATTACAAATGCTTTGAATAAAAACTTAACTGTAACAATCATTTAAGGGTCAAAGATTTACTTTCTCCCACAGATGAGAACCAGTAATTTTTCTTGTTTTCTTCTCCTGAACAGTGAATCAAGGCCATGGTGCTTAAACACAATTGTATTCCTTTCATGTCTTACTACTTTCCAAATCAGAGTCCATCACTTCACTTCAGTTACTCTGGAAAATTGAAAAATGAACATATAATCATTATTCCTGTCCATTTTCTATGCATTAACAAGTTGATGAATTTTTAAAAATTAAAAGTTTCAGATATACAGCATCTAAAAATAAAGAAAAAAGTGTTTAATCTTAGATTTACAAAGGTCACAGATGTAAACCGGGTAAATCATTAGCCTTTTTAGTTGTAGTAAGTAAAAGGCCAATGCCAAATGAAAATAAAAATCAACAAAGTCTGATAATCTCAGTTGGCTGGGTTGGCTGAGAAGCCAAGAGATGTTGGTTTTTCAATGCAAAAGATATTTACCACAGAATAATACTCTATCACATTCACTTTAGACCTACATCATTCATTTGATGTAAGTGAAATAAACATGCGAGTAGGTGCAAGTGAAAGAGAAAACAGGATTGTGGTCCTTAGAAAGACAGTCTGAAACTGACGAGGCAGACACACTGTGAGGGCCTGGAGCCCACCAGAAAGATTTAAAAAAAGGTTAAAAAAAAGAAAAAAACAAGAACAAATTCTGAACAGCTAAATATTAGCAAAATTAAGGGAATTTCAAAGATCATCATAGACTTTGTATGCTATGAACACACAAAAACTGCTGTATCTACTGACATGGTGGTTCCAAAAAAAGTCACATGAAATTAAAAAAGGAAAATGCACTTGAGGTTCTTACACTAGTTTTCTGAAAACAGAGAAAAGGAGTTTCATTTCTTTATACAACTGCAGAAGAATCACATGGCAGAAGAAAAAGAGCAAAGAAATAAAAACAAAACAAAACAAGAGAATGTAAACATGGACAAACCATGCCACAATTCCAGGTACCAGTTCTTTTTTTGAATGTCACTTAGTTTATTCCTACCAACTGCAAATTTTTTTTTTATTAGGAAGGTGGTGGTTGGTAAATAAAACAAACATTTTTGTAGTAAAGGCTGTGGCTACAACACAAACCTACACAAGTGGAATCGTTCTGTGATTCCTTGTTGAACACAGCCTAACCATTGTTTTAAACTTTGTCCACCAGTACACAATTGGTGTGTTTTTAATCTTATGCAAAAATTAATTGCACTCATGGGAATATAGCCTCTTGTGTTAAATGCTGCACTTTGCCACAGAGGTGAGGAGGTTAAAGCAGTAAAATAGCACACTATTTACATGATCAAGGAATGACTAAATATCAAAGGTATGAAGAAATGTTTGATAAGATAAAAACATACAGTTATTAAAATATTAACAGACTTGAAGTATCACAGCATCTTCAAGCAAAATCAAAATGAATACTCATAGCACTCAATATGTCTGACTTACTTATCTTTAAAAACTAGCAAATGTCTTTGAAATATTCAATACAAAATAGAAGTGATTAGCCCAGAGTTCCAAAACAAGAAGCAAAAGCTGAGTGACTAAACATTTCTTTTTAAATCCTTTTTCAAATGGTTACAACTGAGTCCCTAGTTGGAAAAGCAGAGATATTAAGTCCCCATGAATTAAATGCAACAAATCACCAACACAAGCACAAAAGAAACCCTGTCAAGATGATAAAGATTTGTGCCAGATTATCTATGTGTCTTCTAAAAATCATTTTTAAAAGTTACAGGCACCAGACATTGTAGCTGAAAAATGTTTTTAAAAAAGCAGTAATTTCTCTTTGCTACAAGCAGTTAAGACTGGAAAGTCTGATTAGTGACACCCTACAGCTTTTATATCACTGGTTTTGCAACTTTTAAGAGTAGCTTTAAGTTTTATAAATCAAAAAATGTAGACCTTTATGATTTGACAGTGTCCCTTTTATATACAAAAAAAGCATACTTTAAAGAAGCCCTTTTATTTCTTTTCAATGTTCCTATTTTAATCAATCTATAATTGCAGGTGCATTTTACACTTACCATCATTCATCATTCCTTTTGATTCTTTAAATGCTAAGAATTAGTAACAAGCCAAGCAGTTAGTAAGGTTCAACAATTAGAAATCATTTCTAAATAAATATGCAGTAATATCATGCTAACTATTCCACAGCTATGAAGACAAATTAATTTTAAGTCTATTACTTTATTACAAAAGCATGTCTGTGGCTCATATCCAGACTCTCAAAGGAAACAAAGTCAGTTGGGAACATAGATCTAGGTTTAGGGAGAACGAAAGTGAGATGCTTGGGTCTCACTACATGATGACAGTCTGTATCTGAATTTGTAAATCAGAAACTGAAATTAATTGAGATTCTTTTCTATCGGCTAATATAAGGCAATGGTCTTCTTGCCTAAGTATTGCTTGGCCAATGCAAGCAAGGACTGGAGAGACACTGAGGAGTGCGTTTTTCTCAGAGGTAAGAACATTACAATAGTAATACTCTTAATTATTATTTTAATTATTATATTAATTATAATAATCAAGAAAAGAGAGGTCAGGCAAGAAAAAAATGGGATTTTTTTCCCCAGGCATAGATGGAACATTCTAACTGCTTTGGGGCCAGTTTAAATTATCATCTGGTAATGGATCAAGAAGAATATACAAGTTTGTAATAACCACATACCATTAAGGGGTTCCTCTACAGCTTTCTGGAAAATATTTAAAATATATTTACGTAAAAATAGAATTTATTTCATGTCCTTTTATACTAAAATTTATATATGCTAACATTTAAACTCTATAGTAAAGAGTGAATCCTATAGGCTAAAAACAAAGTAAGGCAATAAAAGTTAAGGAAACAAAGATTGCCAAGTTTACCTGATAGTTTAATAATAACTATTAGTCTTTTAATATTTTTCTATGCAGAATTTCCCACCCACTCTTCCTCTTTCAGTTCAAGAAATTCAAACTTCTCAAAAAAACCGCAAACATAAATAGCAACACAATAATAGATAATACAGTTAAACAAGGGGGGAGACAAAAACACAATCATTTTCAAATCATGCAAGTTGAACTCAGTAACAAGGAAAGAAAATGTGTTAAGATTTAAGGGTCCAATGATTGAATTATCTCTAACAGAGGCACTTTAAACACTGCTGGCTGTTGATGTAGCTACAGCCCCAATCTTTTCAGAATAAACACCCGTGGAAAGATGCACCCTCAGGCCCTCCTTGCCTATCAGGCATGTCTGTGGAAGCTTGTCAGACTCAGGAGTATATGTAATCTCCACTTCCTGCCACAGACAAGAGTCTCAATTTTGGCATTTCAGATAGAGCTACTATTATTCCTTCTAGGAAGGTGAGTACAGTATAGTCCTCTCCAGGTCTTCTTTCCATAAAATAGTTCTTGGGCCTGTCACATGATAATTCTCTACACGGATTTTTTCACCTGCTCATTTATCTGGTTTATTTCCTAATTTGTTCCTTTTCTTGGAATTTTCTTAGATAGCTTTTAAGGTATCCAAGATAGAGTAAAAACTATAGTACAGTTTGGAGGAAGAAAAATGCTTCTAAAATGAGGGAAGAAGGGAAATGAATCATAATTCAGAACAGATATATTTCAGCAATATGTACATTTATTGCATAGATTATTATTTTTAATGAAATCAATTTCATACAAATCTCTCACTCTCATTTTAAAAGCCTGAAGTAACGTTTTGTATACCTACATCAAATGGAGCCAATAGGTGAGGCAATATACTGGAATCAGCTTCCTTCAGCAGAGATAATAACCATTATTCTTACACAGAAACTTTCCAGTTCTGAGAAAGTGAGAAGTCACTTGAGAAATTATTAGCACAATGTTAAGGAATCACTGATTCTGTCCTACTGCAACTAAAATGGCCAGATATATTTTAAAGTAAGTTGGATCTACTCATGCAAAAGTCATGAAATTACTTCAGTGTTCTCTTAATCTGATGGTATACACTGAACAGAGAGCAAAAGGCTTTAGTATCTATCTCAATTATCATTTCTCAGTCAAAACCATCAACTGATCATTCCAAATTCATTTAAGAAAGTTTAACTTACCCTAGGAGGTTGTATAGTCTTCTGATTGGAAGCTGATATAATTAAAAATTGAGAAAATAAATTTAATACGTTAAGGCAATATAATGTTTAATCTCAATGACTATTAATGGTTAATTTCAAATGATTTTATGCATTGATAGAATATAATGATCAAATGACCCACCTACATCAAATAATAAACCAATACATTCTCTCATTTGTACGGGCTATATTTCTCCTAAATCAGCCATTTGTTAAACTTCTTGGTGAAAAATGCTGTCTATCATCTATTCATCCCCACTGTGGACTCTATACCCCTCCCCACTCAACCCAGCCAGAATGTGGACAGAAGGTGGCAATGACCAATCTTCACCTCTACTCCACTGCCTGCCCTTATTAGCTCACTGTTCTCATTCCTTGTGACCCAGTCTTCTCTTCTGCTTCCATCTTTCCAGTTTTCAATGCTCCAAATAGCTAACAAACTGAAAAAAAATATTCAGATCCCTCGGAGTTCAATGAATTCTCCCAGCAGTTAGTTTTAGCCACAATCAACCTCTTCTCCATGTACTCTTTCTCAGTTTTCCAAGTTACCCTTTGCACTGTTTCTGAGTGGACTGGTTAATGAAGGAATACAGGGCATGGAGAAAGAGAGAGGGGAAAAACATTTACTTCAGTTGCATAGGGAGAAAGAGAGAACTTCGTTACAAAAGCCAAGTGAGAAGGACCCAGCGCAGCGGAAGCCAGTCCTAAATCAGAGTCCTATATGTATGAAAGCATGAACCAGCAACATCCTGTGAACAGGCTGGTGGGGGGGTAATGCTATGGGATAGTCAATTATATTATCCTGTGGATTGGATGGAAGGCTGAATTTGCTTGTGAGCTACCGATGCAGGGCCCCAGAACCGCTCTAGTGTTCTGTGCTCTTTACTTACTACCATTCCTCCTCCACATTCACCCCTACCAAGCTTCCAAAGCTGATGGGCAATGGGAGTGAGACCCCACGCAAGGACAGCCAATGTAGAAACCAGCCAGAAGCCAACAGGCTCTCTCAAACAGAGACCATGGTGACTAACTAGCCTGAAAAGTTTTTCTCTCCCACTGGGACCTGAAGAGGAGAAAGAGAAAGTAGACCAGAAAGTTGGTGATGGAAAGGAAGGTGACAAGGAGACAGAAAGCAAGCTGGGAGAGAAGCTCAAAGATTAGAGACAAACATAAGAGAAACTACCAAGGAGAAGACAAGAACAAAATATAAGATGAGGCCATAAAGGAGAGGATGAGCTCTTAGGGAAAGAACCAGAAAGGAACTCACAGTATAATCTGCAGATGGGCACTGACTAACTCTTGTTACTCAGAGGGCAACACGATGATTCAGTTTGTAGAGATGTATCAGAACTTTCTAATTCCTAAACGGCTTACTGTCTCAGCCCCTGTGAGGTCTGGTTATATCTCAGTTCTCAAGAGATCCCCATCTCTGCTAGTGTCACGTGTGGCTTTAAAGTAAATCTCCCTTACAGGAGGCACGGGGGCAGCGGTGTGGTCCTTGCAGCCAAACAAGGAAACCACTTTCTCAAGTAGTATGGAGTGAAATGGGTTGGGAATATGGGTGAATCACATTTAGCAGCCTCTCAAAAGAAGCCAAGCAGAATTATAGAACTTCATTAGGGATCATCACAGTAGTTACATATATATACAAATCACTTCAACTAAACCATGACTCTATGTTCTATCCAAGAAAAGAAAACTGAACAGCTGTGCAAATTTCTGACTGGTAGCGTGAAGGATCAGAGGTAAGATTTTAGAGCTGTATTTTTGAAATCATAAATTTATTTATCAGGATTAACATTAAGAACTTCCAAGTAACTCCTTTTCTATCCTAATAATGTGTAAAGAATAGTTTCTGAGTTCCAATTCTCAGGTCCAGGGAACATCACATTTTGGCTAGACCATTCTGGAAAATAAGAGCTGGGATACCAGTCAGCTGTGCTCTCCCTAGTAGTAGTATAAAACCCAGAAGTGCAAAAGCTAATTTGAGTTTTCACTTGAGTTAATGCTCTCCCACACACATATGACCGAGGTGACAAAATGGCTGTGGTTTATCTGTTCTTACCATGCCTAAGGCACTACACACATACATACATATGTGTATATGTGTGTGTATGTAGTCACATATATATGTAGCTTAAATACATATATTTATTTATTTTTAAGCCACAAGCTTTAAGGATTCCATATGAGCCCCCTTGCAAGGTTTCTTCCTGATTTGTTCTTCTCTCCCTGAAACATCTGATGACATGACACAAATATATTTCTACGTTTTGAATTTTCAGAAATATTTTTCCTACTGATAGCAGACCTACCTCTTCCTAACATCCTAACAGTGAACTATAAAAATATCACTTATATATATTCACTCCATGTCATTCTAAAACAAGTGATATGTTGTGATAAATCTGGTTTTTGATTACTAGTAGGTTGATTTATAACAAAACATAATTATATGTCTTTATACTGAGCTGGTAATGGCTTAAAAAAAAAAGGAAAACAAAATGAACAAGTATGGACTCTTATAAATAATGGATATAAATGCCCCATATAATCAACAAACCTAATTCTAGTGAGTTTAGTTAGCAGTATTTAATTTTCTATGTGATTCACATTATTCTTATCTCCAACACCAATTTCATTTTGTAAAACTTAAATACTTCCAGTAATAAAAAAAAAAATCCAACAGTTTAAAAAGACCATAAAAAGTGAAAGTTAAAATCTTACTTCTAAAGTAACAATTAAGGCTACAAATTTAAACTTGGAAATAATAAAAATAACAGTTAAAATTCTCATAGGGCCATTAACTTACTCTTAAAAAAGATAGCTTGGATTTTAACAACAACAAAATCTGAGAATTTTATTGCATTTAAGTCAAGACACATTCATTAGGCTTTTCCAAAACAGAGCACAATGAGTAAAATTTATTTTGGAAACACAATTACTTGCCTCCTGATAAAAATGCTAAAATTTGCAACCTTAATGTTACATATACTGATATTTACACACTCAGATTATATAAGAAAAACACACTAATTTTCCTATTCTACCACATTATCTAAAGAGCAACTTTCCTGTACCTTTTCTCTTCTTGCCCTTCAACTGACCGAAGGTGTGCCTCTGAATTCTGGCATTAGACAAGTTGATTTGGAAAGTTACTTTAGAATATTCTCAAAATATCAATAAAATTGGACTAAATTCTTAACATATAAATATTTATATGCTAAACTATGATAAAGAAAAAATTGGGGGAACTCTTTTAGGATTTTACTTTCACTTCGATTTTTCACATGAGAACAGTATGTGTGTTACTACACTGGTTTCCCAAGCTTCTTTGGGAGATAAGCTATGGAGAAGGGAGAGACAGGACCCAGGAGGTGGTAGCTAGACAATGCCTATTTCCACCTGAGTCGGCATTCCAGACCTGTTGGCAATTCTACTGAACATCATTCTTTGTTAGACATGGAAGGCATGGGGAGCAAGGCAATAAAAGGGAGGATGATCCAGGGGTGCCTGGTGGCTCAGTCGGTTAAGTGTCTGACTTCAGATGAGGTCATGATCTCACAGTCCTTGAGTTCAAGCCCCATGTCCAGCTCTGTGCTGACAGCTCAGAGCCTGAAGCCTGCTTCAGATTCTGTGTCCCACTCTCTCTTTGTCCCTCCCCCACGCGCATGCGTGCTCTCTCTCAAAAGTAATAAGCAAACATTTAAAAAAAGGGAGGATGATCCAGACAATGAGGAATAAACAGAACAAAGAGCCATCAAAGACACCTAATACTACATCATGTTGTAGGAATATTGAGGAGAACATTGTATTCTCAAACATTCACACAGAGCAATGTAACTAGCAGTATCAACTTCAAGAACCACACAAATGGGGACTGGAATACTCAACAAAAATAGAATATGTATCAACATTCATAATGTGATGCTCATGATAGCTACTACCATTTGGCTGAGAGGTCTTCATTGTATTTTATGGACCTGTGAGTCATGAACTAAGAAAATTTCATTGAGGAAACAACTCTGATTTATGAGAACACATAAACCAAAGATAGGGAGATTTTAGTTAAGTATTTTGTTTATCTAACAAGCATTAACTAGATAGGGACAAAAGAATATGTAACAAAACTGAACTCAATGATCAGTCAGCAAAAGCTGAGGTTAAGAAACAAAGGTAAAGTTTCTTTGACAATATTATGTAAGCCATATGGAAAATTATTTGACTAACAATTCAAGGTTCATATAATTTTTGAAACACAGTAAAGTTCACCTAAAGCAGAACACTGATTTTTTTTTTTTACTCTATTATTTGGCAACTTTTGATTATTTTGACAAATTTTTAAGAGTCTGGTTTACTGCTTAAATAAAAAAAACAACTTTTTAAAAGGGATACTAATGTAAACCAATTGTAGGGAACATTTTTAGCTTAAATCAGACAACATACTACCTAAAAGCATCTGCCTCTATGTATAAAAAATAAGAATTTATATAGACATCTGTTATTTGAAAATTGGCAGATTAAAGATGAAATTCAAAAAAATTAGCTAATTCCAACTTACTAACCATTTATTTTAAAGGTAGTAAAAACAACATGGAAGGATCCAGAGTGTATAATGCTAAGTGAAATAAGTCAGTGAGAGAAAGACAAACACCATATGATTTCACTGATATGTGGAATTTAAGAAACAAAAACAAAGGAAAAAAGAGACAACAAAAATAAGATTCTTAATTATACAGAACTGGTGGTTACCAGAGGGGAGGTGGGTGGAGGATGGGGGAAATAGGCAAAGGGAAGTAAAAAGCACACTCCTCATCATGAGCACTGAATAATGTATAGAACTATTGAGTCATTAATATTGTGTACCTGAAACTAACATAACACTGTATGTTAATTATACTGGATTTTAAAAATTAATTAATTAATTAATTAAAAGGTAGCAAAAGCCTGAATTTTAAAGCTCCATGTTTTTATTATATTCGTTTCGTTGCTGTTGTTGTTGTTTTGGGAGGTTTTATTTTATTTTATTGTATTGTATTTTTAATTTTATTGAAATCCAAGTTAGTTGACATATAGTGTGTTAATAGTTTCAGGCATAGAATTTAATGATTCATCACTTACGTATAACACCCAGTGCTCATCCCAACAGTGCCCTTCTTGGTACCCATCACCCATTTAGCTCATCTCCCCTATTCCCCTTCCCTCCAGCAACCTTCAGTTTGTTCCCTATATTTAAGAGTCTCTTAAGTAAAAATATTTTAAAGTCAAGTAAAGTCAAAAGACACTGTTCTTTTAACAAAAGTGACAGATTTTGAATTTCAACCTGTCTACTTAGGGGAGCCAAGGTCTATAAACAATCTGCAAGAGGAGCAAGTAACAACTAGGTCTCTCATAGAAACAATGGGACAATTAAAAATCTTTTTCTATTAAAATGAATCTTTGCCCCACTTCAGGCTCTGTGCTGACAGCTTAGAGCCTGGAGCCTGTTTCAGATTCTGTGTCTCCCCCTCCCTCTGCCCCTGTCCTGCTCACACTCTGTCTCTTGTCTCTAAAAAAGTGGGTAAACGTTAAAAAAATAAATAAATAAAAATAAAAAATAAAAAAATATAAAACGAATCTTCAACATTCTCTCCTTTTAGCTAGTATAGTTTATACATTCTAAAACATAAAGCCATTTTTTAAAAAATAGTTTATAATCTAAAATTTTCATTAATTCATATTACTTCTACCCTCTTTCATTACCCCCAAATCATTCCAATTTTATTATTTAAGAAATACAGCTGCATTCATGATATATTCTCGTTTTTGGGAAAACTGATAAATTTCTTTAGTCAAACCATAAGAGCCAATCAAAGCATTACATTCGTTATATTTCAATTATATAACTGAAATTCTCGGCACAGGCTAACAAAAAATAAGATTGACTTACCAACAAGTTTCATATAAACTAATCCAAGTAATTCTGCTAGAGCTATAATACCCAAACCTGAAATCAGAAGAGGGCCGTTCACTGGGGTGCACTCTGTAAAAACAAGTGAGATTTTACATTAAAAATCTACATGAAATAAGTTATCTTTTTAAAAGAACAAACAACAATAAATCAAGTTTTAAGGAGAGTAATTCTTTTTCTAATTATTAAGAAACAAAAACTACCTACATATATTCATCATTATTAACTCAGTGAAATGCCTCCAAATTATTAAAAGACAAAAGATTTTGTTTGCATAACATGTGCCTTATCACATCAAGACTAATAGAAAATAGTGTGTAAAGCCTTAGGTTCCAACCAATTAGAGGCTGGTTATTTAAAAAATTCTCCCACAAATATAGGCACAGCAGTTTGGCTGCTAGAATAATCAGCCCACAAGCCATATACAGCCAATATTCTCATGGCAATATGGAAAGCACTATTCTCAGTGGGGAAAAAATGAGAGTTAAAAAAAGAAAGCTCACAAAGCCCACAACACCAAATGCTGGCAAGGATGTGGAGCAACAGGAACTCTCATTCATTGCTGGTGGGAATGCAAAATGGCACAGCCACTTTGTAAGATAGGTTGGCAATTCGTTACAAGCTAAATATGTTCTTAACATAACAACCCAGCAATCACACTCCTTGGTATTTACTTAAATGGAGTTGAAAACTTATGTCCACACAAAAACACGCACATGGATGTTTATAGTAGCTTTATTCTTAATCATCAAAAACTGAAAGCAGCAGGATGTCCTTCAATAGGGGAATGGATGAATGGATAAAGAAGAAGAAGGAGAGGAGGAAGAAGAGCTCTGTCCAAGAGAAATCTGTAGTTAAAAACTGGGATGAGAGAAGAACGTAACCCTTACCTGAGACACAGAGGCTTAGTCCAACCACAGAGAGCACATAGCCCAGTACCTGAAGGATCAATATGGCGATGGTGAAGGAAGACATCCAAACACCTGAAGAAAGAAAAAGTGGGTTGAGAGCATTTAAGAAGCAATCATACCGACTTGTATTTTGTGCAATCAAAAATAATATCCAGTGACCATAGACTGACTCTGGATTTCCTTATGAGATGCTTGATTCTTTCCCAACGATTTAAACTTTGCCTTTTCACACAAGTAGTCTGTTCCAGAGTCACACGTTCAGCAGTCTTTTATTTTCACAGTGAGCTGAGCTGGACTGGTGCTTTTTACCCCAAACCTTAGAACAATGCTGCTTTTACCACATTTGTGCATTTTACAGTATGAATGGCTATTATGCGTGACTTCACCACATGCACATAAAATTACTCTAGCAAAGAGAACCATTATGCAAAACATGCTGCTGTAAACATCATAACCTCTGTCTCGTGTGCCTAGATCTGTGATTTTATAACAAATTAATAACTTTCCAATGTACACCAAGCCAGAGATAAGCTCAAAGACCGAGTTAAATGTGCAAATAGGAAAAAACAGACTGTAAAAATAACAAAAATATGTTAGTGATTGACTCCAAAAATGCAGTGAAGATTATACCAATTACAATTTGGATACTTGCATCATCTTTTAAAACTACAATGTTGAGATTTGCCAATAACTAAAAAAGATATATTTCTATTTATAATTGATAACCCTAATTTGTAGAACTATTTTTTAAGACAGGCTTGGCAAAAGAAGAGAAAGGGCATGTTTAATGTCTACTTATAACTTGAAAAAACTGAAATAAAAATATGAAGATAATCATTAAGAAATTATATAACATAATTTAAAAAATCCACTGGCTAGCATCAAATATATATGAAAATTACTTTTTATTAAATAATAGAATGCCCTGAAAACCTAAGCTAACCTTGAAATTAATCCACACAGGGAAAGTGTTACTAAGAACATAAGCCGACTTTTATCAGGTTGTGAAAAAAAGAAAAAAAGAAAATCATACAAGAAATATTTTAACCAAAAATGTTTTCAAAAAGAAAAAGGTAGACAAAATCATGCTATAACAACATATACTTACCTATCATAAACACACAGTACTGAAGTAATATTAAAATCACTGTAGGAACCACAATTAAACCAAGTCCACAAGAATTCTTTGTTGAATATTCACCTGTTAATAAAAATAACATTAAAAATATTATCCTGTGTACTTCCTACTTTACAGGAAGTTAAAGTACTCAAAGTTACTAAGTGTATTAACCTCAATACTATTCTTACAAACTGCAAAAGGTTCAAAAATATATTTCTCCCAAAACTTCACACAAAACAACTATTTTTTAATTTTATTTTTTAATGTTTTATTTATTTTTGAGATAGAGAGAGACAGAGCGTGAGCAGGGGAGGGCAGAGAGAGAGAGAGAGAGAGACACAGAATCCAAAGCAGGCTCCAGGCTCTGAGCTGTCAGCACAGAGCCCAACGTGGGGCTTGAACTCACAAAACGTGAGATCATGACCTGAGCCGAAGTCAGACGCTCAACCGACTGAGCCACCCAGGCACCCCACAACTATTTTTTTATTAAGACCAAACTTAAAACATCTACTAAATGTCAACATCTAAGTCTCAACATGTGGAAACCTTGACTTGGCTTTGCCTCAACTACCCACAGAATTCCAGTGAGAAGCTTGGGAGTCCCTCTTACTATTCCCTTTACTTGCTGTGTTCAATCTGTCCCAAAGTCAAAACAGTTGTTCTTTCAAGTTATCTTCTCAACTCTTCTCGTCCTCCCGGTGTCCTAACTCCAGAGGCAAACAGAGCTGCCAAATTTATGTTCCTAAACAGTACACTGTACTGTATCTAGCTCCAAAGCAATGACAGATCTCTCCAGTCTGCTCTGTGGGTCCCAGCTCATATCTGCCATCTTTCCATGTGCTGCACTCCCTTTCTTCCCCCTTCCACTCCCATCTTCCAAAAACAAGTAGTTTCAGGTAGAATTGTTTCCTACACCCATCCCCACTTCCAGGTCTTGGCAAATGAAGTCTGCCTCTGCAGTGGGGTGAATGATGGCCCTAAAGATACATCCACCTCCAAATCCCTGGAGCCTGTGAATATTAACTTCTATGGCAAAAGAATATTACATTATATAGCAAAGGATGATTCAGTTAAGGATCCTGAAAGGAGGAGTTTATCCTGGATTATCCAGGTGGGCCCTAAATGTAATGACAAGTGTCTCTGTAAGACAGGCAGAGAGAGATTTGACAAAGACACTACTGCGGCAGCAATGGAAATTATGGCGCCATAAGCCAAGGAGCTACAGAGTGCCAGCAAACATCAGAAGCCAGAAGAGGCAAAGAATGGTTTCTCCCCAAGAGCCTCAGGAGGGATTATGGTGTTGAGGACATCTTTAGTTCAGCTTTATGGCCTCCAGAACTGTGAGAAAATTTCTACACTTTTAAGACACCTCCTTTGTGGTAATGTGTTACAACAGCCCTATGAGCCCCCCCACCCCACTGCCCCCGGGTCCTCATTTCCATCAATCCTGCGTCATTCATATAACTGTGTATCTTACCTGGGACAAAAACAATGGCTCCAACAATGACAGCTATAGTGAGCACTAGTCCACCAACAAATAAAAGAATGGTTTTCTCCTTCATGAGACTGGATTTATATTTAAGCGCTTAAAAAAAAAACAAAACACAAAGAATTACATGAACCCAATCACAAAAAGTAAAGCCATTTCTGTAACATGAAATGCAGAGATAAACTGTAACTTACTGTAACTGAATAATCTTTGAGGAACAACTCCCTCCTATCATGTGAAGCTACCTCAAATCTTTTTCGTAAGTCGTTATCTAAATTATTGTCATGGCAGTATAAATATGGGCACTAAATTTAAAGGTGATGCTTTATTCCCCTATATTTAAAGAATGAAGGTATATACATCAGGCTTTCTAAATTAAGGCATTATTATTTTGGGCCAGATAACTCTGTTCCGTGTATTATACAATGTTTAGTATCCCTGGCTTCTACACACTCTATGCCATGAATGGCTCCCCAGTTGTGTCAATCAGAAATGTCTCCAGACATTGTCAAATGTCGCCTGAGGAACAAAACTGCCTCAGGTTTACAAATGATATACATACACTGATGAGAAATAACTGGCTACTTAGTAAAATATAAAATTAGGAAAGCATTTGGAATTCTAGATTGTTTTGAAAAAGTAGAATAAACACTAGACACATCAGACCCTTTTGGTATCCTGAGGGTAAAACATGTTTACATTGTTCAATTAAAATAATTGTATAAAAACAAACTACGAATACTCAATAGCACTCATCATATGTGTTCCTGTTTTTGGTGCTAGCTCTATTGTCAAGTATCTAATACCTTCCTTGAAAGAATATAATGGATAAGCCTAAAAATATTAGAGTTGCCCCCTGAAACAACACAGGTGTTGGGAGCACTGACCTCCCTCACCATCTGCAGTCCAAAATCCAAGTATAAAACTTTTGACTCCCCCAAAACTTCACCACTAATAGCCTAGTGTTGACTAGAAGCCTCACTAATAACATAAACAGGCGATTAATACATATTTTGTATGTTAGGTGTATCATGTCCTGAATTATAAGAAAGTAAGCTACAGAAAAGGAAATATTAAGAAAATCACAAGGAAGGGAATATATATTTTATGTATATATATATATATATATATATATATATATATATATATAGCATTGGACCATAAAAAATCCACATATAAGTGGACCCACAGAGTTCAAACCCATGTTGTTCAAGAGTTAACTGTATTTCTTTTGCTATACATTCACCTTTTGGGTTCTGTTTTGGCTAATACTAATTTTTCACCAAGAAAGTTGTTAAAGTAACGTAAAAGGAGGCTGAGTAGCAGAATGTATGACAGAAATTCTGCTGTGTTTCATACACACAAGATTCTCCATGCCATTGATCAATGGGTGACTGAACTGAGGTGAAGATTTTTTAAATGTTATATTTAGCATTTAATCTGCTTCAACTAAAATGACAAACTATAAATATATATTTATACATTGCTAGTTATAAATATGTTTATTTATAATTAAATATAATTTTAAAAACAATAAACCCTTAAATGACCATAACAAAATCTATGTATAAGGTATTATAACCTAGGATTCCATTATAGTCTATGGTTAAGATGTTAAGATACAATGCAGGCACCTGAAGATTTTTTAACTCCCTACCTATTTTAGGTTGTAATCATACTTTAGATTGTAACCTCAACTTTATTCTCTCCAGGGGGATATGGAAGGCTAAGCAATAACCAGTCCTGAAGCTGAGTAATCAAATCCACGTTCATCAGAAAAGAGAATCAATATGGCAAGTTACCCAAGATTTCATTTGACTCATCCAGCTTTGAAACTTACGTGACTATGATTCAATCATGTTCCTGACTTATTACAGGGCACCAGTGTTCACATCTTCCCTATTTTCTAGGCTCAAACACTGTTTAGGATGAAACTCCATGTACAGGTCACAAAAGGCACAAATATGGTTTAAAAAAAGAAAATTTTCTCTAGACATATGTCAGATTTCTGATTTAATCCCATGCATACTGTTATCTAAATAGAGCCTGAAAGTTCTGCAAAAGGGTTATAAAATAGAAGTTGTGTTTCAAACGTACCTCACAATCAATCAAACATTTATGAGACTCTGGTTTAATTCAACACATAAAAGAGTTACTAAGATCATGTAGCAAGAATTCACCTCGGAGTACAGTACAAATTCATGCAAAGAGGCAGACATATCATTCTTAACAAAAAATAAGAGTGTGAACCTCATATAAAATTCCACCTTTTCAGACTCAGAAGAGCTTTAGGAGAAAAATAATGCCAACGATAGTCACAAAAATAAACCACCACTTTTCAAACCTTTGCATATAAATGCACTACATGTTCCAGATAGCTGTTGTTCCTGTTAATTAGTTCAACTACTACTTATTTTCAAGGATACTATCTTCTTCCTTAAATTAAGTAGCCATTTCTATCAAAAATATCAGTGGAGTCTACTTATGTAACCACAGGCAATGAAGGAGTTCATCTCTATATACCTTTAGTGAACCTATAAAAACAAATTCTTTTGACTCATTTTCTTGCTCATGATGGTGCCTATGCAGGTCCTACAGCAAGAATGGAGAAAGCACCTTGTTGCTAAGTCAGCTGTCAAAGTTTTCAGTGTAGCTAAAAAGTCAGGAATCTGATATAGATGTCAGAGAACCCAATAATCTCAAGGATCTTTTATTGGTGATTTTTTCTGGCCCTTTATTAAGTATAATTACTCTTATTTATCAAACCTATAAAAACTTTAAATGTATCAAAGAAAATAAATTCAAGTAATTTCCCACTTAGCATTAAGATAAAAATGATACAATGTGCCTTTTTTTATAATTCAAATCTAATAGACTTTATTTTCTTTTAATATTCTGACAATTTTGTTTCAAATTTTTATTTCAATTCTAGTTAGCCAATAGTGTAATATTGGTTTCAAAAGTAGAATTTAGTTATTCTTCACTTACAACACCTAATGCTCACCACAAGTACCCTCCTTAATGCCCCCTTGCCCATTTATAGCCCATCCCCCTGCCCACCTCCCTCCATCAATCCTCAGTTTGTTCTCTACAGTAAAGAGTCTCTTATGGCTTGTTTCCCTCTTTTTTTCCCTTCCCACGTGCTGTTTTGTTTTTTAAATCCCACATACAAGTAAAATCATATGGTATTTGTCTTTCTCTGATGACTTTCACTTAGTGTAATACACTAGCTCCATCCACATTCTTGTAAATGGCAAGATTTCATTCCTTTTGATGGCTGAGTAATATTCCAGTGTGTGTGTGTGTCTGTGTGTATCCCACGTCTTCTTTATCCATTCATTGGTCAATGGACATTTGGGCTCTTTCCATAGTTTAGCGATTGTTGATAGTGTTTCTATAAACACTGGGGTGCAAGTGTCCCTTTGAATCTGTATTTTTGTATCCTTTGGTTAAGTACCTAATAGGGCAATTGCTGGGCTGTAGGGTAGTTTTATCTTTAACTTTCTGAGGAAACTCCATACTGTTTTCCAGAGTGGCTGCACCAGTTTGCATTCCCACCAACAGTGTAAGAGGGTTCCGCTTTCTCTGCATCCTTGCCAACATCTGTTGTTTCCTGTGCTAATTTTAGCCATTCTGACAAGTGTCAGGTGCTATTTCATTGTGGTTTTGATTTGTATATCCCTGGTGATGAGCAATATTGAGCATCTTTTCATGTGTCTGTTAGCCATCTGGATGTCTTCTTTGGAAAAATGTCTTTTGAGGTCTTCTGCCCATTTCTTAATTGGATAATTTGTTTTTTGGGTGTTCAGTTGGATAAGTTCTTTGTAAATTTTGGATACTAACCCTTTATCAGCTATGCTGTTTGCAAATGTCTTCTCCCATTCCACAGAGTGCCTCTGAGTTTTGTTGTTTCCTTTGCTGTGCAGAAGCTTTTTATCTTGAAGTCTCAATAGTTCATGTTTGCTTTTGTTTCCCTTGCCTCCAAAGATGTGTCTAGTAAGAAGATGCTACGGCCAAGGTCAAAGATGTTGTTGCCTGTTTTCTCCTTTAGGATTTTGATGGTTTCCTGGCTCACACTTAGGCCTTTCATCCATTTTGAGTTTATTTTTGTGTATGGTGTGAGGAAGTGGTCCAGTTTCATTCTTCTGACCTTAACTGCAGGCTCTTATCAAACTTCCTGGTTGTTTAGCATAGATTTTTAAAATCTATGTAATTTTAAAAATCAGCACGTGTTAAAAGATTCTCCTCAGCTAAAAGTACTGAAATCAATACAAAAAATAAAATAAGACAATAACACTCCTTGTGTTTTAAGACTTTATTTTTTTAGTATAGTTTTAGGTTTACAACAAAATGAAAGGAAGGTACAGAGAATTCCCATATATACCCTACCCCTAAACACGAGTGACCTTCCCCATTATCAACATTACTCATCAAAATGGTATATTTTCTACAAAGGATAAACCTATGTTGACACATCCTAATCATCCAAAGTCCCTAGTTTACCGTAGGGGTTCACTCTTGTTGTATGTTCTTGAGTTTATAGAAATGCATAATGACACCTATCCATCATTATATCGTACAGAGTAACTTCACTGCCCTAAAAATCCTGTGCTCTGGCCTATGCATTTCTCCTCCACCCCTAGCCCCTTCCCTGGCAATCACTCATCTTTTTATTATATCCACAATTGTGGCTCTTTCAGAGTGTCTTATAATTGGTATCATAAAGTATGCAGCCTTTTCAGATTGACTTCACTTAATAATATGTATTTAAGTATCCCCCATGTCTTTTCATGGCAACTTGAGAGCTCATTTCTTTTTATTGTTGAATAATATCCATGTATGGATGTACCAGTTTATCCACTCACCTGTTGTAGAACAGTAAAGCTGCCATAAATATCTGTGTGCCAGTTTCTGTGTGGACGTAAGTTTCCAACTCCACTTGGATAAATATCAAGGAGCACAACTGCCAGATTATATGGGAAGAACATGTTCAGATTTTAAAGAAACTGCCAAACTGTCCTCCAAGGTGGCTGTACCATTTTGCATTCCCATTAGCAATGTATGAGAGTTCCTACTGCTCTACATCCTCATAAGCATTTGGTGTTGTCAGTATTTATATTTTTAACAAAAACTTATAACCCTAATGCTGCCTGACAAAGGAGTACCAAATATATGGGGAGAACTATTTTTGACAATAAATTAGGAATTCTAAAATTTTCCCCTTTTACATATTCTATAAAATAATTAAATATAGCCAGCTACTTCTCAGAAATGAGCGAGGCTGATTAATTTGTTTGTTTTAGAAATATTTACTATGTACCGACAATGTAGCAAGCCCTTTTCTTAGCTGAAATCCTATCAATGAAATCAAGGTACAAGTAGAAGATTATGCAACAATAATGGTGCACTTACCATGTGATAATCACTATTCTAAGTGCTGGCATTGAACAAAAAACCCAAATACTTCTGCCTCAAAGCCCTTACATTCTAGTGTGTGTGTGTGTGTGTGTACATGCGTGTGCACCTGTATGTGTGTGTTAGGGGTAAGGGAGAAGCGACTGATGGAATGTTATTCCCTGGCCTTCTTTCCCAGTTCAGTAAAAGGTGTGGGTCTCCTCTAGCCTAAGAAAGCTCCTTTATGTATTTAATCTTCAAATTCAAATGTGAATAAAAAAATGACATGTCCCTCTAACCACCTGAAACAACAGCTAATGTCATGAATACATAGTCCACTTAGGTTTTCTTGTCTCCTTGTGACTAACAGAAAGGACATACAAGAAAAAAATGCAGGCTGTGGTTGATAAAATAGAGTGAAATTACCAGATCAACTTGGAGATCAAATAAAAGCTGTCACCCTAGTTTTCATGATATTCCAAAGACAGGATTCAATATGCCCATACAGATCTACAAAGACCTCAGTCTATCCAACCAACAAACCCCCAAATCTATGAATGCGATATCTGCTCAAAGGCATGACATTTAGATGTTTCCTCTACTGAGTGGTCAGTGAGTTAGTGGTCAGATAAGAAGGCTAACCAGCGAGATGTAATGCATACCAGATTAAGAATAAATCATAAAGGGAGACATGTCTGACTTCATTATTTTCTGACAACTTTAGGAGAGTAATTGTAAGATCTTTTTGGTATCTGTTCAGCTGCAAATCAATATTGTCTTTGATGCAGGATAAAACACATCCAATCACTTTGAAAGTGAAATTACAATTTCCAAATTTTTAATTATTTAATTAAATTACTACTTTACAAATATTTAACATACTCATAAAAAAATAACAAAGGCTATGTGAATCTGGTGCTGGAGAAAACAGAATATGAATACCCATTGATTACTTGCCAAAAGGCAAGTAAAGGATTTTATAATAAACTGCATGCACTATCCAACTGGCTTTGATGAAACAATTTGGTAAAAATGAATCCTGACTAAAAATCACATTCCTGGTCTATAGGACACAGAAATAAAAAAGCCCAGGCACTGTACAGAAAGTACTTTGAATACAGAAGATTTAAGAAGAGGATGTCCAACACAGTAACTTCCTTTCCTTGGTTCCAAATGTTCCCTGATCTTATGGATGGTGCCATAACTTCAGAGTAAATGCAGGAAGCTGGGATGCTCGAATTTGTAAAAAGTCGAAGGAATAACAATTACATTTCTACAAGAGTACACTGCCAAGCTACAGTTTTGTTCAGTTCTTCCTACAATAAAACCAGGGCATAAAAACATTTAATAACACAGTGTGATAATTATGTGGAAAGGACCAAGGGAAGGCACTCTAAGTCCAAGATTAGTGAATGAAATTCAAAGGAAACTTAATAACAAAGTCCTATTAATAGTATCCATCAACCAGGGCACAGAATGATTCTTTGTAATAGTATTTATTGTGCTAATATTTTACCTTCCTGGATAGAAATTTCCTGGAGCAAATTAGTATATATCCTCACTTCTTCAGAATGATTTTTCTGATCTACAAAGAAATCCCCTGTTCCATTACGTTATTTTTTTAGGTGTGCTCATGGTCTAACTACTTTCAATATCAATAAAATAGTCCTAAAAATTGGATTCAAGGTCTTAATAGGATCTCAAAGCTGTTGTAATTTTTTTCCTTGAATTTCGCAACAATGACTTCTACAGGAACATATAACCAAATACCTCTGAGCAGTAACCAAAATCTTTGTGGAGTAATTTTGAGCAAGGACTAGAAAGTTAGAAAAGGACATGAAAGATGCCCAGAATGCATGAATATGAAATAAATTACAGTGGTCCTTGCTTGGCTCAGTTTCAATATGCATGAATTTCAGTTGCCATGGTTTAAATAACACAAATGCCCCCAAATTACAGTAGAAATTTCAGTTATCGCAATACCACAATAAATTAACTGAGTACTTGCATGAAGTGCAAACTTCACTGTTATCTCTTCAGTACACAAATCACCCTGTTAATATCAGATGTGTATCATGATCAGTGACCAATCATGTAACTTCTTTCAAAGACTGTTGGTGACTGCTCACTGAACACCTGTTATTCAGTTCATGCACAGACAGCAAAGCAGGTGTTGTGTAACTTCCTTGTGTCCCAGTAATAAATCAGTGTGATACTTTATGATGGATTATCAAAGCAGGAAACAGGCAACAAAGATGAAAGAGTAAAGAAATATAAAGTGGTAATGTTGGAAGTGAAATTCGAATAAAATGTAAATGGCATCATAGAAGAAACAACTGGATGAGGGAATATCAACAATACTGCCATTCAAGGGACTCTAGATATACAGTCAGAGAAACTCAGTAAAAGTGAACTTATTGGCATAAATGGGGACAGTGAGTAGGTTGTGACAAAAGGAACACAGATGTCCCAAGAGCGGTGACTCTGGCAAAAAACTTCACATGAAAGAAATTGTGGGAGATATTGTTTAACCCTGTAAATGCAAAAGATAAAATGTTGGAAGCTGATCCCAACTTAAAAAGGAGTATGACAATTCACTGAGGCATAAAAAAGATGCCTGCTCTGTATTCAAAGTTCTATAATAAGAAGGAGGTAAGTCCAAATGTCCACGGATGGATGAATGGATAAAGAAGATGTGGTATATATATATATACACACATATATATACATACACACACACACACACACACACACACACACCATGGAGTATTACTCGGCAATCAAAAAGAATGAAATTCTGCCATTTGCAACTATGTGGATGAAACTAGAGGGTACTATGCTAAGAGAAAATAGTCAGAGACAGACAAATATCATATGACTTCACTCATATGAGGGCTTTAAGATACAAAACAGATGAACATAAGGGAAGGGAAGGGAAGCAAAAATACTATAAAAACAGGGAGGGGGACAAAACATAAGAGACTCTTAAATATGGAGAACAAACAGAGGGTTACTGGAGGGGTTGTGGGAGGGGGGACGGGCTAAATGGGTAAGAGGCATTAAGGAATCTACTCCCGAAATCATTGTTGCACTATATGCTAACTAACTTGGATGTAAATTAAAAATAAATAAATAAATAAATAAATAAATGGTAAAAAAAAAAAATAAATAAGGAGGCAAGCACTGTTCCAACTACTCTTGATGAAACACTTTAATTCTCAATGTTTTTGATGTTTCAATTTACCGTCTACTATTACTTTTTTCCTTTCCTACTAGTGTTATTACTGACAGTAAAAGTTTTAATGTTTTGACAAAAATGTTAAAGGTCGTGGAGCAATAGTAGGTTTTTGCATTTATTTTAGATTGCTTTGCAAAGTTTCAGCTTACCTGGTCACATTTATTGTCTCACAGTTTTGTGGAAAGACTCCTTGTAAAAAGTTCAAAGGAAGGAAAAGTAAGAATGTATATGCCTAACTCAAAGAATTTCAGAATGTTAGTAAGTTCCTGATATGGAATTGAATCTTAACCCTATAGGAACCAGAGATTTTGGTGGGTAACACTTGAAACCACTTATGAAACACCTAAATGATAGAAATTACCTGGTATGTTGTCAAAGACTAAGAAAGAAGAAACCTGGAAATCAAGCCAGTATCTTAATTGTCATTAAGGGAAACTGTCAAGCAGGAAACTGTGAGTTGGTATAGTTTTAGAAAAAAACACAAAGTGCCTCAAATATAATACTACTAGGGATTTGTGACTTTGGTTGAGACTCAGGGTTTGATTCTAGTAACCGCTGAGCTTGCTAAGCATTAAGATTCTGCTTAAAAGTTTATGAGTTAAAGATAAAGGCAAAGATGTTCAGGAACATTTCCCTGTGAGAAACCTTTGTCTTCAAAACATGGTCTAGGGCTCACCAAGTCCTGGCTTGGCTTCAGCAGTTTAAAAGTCTTCTCAGGCTTCTTCCTCAGTAGGATCAATCGCATCTTGAGATACAGTTCAAGATACATTTCTGGTAGAAAGTAACTCTTTCTCCTAAAAATGAAGGTACAACCTGTTCTTTACTACATGTTTAGCCTATGGGAAGTCCAAGTTTAATCTTGGGCTACCAAAAGACTGACATGCAGAACCAGAAAACCACTGAGAAAAACTTCCAGTGGTCAAATACAGACTATAAATGGTAATCTGAAACAGTTAAGGAGAACTAGCAATCTAGAAAGTGAAAGTCATGGGTCTGAGTTACTATTAATACTTCAGGGGCTACATGATACCACACTGTAAAAAACATATAACCAAGTGGCAAGTGAACAACAGAGGGGCTCTCCTGTTTGGTGGAATCTCTAGGCCATAAATAGGAGGTCTCTTAGAAAGCATACCAAAGTAAAAGGTAGACTTAGATCCATAACTATCCCAAAAATGTGACAGAAGGCACAGAACATGCACACTTACATGTCTCCTCAACTGAAATGTGGGTGCTACAAAGCCAGGGGCAATATGCATTTCACTTCCACATCTCGAGCCTATAGCCCATGCCTAGCAATCAGTAGGCACCCTGTCAATAGACATTTGTTGAATAAATTAAAACAAAGTAGGTCTACATTCTGCTCTGTCAGTAATAGTTTCATCTACTCAGTATGTGTACCCACATATAGGTTCACTCTTCATGGAAAAAAAAAGTTCTCAAAGTAAGTTCAAGACACGGAGGCAGTATATTGCAGTGGTAAATAGCACTGGTTCAAATCCCAGTACTACCAGAGAACAGCTGGGGGGTTGTGGCCAACTGCCTAACCTACCTGCACTTCCGTATTTTTCTACAAAATGGGAATAACAATGGTACCTACCCCCACAGAGTTCTTGTGAGATGAAAATTTGACTGCAGATGTGCTCCGCAGCATCCATCATACAGAGCAAGAGTTCCACAAATAAATAGGTGTTCTTATCATAAACACCTTTAAATGTGAGTCCAGAATGAGCGAATCAAATATATAGGTCCTCCTCCACACATACACACACACCCCACATATACTTGTTCTAAGAAGAGCCTAAATAAAAAATTGCCATCAAAATATTTTCTTAGCTTAATTAGCATGTTCTTTAAAATATGATCAGTGGAATAAATACAAAAAAAGAGCATTCAACCTAACACAAAAATGAAAATTAAAACAAGATGCTTTTTTTGTCATCAAATTACTAGCAAAGATTTTAGAGTTATAATTATGTCAGGATTCAGAGGTAAAAAACAGATATTCTTGGGGCACCTGGGTGGCTTCGTTGGTTAAGCGTCTGACTCTTGGTTTTGGCTCAGGTCATGATCTCACAGTATGTGAGTTCAAGCCCTGCGTCAGGCTCCACAGTAATAGTGCTTAGGATTCTCTCTCTTTCCCTCTCTCTCTGCCCCTCCCCTGCTCATTCTCTCAAAATAAATAAACTTATTAAAGAAACAGATATTCTCATCTGTAAGTAATTGATACAAACTTTCTAGAAAACATTTTGGCAGTATGTATCAAGAGCCTTAAAATACCTCTGCCGTTTCCAGTCTTACCTATCTTTAGCAGAATTACTTTCATAATATCAAAAAACTTGGAAACATCCTTAATATCCATCAAGATGAGAGCTAAGTAAATTATACTGCATCCATAAAAGTAGAGCATAGGCAGCTATAAAAAATTTTTCTGAAAACAAGGGGGGATATTAGGATGTAAGTATGTAAGTTACATCAGTCTATATATGGTTTTCCTTCTTAAAGAAAGGTTAACAAAAATACATAGAAAAAAACAGAAAGGGAAGAAGAAAATTCACTATAATATACCAATAGTTTATTTCTAGGTTCTGGGACTTCAGATTTTTATTTTTTCTCTATAATTTCCAATTTTGTATAAGGGTTCTTAAAGTGGTATTTATTATTTTTTAAGTCAGAAAAAAATTGTAAAGCTTATTTTGTAAAAATAGGGCTGATAGTAAACAGGCTAACTCCTGGTTCAGTCAATGAAAAGTAATGTCATTAATGAGAATGCTATGATCAGCAAACTTCAATCAAACCAAATGCAACAAATCACACTGTTGTGAAATAATTTCATTATCTTAAAAAAAAAAGGTTATTCTCTACTTCAAACATATGACATAGGCTTAAGGCCTGGGGCTGCCAATAAGAGTAAAGGCTTTCCCTAACATCAATACAGACTGAATAGGTCTTGATGCTGTATCAGTCTTTTTCATGATACAAAAGACTTACCGAAATCCTAAGAAAATTTCCATAAGAAGCCTAGACACTTTTTTGAAAATAAAAGTTGTGAAATGTCTTGACAGTTGTCACTGTTAGCCCTTTTCTTCCCTTTCTTTGCCTTTTAGACAAAAGTTGAGAACAGCTTTGAAATCACAAAGCATTTCCAGAGTGTGATACATTGAGAAGAGCCCTTAGAATATATAATCAGTCATCTCTCTTCCATTTTCAGATCACTTTAGATTTCTGAGTAAAAGTGAAATTCATGAAATATACAATAAGCCAATCCACTACCACATTTTATTATTTTTTTTTACTTTTTTAAAAGTTATAGAATGAAATAAATGAAATCAGCATCATTCACACCTTGCCTCGTATAAATGCTTGCTGGCCTTCAATGACTGACCTCTCACTGTGTGAAAGGGAGATGAGGAATACATCTCACATGTTAAAAGTTTAGAAGTTTACACTGTCACCTCAGAACTTCACTAATTTAGTAAATTTCTTTTACCAAACCAGTAGGGAAATATGGTTGAGTATAAGCATCAACCAGAATACATACTACCTTTTCACCTAGTAGTGACCATTCTACATTGTTAATGCTGATTCTGATATAGCATCAAGATTTTCCCTGACAAGTTTGGTCACGTGATTATTACAATAAAACACGATCCAAAACCACAATTTTCCTGTGGCCACTTCCTTAGAGAATCATAGTAAGAATGACAACACACAGTTCAAATGGGGCTTTTGATGAACACATGGACACGGACAAGTGCAAACTGGGAAAATAAAAAGTATAATATTCTACCCTAACACTAAGGTGGGCTGTGACCATCTCTTTGCCAAAATAATATGTGTAAATGCTCTGAAAATATTAAACTCTACATAAGTTTAAGGTATTATTATTGCTAGGGTTCCCACCAGTCATTCTTAAGAAATTTTAAAAAAGCCACTTATGAATCAAGAAGAATATTAAGACTGTATATTCTTATTTATCACATTATCACACTTTTTAATACAAGTCAGGTAAAATATTTCACTGATATTACCTCCCAGAAATAATCTTTTCATCATTAAAACATAAACAAAAAATAAAAATAAATACTTACTCACAATACCAAACTGTCCCCAAGAAAGTAGTACAGCCAAAATTGGGAAAATGACAATGAGGATATTTTCATTTGGAGAAAACCATGAAACTGGGAAGAAAACAAAGTCGCAATTAATATTTACTATAATCATGTTAAGTCCTGCCATTGAATAGTCAACAAAATATTTTACTGTAAAGACAGAAAATAAAAATAATTTATTAAAGCTGTGGCCTTAAAATAATTACAAATTACACAAATAATTTACTTATACAACAAATTTTATTTATGAAAAAAGAAGCTAATTTAAGTGTGTTTTCCACGTTTTCCCTAACCTATGATTTGTGGAAGAAGACAGTATGGCACAGCTGAGAACAGGGCTCTGGCTGGCTTGAAAGCTAACTCTATGTTACAAGCTTTGTGACCCTGGACAAAGTCTTAACACCTCTCTGTTCTTCAGTGACCTCAATTGTTAACCCCAGTACAACAGAATACCTATACCCTGAAGGACTGTTATGACTATTAACAAAGCTAATAACATGAAATGGGCTTAAAACAAAGCTTGACATGTACCAAGTACTCAGTCAACCTTCACTACAATGATTGTAACATTAGGTATTCAGGAAGCTTCTGTTAAGTGGGTCACATGTTACCTAGACAGTGAAAATAATAGTCACAGAGTCTATATGAAAGAAATCGTGACATTAAGATATCAAATAACTTGAGAACTTTTTAAAAATTAAATTGAGGGGCGCCTGGGTGGCGCAGTCGGTTAAGCGTCCGACTTCAGCCAGGTCACGATCTCGCGGTCCGTGAGTTCGAGCCCCGCGTCAGGCTCTGGGCTGATGGCTCGGAGCCTGGAGCCTGTTTCCGATTCTGTGTCTCCCTCTCTCTCTGCCCCTCCCCCGTTCATGCTCTGTCTCTCTCTGTCCCAAAAATAAATAAAAACGTTAAAAAAAAAAAAAATTAAAAAAAAAAAATTAAATTGAATCATATCTTAACACTAATACACTGATTTTATCATGGTATTTCTTCCCTAACAATAAAGCTAAGCAAATGCACTAAAAACATTTCAAAGTTTGCCTCTACAATGGGGACTTGCTGAAGAACATTCCTCAATACTGCCCAAAGCAAGCACTGGTGTTCCTCTGAAACTAACCCTATTCATTCAAATCCTCCCTGGCTCTGTCTTTCCATATTGGAGTGTGAAGAATCTTGTGTGCTTTCGTACCACCACGATAGCCATGCATTTCTTGTGCTACTCTTACATTAAAACCTGATAAACGTTCGCAATGATCCACACAAAATAACGTTACAAATTCTGTCTTAGAGATATAACCTTTCAGAATCGAGCATTTTGCCCTGTATAAACTCAACGGTTTACTGCTAAAGGTTTAATCATGAGATAGTTTGGTGAGTGAATGGAAGACCGTATCTTAAATTTTGGGTTTCTACCAAGAGATGGGTTTTTCAGATACTCTAAATCAATACCGTAATTTCCAACTATATTACTGTGTATCTTCCTACACCAAAGAAAACCTATTTCAATTGGGCCAAAATTCCTACCAGGAAAAATCTTTGTAAATTATGCTTAGGTTTTTGTATCTAATGCCCAAAGGATTTAAAAGCTCTATGATCTAATGACTATTCTTAATCTACGTTCTCTATTATTTTGAGTTGTCTACATTAACTCTTCAATTCTCACAATTATTATATGAGGAACTGTTAGCCCCTCCTTAATGCTGAGGGAACTGAGGCACAGTGAACTAAGAATCTTAAGTATCTTAAGTTTTCATGTCCCAAACAGATTTCTGACAGTCCTCCCCCTACTTCCCCACCAAACCTCCCCCCTAGGGTTTCCCCATTTCATCAGGCCAAAAATCTTATTGTCATCCTTGACTCCTTGGTTTCTCTGACACCCCATACCTGGTCCAACAGCAAATCCTGTGCCCTCTACATTCAAAATACAAACAGTATCTGATCAACATGAACAGTGTATGTTCAAGATGAGCTAACAATGAAATGTTCTTTCACTGACCTCCCTGCCTACGCAACAAAATAATCTCAGAGCATATTGACAGAAACCTATTAATGAGAGATGTGTTTAACCATGGTCTGACCACTCATTTTTCACTTATTTCACAAACATTTATTGAAACTTAAGACCCACTGTGAATTTGGCAAGTAGGACCATGAGCGTGAGCAGGGGAAGGAAATGAAGATCAGACTTTTGTGGGTAGTAAGGAGAGGTCTCTGGGTGAGGAACTGGATCTGCGCCACATAGACAGGGAAGAAGGACACCAAAGGAACAGCAAATTCAAGCAACAAAATGGTGGCCACTGTGGCTAGAATTTAATGATACAAGAGGGGATGGGAAGAGTCTCCTGGGGTAAGGTCATATTGGGTCTTAATAGCTTGTAATAAGAGTTTGGATTTTATCACAAGAACAATGATAAGTGATTCGAAAGCTTCATCCAGGGGAGAAAAATGACCTGATTCATTTAAAATCTTTGCTAGCTATGTAGACAATGGATTAAGAAGCAGGACTGATCATAAAGTTGCTGCAGCAATTGTGTAGTAGCAGGAAAGCAACATGTGATCCACAAATACAATCTTGAGTTCATTTTCACTCCTCACATTTAAACACATAACAAGGAACTGTTCCAAAGCAAGGTGATTAGAATGGGGATCCTGAAACATAAGCAATGGCTAGAAGAACCGGGGATTTCTACCTTAGAGAAAAACAAGCTTGGGAGAGAAACACCACAGCCTTCTTCATGAGAGAAATTACAGAATGTCAAGTTCTAGCTTGACTTAAGTTACAACTAGAACTGCCTACTAATAAACCAAGACCTTTGGGAAGGAAGAGAGTTTCATCATGTCACATGTTGAGGTAAAATGTCTGAATGACCAATTACCTGGCATGTGATAGAAGTACTTAATGAGTGAGATGGTGAAAGAGACTAAATGACTACTGGAAAACTCCAAGCCTCTATGCCGAAATAATGAGAAGTATGAGAAACATTTCAGTGACATACAGAAAGTAGGATTATAGAATAAAAAATATTATTGCCTAAGAGATGCTTAACTGAAACGTACTAGAAGGTTTATTCAAACTTCACACACTCTTTCCTCTCAGCTCTCACCCCAAGACTGTAATATGTTCTCCACAGCAAGAGTGTGTGTATGTGTGCATGTGTGCACATACGCACACATGTACATGGTGGTCCATCATTCTCTCAGTTTAAAATCACTGCTTCAGACCTCTGGCATAATTTACCTCTTCTCACTGGCACGAATGTGTTACCTCTCTCTAATTTGTTAAGGTGGAGAGTCCGAGGGTCACCAAAGTGGACATTCAAGAACCAAATGAGATGCTGGGGGGAAAAAGCCAATGTTTTATATAAAACCACTTATATACCCATTAAGCTATTGATCTGTCTTGGTACTATTATCAGATGACTTTAACTATTGTTCCTCAAGGGGCGAAAAGAATAAGATACTTCTCTAAGGTCCTTCTCAATTTTCAATGTTTATGGTACTAAGAAAATAAACTAAGCTTAAAATAGTCCCTATTGGATATTTTTCCACCTTAGGAATAAGAAAGATAGTCCAAAGGCAATGCTATTCCATTCAAGCTGTGGCTGACAACTCTGCCCATTACTCTTCCCCAATTCTTGTTCAGGCAGTGTGGTCTCAAGATGAATTTATTAGTGGAAAAACAAAGAAATGATATTAAGAGGATATGGTCTATGAATGAGTGTTTAAATTTTTCTTCCCAGCCTAAGTATTCTAAAAACCCAGTACTTCACTCCTCTTATCACTGTATACAAAAGGGGTAACGGAAAAAGTGAAGAGATCACTTAAATAAATTAAATGTGCCTTTCCTTCAAATATATACATGGTAAACCTTCACAAACACCAGTTTCCACAAAAGAAGGTTAAAATAAAATTTATAACACTAAAATTCAAGCCACATTTTTATGTGATGTTTCAGGCCTGTGATGACTTTTTTGATGTGTTGACTAGGCTAGGCTAGTCCCCAGTTACTTAATTAAACCCATAATTCTACGGTGGCTCCCCAAATCCCTGCTCCCTACAATCAGCCTTTTATAATTCTCTCCCCTTGAAGAAGGGATGGGGAAGCGAATATGATGGATTTCATTTCCATGATTCTGTTGTGTTATGTATCAAAAGGGATCCCGATGATGTGATTAAGGTGCCCAACCAGTTGGCTTTACAAAAGGGAAATTGCCTTTGGGAGAAGAGGGGGCTGGTCTTATCAAGTGAGCTCTGAAAAAGGTCTGAGCTCTTCCTGGAAAAGAAAATCAAAATGTGAGAGAGATTCTTTGTACAAGAGGAAGGTTCTCCTTTGCTGGCTTTATTATATGGAAGAGGCTGTGTGGCAAGGAATGAGGTGACCTCTAGGAGCTGAGAAAAGCCCCTAGCAGACATCTAGCAAAGAAACAGAAGTACAAAGAAAGAAGTCCTACAATCACAAGGAACTGAATTCTGCCACAATCTCGCCTGTTGCCTCACCTAACAAATGGTAAGACCTATGTCTATCTCCTAGAATTCTTGAGAAGATCACAGGACACAACATACATAAAGTATCTGGTATGCGCTCAAATAAATGTTAGGTTATTTTACTGTTCTTATTTATACTGCTATCATTTCCTTGAAAGTAGGGATCACATCTTACTCATTACTGAATCCCTAGTGCCTAGCACAGTGCCTGGGAATAGTAGGTACTCAATAAATCTTTTTAAGAAAGAGAAATATTAACTTATATACATCCCAAACAATTCTGTCATGGAGACAGTATCCCCATTTTACAGGTAAAAAATTGAGGGCCAGATTGGTTGAGTTTCTCAACCTAGTTTTCTTAAACTAGAAATGGTGAAGTATAGAAAAATCTTTCTAAATTCAAGTCCTGTGCTCCTTCCAAAAGTATACTACTACACAGAGACACCAGAGGTATATAAAACTCTAATTCATATATAATATTCTACACATTCAGTCCTAGTGCTCAGAAAAGGAACACAAATGGTCACCATTACTCCACATTCCGTTAAGTAGGTTTCTCTATTAAGTAATTTCTGTTCCTCATTTATGCCTACATTGGCAAAAAACAGCACAACATAGTGATAATGGTTTCTCCTGCTAAATCTCCAAAGTCCACATGATGGGCAAGCAGCACTACTATAGTAACTCTGTACTGCACAGTAAGAGTCTTGCCCCAAATTAACATTTTTGAGCAGAGGAGGTTTATTTCTTCTTCCAGTCAAAAATGGGTGTAAAACAGAGACAACACCAGATGCTGGCGAGGATGTGGGGAAACTAGATGGCTTGTATGTTGCTGATGAGAACGTAAGATGAAATAACCACTCTGAGAAACAGTTTGGCAGTTTCTTTAAAAACTAAGCATATACTTACATACAACCAGTAATCATACTTCTGGGCATTTATCCAGAGAAATGAAGACTATGTCCACACAGAAACCTGTACACGATTTTTCACAGCAGATTCATTTGTAATAGCCAAAAGCTGGAAACCACCAAAATGTCCTACAACAGGTGAATGGTTAAACAAGCTGTGATACACTCATACTGTGGAATACTACTTAGCTCAGAGAGAGGAAGTGTGGGGGAAACAAACTATTGATACGCACAGCAAATTGGATAGTTCTCAACGGCATTGTGCTGAGTAGAAAAAGCCAATCTCAAAATACTGTATGATTCTACTTATACGACACTGTTGAAATGACAAAATCATAGCCATAGAGAATACATTAATGTGTGCCAGGTTGGGAACAGTTGGGGGTGACTATAAAGGGATTGCATGAGGAAGATCTTTGTGTTAATGGAACAATGGTTCTGAATCTTGACTGTGGTGGTAGTTACTTAAATATACACATGTGATAAAATGACAAAGAAATATGCACACATTGTACCATTGTGAACCTGCTGGTTTTGATACTTTACTACAGTTACAGAAGACGTAATCACTGGGGGAAACTGGGCACAGTAGACAGCATCTTTCTGTTCAATCTTTACAATTTCCTATGAATCTTTATTTCAAAAAATAAAAATGGGTGCAAAGCCAAATGTCTGAAACTTCTTGTATAGTATTCAACATTCTCTGCAAGAAAATAATACCTTCTCATTCTAATGGCCCAAAAGGTAAGTACAACTCATTTTTTTATAGGGTACTTTGAAAACAAAGAAAACTAAAATAATTGCACATGAAAATATAAACTTGGTCTTCATCTCAGATACTGGTATTTCTTTCCCATCCATCTTCACTCCATCTTCTGGCCTTTCAAATCTCGTATCTTAACAGTCTGTCTCTCAGGGACTGACGCTATACTCCAAAACTGCTGCTCCCCGCCCCCTCCATCTTGTTTTTTCATTCCCACATAAGTATACATTCCTTCAGAAAAATTTCAAGTAGGTGTCAGGTTACCTAATTCTAGGTAATCCCAGTGTTTGAATGGTCAGACCCTGCTGAAAGGTATACATTTTTTTTTTTAAAGCTTCTTAGTCCCAGTTAATGTCAAATTAATACAAGTTACAACATAAGAGATTTCCTAGCAGCATCGCCTTCCAAACTCTGCCAGCCCGCTCTAAACTATCTCCTACCCATTCCTCACTGCACAAAAATCCCTCTTACAATATCCCAGGCCAGCTTCAACAACTTGATAAATCTTACTTCATAAAATAAACATTCCAGGAACACAACCAACATTTGCAAAGCACTTTGATTTACAAAGAACTTACATATGAGATCTCATTTGATGCTCATTACACTGCAGAATACATAAAAGCAGGGAACTACTTTCATCCCCATCCCAGAGATAAGGGAGGTAACTTGGACTCAGAGAAGACAGTTCTCAAGATCATATGGGCAAATAGTTAAGTTGCAAAATAGGTGATCGAATTTAGATTTCCTGATTCCTAATCCTAAAACACTGTCAAAAGATTCCACCAAATTAAACAGGTCATTCTCAGTCTGGTGACAGACATTTTATAGTGTCTCAACACTAGGGGAAGACAAAGAGGTGATCCAACTGAACTGTTCTGGTCCCATCAAAGCAGAGGTTCTCAAAGTATGGTCTAACCCTAAAATCAGTAACATGTCTAGTGATTCTAAACAGATACTTCAAACAGAAGGTCATGATGCACTTGTATGTGGTTGAAGAAATCAGACGGCACAATAAAGAAAGCAGGTTGTTTACTTCAACTAACTACTGCTTTATACAACTCACCAAGCCAATTTTGTGAAGAAAGGGCAGAACCATGGTGCTATAATCAAGGCTGAATTCAAATACACTGAATTGGATCTCTAGTTCTTCCAAATCTTGGCCAATGAAGAAAACACCAAAGCAAAGCTAAGCATAGGAAGCCTTAAGGACTCATCCATGATAATCTGATTTTTTAATCTCCTGAGTCTCCTAATCTAGTCTCTGCAGAGGGGACATGGCTGGCACTCGTCAACCCTTGGTCAAAGTGTAAGGTTAAAGAAAAGGCCAAATAATTGGAAAGAGGCTGGAAAATTAATTACATGAAAGAGAGTACTTTTGATGGCAGCAAACAGAAATGCAGCATAGATGACCTTAGGACTGTTCACCCCAAAGAGTAGTCCTGGGACCAAAAGTGTGAGAACCACACAATATACAAATTAACCAACAGCAAAGGAGTTTTACTCTGAAAAGTAGAAAAGCAAGTAAGATAAAACTCATGATCTTAAAGCTGATAAACATTACATCAACATTATTAATAGCCTGTGCTTTGCCTAGCCCCATTCTGCCCCCTTTCTAATAGGATCAGGATGCTACAGGACAAATAAATGAGAAGCTTTTATAGAAATCTTACCAATACGGTATTTTAGTTCTATGATGGTTTCGCCTTCTCTGCTTAATTCTGTTACTTCACAAGTGTAGTTTCCTACAACAGCCTCTTCCTTGTTCATCTCCAAAGAGGCAATGCCATTTAGTAATTTTTGTGGTATGATTTTTGTACTCTTAAATTTATTGTCGCGAGTGGTCTTTTCTACAGCGCCATCAAAGCTGAAAATGTCTTTTCCTTTAAATTTCCACTTTACATACATTTCATTAATGTTTGTGGCCTCCACATTATTAACATAACATGGGATGATAACAGTTTCATTGCAAGCAGTGTATTCTACAGATCTGGTTATGTTAAATATTAGCTGAGCCGAACCTGAAAAAGAAAAAGAAAAAGAAAAAGAAAATCGTTTCATTTCATTATAGAATTCTATACTTTAAGATGTTACAAATCCTTAAGATAAAGAGCAATGCTTCTCTTGTTCATTTAAGAAAACAGTGCAACTATACAGAAGACAGGCAAGGTGAAAAAAAACCCCAAATTATTTCAATATTAATGTGCACAGCTGGCAGAGAACACTGTAACTTTTCCTTATTCAACCTCAGTAATACAAAGTACACATTACCATGCATCTTGGGAATAAATTCAGCAACCCTGCTGGAACATGCAGGTGTAGTATCTGGCTTTGGAAGCTTTGAAGTAATCGTTACTGCCTACTGATATATGTAGAAAAATACTGTCCTCACCATGTGAAAATTTTGAACAGAAAATCAAACCAAACATTATATCCAATCTCAACTTCATATACTTCCTCCAAATAGAACTTGCTAAACTGATAGGAAGTTTATCTCTATCCTTATGTTGCATTTCCAAAAAGATGATGGAGTCTACTATAATATAAAAAGGTAAACCAGATGAATCACATCACATCTCTCCATGAGGATGGAAAGTCTTAGAATGCTAAGAAGAAAAAGCACTTTCTGTGGCAAAATACAGACAGCAATACTCATTTTGTACGAATTAGAAACGAGTATATACAATTGAAAGGCATTTTCCCACCCCTGTATTTCATTAAAACTATGGAACAACAATTTCCAAATATGTATTACAGGTATTCTTTCCTCCCAGAAACCATAAACCATTCAAAAGAAGCTAAAAAACAAGTTAAAACCAAGAGCAGATACTGCTAATAAGTAGGGTCCAGAGTAATCCTCTCGTATCCATGGTCATATTTTCTGTGGTTTCAGTTACCTGCAGTGAACCAGTCTGGAAGCAGAGAATCCTCCTTCTGACACATTCTATAATTCTACATATTATACATTCATTTCATTATAAATTTCTATATTTTAAGATGCTAGAGTAGCCGAACACTATGTCACAGCGCCTACATCCTTCATCTCATCATGTAGGCATTTTATCAAGAGAAGGTATTTTGAGAGACCACATTCATATAACTTTTACTATAGTATACTGTTGTAATTGTTCTATTTTATTATTAGTTACTGCTGTTAATCTCTTACTATGCCTAATTTATAAATTAAATATTTATAGATATGTATAGAAAAAATAGTATATATAGGATTGGTAATATCTGTGGCTTCAGGCTTCCACTGGGCGTCTTGGAACATATCCCCCCTCAGGTAAGGGGGACCACCATATTTTATCCAGATCTTCTCCGTATGATAAACTATTGTTGCCTTATAAATGAAATCTAAAATGTGCAAGAATATGGGGAAATTATAGCGGTCTTCCACATTGCTCAGCCATTTATCAACTCTTTTACCTAAGTAGTTAGCCGGCTCTTTCCTCAAAAAAACAAAGCACTAACAAATATAAATAAAACATCATCTTCAATAGCTCATCCTTAAGATTTCTTCTTTCTACATTCATAAAATGGGAATAAAAATCAGGGGTATAGAATGTTATTGTTCTAGGAACATAATTATTATTTAGTAACTGCCCACTTAAATGCCAGGATGCATAGTGGAATATGAAGTGAACAATGTTCAGAAAGCCTGAGTACAAAGCAAGCAATTAACTTACCTTTTCTATGCCCTGGTTTACTCTCTGTGAGTAAGAGGATCAAAAACAAACACTGGCTACTTCATACAATTGTGGGGAGCACCAAAGGAGAAAACTTCTGGGCAAGTGCTCTCTAACAATACCACGCTCTAAATATGAGGGGCAGTACTGTACAAGTGAGGCAACATAGCCTTTTAATGTGACAATCTGGACCTGGCAGGTCCAAACTGTTATATTTCTGGGAATGTGCAGTTTGAACCAACTCTGGGATGTCCACCGCTCACCCCTTCCCACTTCTCGAAATTGCTTGCCATCCAAACATTCACAAGTGCCAGGCAAAACCTGTACTTCCAGTAATTGTCCCTAGCCTTGGGGTTGTGAATTATTCCCCCTGAGAAGGAAGCACTGGAGGTGAGGGGGAACTACAACGTACAAAAAGGAGAGAAGTAAGTATGACGTTGGAATTAGAACGGAACGTGTCATAAAATATAATGAAAGGTTTTGAAATGGACAAAAAGATTCCTGAGTGTCCTTTCAATAGAGTGCTAGGAATTGTGTGACAAATTCCTTGGGAATATCTGATTCTGTAGAAGGCTTGTGCCTTTCACTGTGTTTGTCTGTCTGGGCTATTTTACAATTTTGGTAAAACTGAGTAATGCAAATGATTCATGTACATAGAGACACAAATAAACTTTGTTCTGTAATTCACTTCTCCCTGCTGGAAGAAGAGAGGATTTCAAAAAAGCACATTTTATTGCCCTGAGGATTCTGACCAGTCTTGCATCTGTTTGAAAATTCATTTCAGCATTCCTGATTGCCTATAAATGTGTCTGTTCTCTCAATTTTCTTTTAAAATCAAGGTGGCTTTACCATCTTGCTGGCTTACTTATTAATTAACATGTGAAATAAAATCTTTGACACTTGGTCATTTTGTATTTGAGTCAAGATAAAAAAGAATATTTCTAAAAATTACCGTTTAATAAAAGAGATAAAAGTGAAGAGCTCAGTTCTCCTAACAAACTTTTTTAGAAGGCTCTAAGAAAGAAATGGCTGGCAAATACTCCATAATTTCATAACTTACATTTAGAGAATGAATTTTCTAAAGAATACAGAAAGCACTAATTGCACTCCATTATTTGTTGTAACAAAAGAATTTTATAGCTGAAGCAATTTAAGTAGAATAAATGCTGTCAATAAAATCCAAAGCAAAATTGACCTGGATAAGCCATAACTTTAATAACCCTTGTACTAATTAATAAATAAAAGTAGTCCAAATATACCACTCTACTAGCTGTTAACTACTAGCTCCATCCCTACAAACATTTATTAAAACAAAAAAACCTATCACCTAGTAAAATTATCTGATTTGGGTTTTCTCTCTTTTGTGTATTGCTTTCTGATGAAACATCAAAGCGAAGAAAAGATTTAAAATAGAGAGAGCAAATAAAAGCACATAGGCAATTAACATGAATAAGTAAATTCTGATATGCCTATAGCAGTCAAAATCAGATAGGAATAGGTAAGTATAACCATCAGTGAATTAACAAATGAAATGGTGAAATTATTTTATATAAAATGCCAAAAATACTGGACTTCACAACCTCTGTAAATACAGACCACCAACTGAAACCATCTCATACCACAGTCCTGAAAACAGCTATTATGTGTTGCTGACAGGGCTCAATACATGGTGGTCACAGCACACAAGTTTAGCTCAGAAATGTACAAATTCAATAAACATTTATTGAGAATTACCTGACCTGAATATTTTGATAGGATGAGAGGATACAATGATGGGGGGGGGGGTGGAAGAAAAGAAAAGAAAAAAAAAAAGCAAGAATTATCTTTTAGAAGCTTTCGATTCTCACTTGGAAGAATGATACATACTTTTTGTAACACAAGGTCCTAAGTGCTATCCTTTGGTATGAAGAAAGTGCTATAGATGGGCAGGAGTGTAACCAGTCTTACAGATGTCTAAGAAAATTTGCATTGCTACCAAGGAAACAACAGAAGACTGTCATAGATGCCACCCATCTCAAGTCTTCAATCTTTTATCTTTCTATATATGCTACATAAAGCCTCTGTCCTTTGCAAGAACTCTTAAATCACTCTTCTTTTGCAGGAGCTTATCATATACTCTCCAAAGGAACCCTATTACTTTTTTAATTTAAAAAATTTTAATGTTTGTTTATTTTGGGGGGAGAGAGAGGGAGACAGAGAATCTGAAGCAGGCTCCAGGCTCTGGCTGTCAGCACAGTCTGACATGGGTGGGGCTCAACATAACAATCCTCGAGATCATGACCTGAGCTGAAGTCTGATGTTCAACTGATTGAGCCACCCAGGTGCTTCAGGAGCCCTATTTCTTAATCTGAGTCCTTCACATGAGAAGCCAGAAGCTTCCAATACTTCCCACTTATAAATTTACCTACAACCCCAACTATCCACAACCCCCTCACCTTCCTCCTCTTCAGAATTGCATCCCTTCACCTGTTAGTTTTCATTTCTGGCTCCACACCCACTCATCTCCCTAAGGACTTTCCCTAACTGATTATCAGCCTCCTACATCCTTTATGCCATTCACATAGGGTTTTTTGTAATACTTTAAAAAATGCTTAAATATTAGCCAATGTTTAAAAAATCATTCATCTCTTCCCTAGCATCCTAAAATAATCTAAATGCATTTCTTCACCTCCCATTCACTTCTTAAATCTCTGCCACCTGGCCTCTACCTCTTCTTCACTATAATAGTTCTTGCCAAGCCCTAATAATCCCAAGTGAAAAACTGAATGTGCACGGTTTTCTCTGTATCTTGACTACTCTATAGTTCCTCAGCCAGTAGGCAGCTCCTTTCTTGCTCTTGTCCCTTGGCCTCTGTGATAGCTCCTGATTCTGAATTTCCTCCTACTGCTTTGTCCACCGCACTTCATCTTTCTTTCTTTACTGAAATCTATTCCTTGACTCACAATAAGTATCAGTGTTCCTCAGAACTTCATAACCAGCACTGCCCACCTTCCTTCCAATGCCCCAGGTCCAGCATTCTCCTTAATCCACAGTTTTAACATCTACACACTTTTTGTTTAACCAAGCCCCAACTTTCTCAACTGGAGACCTGGAAAGCCAACACTCTGCTGTGCACCTCCACTTGAATGCACTATACTTAATTTAAAATTTGGACAACATGTCCAAACGCCTATTTACCCTCTTCCTATCCCCCTCCCAAATACTCACCATCCAAAGTATTTTCTATTACCTATTCATCAACAAGACTTGGACCTAGTAAGAATCATGCTAGATTTCTCCCTCTCTTTAGCCATGAAAAATTCTTGATAGGCTCAACCTATTATTTAATGGTTCCTCAATCCAATGTCTGTTGTACGAATTAGACATTTATCATCTTTCTTTTGAGATACTGCCGTAACCTCTTGACTAGCTCCTTACCTCCAGCCTCAGTGTTTTCCCATCTTAGCCTCAATGTATTTTCCACAGTTCCCAAAATAACTGTTCTAAATGCAAATGTGCACTCTTTTGCCTAATACACTTTAACAACACCCCCCGCCCCCTTCAAGCTAAATTCTAAGTGCGTTATCATCGAATGCGAACTAGATCCTTCAAGATCCTGTCCAGCCCCACCTCCTGTACTCCCTCATTTCCAAACTAAGCTCCAATCATAATGACCTCTTACAATTCCATGAATCTGCAAATGCCCTCTCATCTCCATACCTCTGCACATGCTGGCAAACGTGTACAGGTAAGAGTACGCACTCTGGAGTCAGACCTGGGCTCAAGACTTAGCACTTTATACTTGTATAACCTTTGGCACGTTTTTAACCTCTGTACCTCAGTCTCCTCATCCAGAAAATGTGTAGTGACAGTGTATACATCATAGAGATTTTAAGATTTAATGAGATAATAAATATTAGGTTCTTAGTGCAGTGCTTTTGCATACATAGGAAATGTTCAATAAATGGCAGCTATAGTCTGCTACTTTTGGTTCTTCCTACTAAAACACAATGGAGATGTTCAGTCCTGTCCTCCCCTCCTTCCCTACCACTACTCAGTCGTATTCATCCCCTCCTTATTGCTCATACTGCCCCCTGTTCAAGTTTTGTCACTGCACTCAACTACTGAATCCTGCAATTACTGTTTTCCTTAACCGAAATCTCCATTAGTCTCAGAAGTTAGAGAAACAATGACAGCGTCTTCATTTGGTATCCTATGTATGGATCCAGGGTCCAACAAATACAAAGCAATACATTCCCTATGAATGTAAAAAAATGTAAAGTATGAATTCCAAGAAATCAAAATCTAAACACTGTAGCAAAAAGGATTCACTCTTCTTTCATATGTCCAGTGAATCTTCCACTGCCTCTCACTTCAATAGACCTCATTATGGAATTGAGAAGCAACATAGTTTAGTGGACAATCTGGAACAAGTCAGTTGCAAACTGCATGGAAGAGTTTCTTAAGAATTACATGAATGTAATGATCTTCCTAGAGGATGGTATTTAAGCTAGGTCTTGAAGGAGGAGTAGGAATGGTATAGAAAAGGAAGGGCTTTCCAGGCAGAGTATGTAACATGCACAGAGGAATAAGGAAAGTGGGTAACAGGAGGCAGAAGATTATTCAAGTGAACACTAGGAACAAGGGATGGTAAAGAAATACTGTAAAGGCTTCCCTGCATGTCACTCTGAGGAGCTGGGACTGGATAATATAAACAAAAGCAAAACACTCAGGTTTACTTGCATTAAAAAAACAGTACAGTAGTATGAAGGGTAAACTGAGGGCAGGAAGGGAGATAGGAAAGGAAGGCCCACTAAGAGATCACCACTGCAATAGTCCAGGTAATTGACACCTGGAGAGAAAGCCAAACATTACAGTAAAAATCTAATATAATCAACGTATGTCGGATGTGGGAAACAAGGGGAAAGAGGAAAGAATTAAAGTTATTTACTAAGAGTATGTGTAACTCATTAGATTGTGGATTTTATTGAGAAAAGAGTTTTGGACATTTACAGGGGAATATTCTTTCAATATTTAATAGGCTAGGTATTAAAGTACCTGCAGTACAATGAAATGAGGATGTCCAATAGTTCCCAGGTCATATGGATCTGGATTTAAGAAGAAAGGTCAGAACTATTAATACCTGGGAATCACCAAGATAACAGCTGGTAAGTGAAAATTGTGAGCATAATCAAGATTGCCCAGAGAGTACTTGCAAAGCAAACAGCAGGAAGAAGAGAATAAAATGTTGGAGAACACCAAGATTTATGGAAAAATCATTAAAGAGGAACAAATCAAGGAAGTGAGAAAAAGAAGTGAGAGCAGCAAAGAATACCACTGCAGACCACCAAAGAAGGGTCTTTATATGAACAAAATAGTTCTTAAATGGTATGATTAAAGACAGCCTCTAGATTAAAAACTACATTATTAGCTTCTTTATCTACACCAATATCAGCAGACTAGTGGGAGCAAACATCATGCACTGGGAAGTGAATGGGTGGGAAGAAGGAAGAAGCAGTTATTTTTTTCAATAGATTTGGCAGTGTAAGAAAGCAGACAGAGAAAGCAACAGAAAGAGTCTGGAGAAGGGGACAAGGGCAAGGTTTTTTGGTTTTTCTTCTTTGTTTGTAACAGGGGGTAAAACTTAAGCCAATGGAGAAGGCAAGATCTAAGATGAAAGATCTAAGACCAAAAGGGGTAAAACTTGAGCATGTGTGGAAGAAGCCAATGGAAAGGTAGAGATCTAAGATGAAAGAATTAAGCTGTCTGGGCAAGTCTCCAAGATGGTGGAAGTGAAAGAGCTGTAGACAGGTGAACCTTTCCTTGGAAAGGTGAATGGGTATACTTCTGAAACTGGGGAAGGGAGGAGAACGAGATGAAGGCCGCTTAAGATATTGCAGATAAGTTTAGTAATGGTGGGAGGGAAGCTTAGCGAGTCCACACCACACATCACTATTTTTTGCAGTAGAGTAGGAAGTTAATTATCTGCTTGAAATGGATGTTCAGGAATGGGGTAAGAAGCCTAACAGTCACTAAGGTAAATGAAGCAAAGCTCATGAGTAAAGATAACAGCTCAAAGTGAATCCTACCAGTTTTTGCCATTAGATCAAGCCCTTGGTATGAAGACCTGGAGTCTCAAACTGAATCGGGTTAGAATTAGGGTCAAAAAGGAGGATCTAGACAGCTCTCTCCCCAACAGAGACCAAAAAAGGCCTGGAGGAAAGTAGGGGTGTCCACAAGGTGTTCAGTAATCCCCAACTAGATTTAAAGTGGCCTTATAAGGACAGAAGTGGTCAACCTAGAATTGCAAGGGAGAGAAAGTTTCAAGTTAGTAACATCCAGAATTATGGGCTTCTCAAGCACTTAAAATATATTAAATGTCACCAGGAGATAAAAACAAACAAAATTTCCTATCCTTTATATACTACATTTTAAGTTACTGAGAAGCAAAAGATCTGAAATTTATCTGTTATACACAAGAGGGCCTTACAAAGTGCTTAGAGAATAGCATGGGCTCATATTTGCTCAAAATGGAAAAAGGAGTTTTGACAGACCTTGCAGTTGCCAAATGCCTTACCTTACCTTTTAACTGTAAGTGTGACATGTATTAAAATATGCACTTTTATTCTCTTAATCTCAAACTCTGGGGTTGACCAGATTCTGAGTCTTATATAACTGTTCCACAGATAGCAAATGTAATATTCAGAGTTTAGAACTCATAATTCCCATTTCAACTCTATGTAACTACAAGGAAAAGTCCTTAGTCTAGGTATATCAGGATCAAATTTCTTGGGTGCTCTATGTACTTTAGTACTACATGAGTTTAACAAAATCAATCCTACACTATTATTTTTGCTCTTTTGTCATGGAACTACTATCTGCACCAGGAGACAAAGTAAAAGTAGCTTTATGACAACCCAAGAGTGCACTATATTAGTCTGAGTGAGACACAAGATATAAAAATGTAGAGATTTTTATCTTATATAAAAAGGTAACAGCAAAAACCTATAATATGGCTGAAATGGTTATAGGAAAATTATATCACAAAAAGAACATTAAAGTATTAAAAACAATGCCTATATAGCTATAGATGAACTAACATTAAGGAATACAAACTTGGTTTTAATAATATGAGTGATTACTGTGGACTTAGAATATTTATCAAACTTGGGAAAAACACCTATTTTTCTTCTTTAGAACCTGGTCTTTCAAATCTCCATTAACAGCTCAGTGGCAAAGATAAAACATCTGCCAAAATACAGATGACAGCATGAGCAAGTGTCCTAATGGTAGGCATTTAGTGTAATGCTTTAACACACTGCCTCTAGACTGCTGGGGAGGCCCCATAAATAAGTACTTTTAAATAGGCATTTACTTCCTTAAAATGGCAACTTGTGTTTAAAAGTAATACATTCTTTAAGAGAAAAGAAAACATTTTCATTTAAGCAAGACATGTTACTACCAGACATAGATAATAAAAATGTCTTTTAATCAGTGTACCCTTGATTTTAAAAACTCACTTTGAACAAAGAAAAATCATTCAACCGCTGAAAAGACAGTCAATGTCCCTGCCATTATTTGAGTAAAGTTTTATTTGCCAGTTGCTGAAAACTACTGAAACTGCTGATGTGCTTTAAAAAAAAAAAAAAAAAAAAAAAGTATAATTGGGCTTATAGGGGAGGGGGGAAGAAAGAAGCCTAGTAATTCATTCTGCATCTTGTAAACCAACAGGGGGGTGGCAGTTTGCCTGAAAGTAGATGAAAGGAGCATTTTAGATAACTTCTTTTACCACAAAGGTCAACTGAAACTGTAGTGTCTTCAAAAAAATGCCTTCGATTAACAGTCATGTATAAAACTGAAAGCAAAATCAAACTTCAGTACAAATAAACCTATAAATATGTGACTTTCTTACTCATTTTGGATTCTAAACTCAGTCTCTTAAATACCCTGGTTGGTAATTACTCGTGTTCTGAGACTGTTAACGTATCTTCATACATGTCCTTTTTAAAACCACATATTAAACACACACAAAATCTATTATATCTTACGACAAACACGATCACTTCTTGTTTTATAGTCAACAAAACTCAAAAGTATAATGCCTCTATTTTTTTTCCGGGTTATTAACTAACTACAATAAAATACTATAAATTGTGAATTCTGTGACTGTGGGGACTTGAGCATATTTATATTGTATGTAAATGAGTACCAATTACATGTGATCTTAACTATTATTAAATATGGCCTAACAAAAATCCTATCTCCAAAAGTACCATTATAACAGTTCTTTCCGATCTGCTTGAAAACAGGACCTCTGTTTTTAAAATACTATATGACTTACACTTCTTATTCTTCAGACTAGCTTTGATGCCAATGGTCTGAGTTATTGATATTTTATTACAAATTTGTAATTTGGTTCAACATGAAGGCTTTCTCATCCTACAACAGGTTTCTGAAAGCAGTATTATTTTAGGTATAATAATAGTAATGGCAATAAGCCACTAATGATAACAAGAAAATACTACCTTATCTAATAACTCTTTAGATAATAAAGATATCATTAACAGCTCCAACAACCCATGATGTTTCAGAGATTGAGGAAAGTGGTAACCAAGGATTTAAAGGCATAATGGAAGTGGCTTGAAGTCACAAACCTTTATAAATGACACAAGGAGGCTAATAATCGGTTTAAAATCTAATTAATTTAGCATTCTAGAATTCAATTTAACAATTGCTTCCTACTTTTACTCAAATTCAGTTCTGAATCTTACAAAAAGTTCACAGAAGACTGTACAGATGTGAAGTATGACAGGCACCTGAGAACCACAAAAATTCCTATTCCTCACTTTTTACAGAGGAAGCACACGTTTAAAAAAAAAAAAAAAAGCATAATGGATTCCAAAAGCCTGGGGGGACCAAACGCCTTTGGCGTTGAAAGACACCAAATCCCACTCTGCTGCAAATATGTTTGGACTCTAGAGAGGTTACGGTCTTCATATTTCAAGCGAAATCTGTATTACTATTAAGACGGTTCGCCCAAATAAAGTAGAAAAACTTGGAACGAGCAATAGGGCGTGGGGGTGGGTAGCGAGAGTTTCCAGGTAGCTTATTTCTAGAGTTAAAAAAAAAAAAGCACTCAAAATATTCTTCCTATTAAATGCTGGGTTGGAAATGCAACTTAATTGTGTCCTTTATGTTTCCTTAACTCCTATGTTCAAGTGGGAGGGCAAACAGGAGAAATCCCATCTTGCAGACTTCGCCAAAATGCGCACTTCTATCGCAAGAGGCCCGGGCCCTCCCACTCTCCCTCCTCCATCCCCAAATGCGTTTAAACACAGAGGAGGAAGCGGGGTGCAAAAGAGGGGGGCCCCCAACAGTTGCCACCCCTCGCCTCCGATCGCGCCCTTTCTCTCCACAGTTAATTTCTGTGCGAGGTGCACGGCTCAGAACCTTCTTCGGTGTGCATCTGGAGGTGGAGTACGGGGGGGGGGGGGAGGAGAAGAACTCTTCTCCCACCGAGGGGGGAAAGGGAAGAGGAGGGAAAGGAAGGAAGGGGGCGCAGGATTACCCGAGGGCCCTCCTACGCTCGCACCAGGAGCGTGCAGGGCCCGAGCGTCCCGCGCTCGGACCACCCTTTCTAGGGCGACGCCGAGCCAGCCGGGGCGCAGCCCACACACCCGCGGGGGCGCCGCGGGGGCGCCGAGACACGAGTCGCCGACCCAGGAAAAAGGGGCTACTCACCGCAGCAAGCCGAGCCCAGCAGCAGCAGCACCACCAGGGGCCACATCGCGGCCGCCGTGGGGTCGCCGCCGGCGCCGCCGCAGGTGTCTGGAGCAGCCACCGAAGCAGTCACAGGCAGGATCTGCCGCCACTGCCGTCACAAGCAGGACCGGCCGCCGCCGTCCGTCACTGGCAGGACCCGCCGCCCAGGCTGCCTGGCCGTGCGCACGCGCGCTCCTGCCACCCCCCCCCCCCGCTCGCTCCCCTCCCACCCTCCCGCTCTCCCGCCGCGCGATACGCGCACGCGCACTCGCCCCCGCCCCGCCGCCGGGGCTGTTGACGCGAAGCCCTTCGGCTTTGCGGGCTCGAGTCCGCGCTCCGGTCTGCTTCGACGAGGTCTGGATCCCGCTCCCCCGCAATGGCACGCGCTGGACTTGCGGGTCACGTCCCGCCACCCTCCACTCCCCACCCCCACGGTGTATTCGCCAGCCGCCACAGGAGGCTGAGCGTGTGTTCCTACGTTTACCCGGTACCTCCTTGCCCCCGCCCTCTCCGCGGTTCTCCCGTGCCTCTCACACCACCCAGGGCCCCGTGCCCTCCCTGCAACGGTCCTCTTCCGCTCTCACTCCCACCGTCACGCTTCAGGAGCGCCGCCTGGCGCTGCGCTCCCCCGACCTGGGCGTCACCGCCCACACGAGCCCCTCCTGCCGCGTCCTCGCCCGAACCTGTGCCTGCGTCCCCTAATTGCCGCCTCGGCCCCCCCATCCCTCAACGCGAGCGCACTCGCGTAGGGGCGTCGCTACGCTTCCGACAGTCTGGGAGCCCGGGGCGCCTCTCTGAGTGTTGGGCGAGGGGGCGGGCCTGTCTGCGGCGAGGTCCCGCTCGCCCTCTTGGGCGCCGCTTCGGTCCACCTGCCCCACAAGCTTTTGTTTCCGGTGCGGTTGTGGGCTCCCCTCGCGCTTTCTCGCCTTGTTCTTTAGTGTGTTTCTCCTCTGAACAGGGTTCCTCCAGCACCTTCCGTCGTGGTGGTAAACATCTTTAGGTGTGGTTGACGCCAAGCCCCCGGGTTCAGTCAGGCACGGTTGTAAACTGGCTGACACACTCAAGACGTCCCTTCCCAGGATCCTCAATTGAGCCTGGTGAGTGACCCCAACTCCTGCAGCCCGCTACACCGTTCGGGGTTAGCGTGCTTGAAAAATGGGTTCAAAATGTGGACAAGGCCTTTGACTGTCTCACTGAATCATCATCCTTCGTCCTGAAGCGAAAGCCCTTTTACAACTACCGGTAACACTTAACCCTAAATGGTGAACTAACTCCTTAAAGAGTCCGGCTCCGGTGGCTACCTTAATGGGGTGCATATATGTCTGCTCCCCTTGGTTGTTTTTCTCTTATCCGCTGGAAAGGAAAGCAGTTTCTCACCACAGTATCCTGCTTCTCCAAATCCTCTACCCGTGATGTCTCTTCCATTGCACCCCATCCCTGTCGTAATAAAATCCAGGAAATAACAATTGCCACCCCCCCCCCCGACACTGTAGCAGTATATTGTATACGTGTGTAACTTTTTTCTATAATTATTATTATTATTTTTTGGTCTGGACCTCTTGTGCACAGCATTATCGATTCTTTCAGAGAATATTTTAAGTATTTCCTCGAAGACTTCCTATCGAACTGTGAAAACAGAAGGGGTTTAATAAATGTGTTGATGTGACTTGAGGCAAGCATTGTTCCAGTGAAATTTGTTTTTTAATGATTAGAAAAAAAGAAAAACAGTTGCCTAGCAGATATCTCACTAAAATAATGGTTAATAATTATGGTGGTAATGATTTGAATGGCAGCCTTGACACCCTGAGGCTACCAAAGGGACTGATGGATTCTCCTCCAACTGCTGCTTATATGGATACAAAAGAATCATCCACCAGACTTTGAGCATTCGGGACATTGTGTATCACAGAGCAGCTGGTTGGCTAAATAAGGCTGTCAGCTGTCCCTGAGACCAACCGACCCCCCTAAAGCTGAAGAGTGACTGGGAAGGACTGTCCCCAGTCTTCAGAGGTAGAGATTGAGGGATGCTCTGTTTCATACTAGGAGCTGCCGAGGCTATGAGCTTAGTGTAGCTGTGTGCAGAAAATGCAGTAGGCTCATGTCAGGTGAATGAGAGGCCACCTGGGTGACTATTTCTACTCTTGGGAACGTGTTTTGATGGTGAAGCAAGAGGAGGCCTTTTCCAGAGATAGAATCCAAATCTCTCTTAGATAACCTTGGGCTCTTCTCTCCAGTCTCTAACCGCTTTACATTTATGTTTCCCTTTTAGTGCTCCCAAACCTTTTTATTTGGATTTTGAGCTCATCTTATCTTTACATAAGGGATTTTTTTTGGGGGGGGGGGTCGTGGAGGGGAGGGTGGAAGGCAAGGGAGTAATACACATTAGAATGTTTTAAACAGAGGTAATACACATTAGATTTATCACCTAAATTAGTCTTCATAACAGCCTTGCAACAGATATTATGATCTCCATTTTAGCAATGAAGAAACAAGGGTAGAGAGAGATAACGAGCATTTTGTCCACACTTATATGTGATAATTCCTCTCTGTCTCTCATTTATGTCTATCTCCCTTGTCCTTTTTCTATCTCTTCCAAGAATCCTTTCCCAAATGCTACTTTTCCTCTTTCCTATAATTCTCCACCACTTAAAGGATTTAATTACCTCTTCCATCATACTTTGTTCATGCTGCTAATAAAATATATCAATACATCTTTCTACATATCTGTCTCCTCTTCTATCATGTCAGCTAGGAGAAAATGAATTTTTTCCTGGGTATATTTGCATCTCCAGGGCCTGGCACAGTGCCTGGTTAAGACCTAAAGAAATCAGTGTGGTATGTAGTATATAGAACATATCCAGCCATGTACTACCAGGTAACCTTAGACAAGTTACTTAAACTTTCTGAGCCCTAGTTTCTTCATTTGTAAAGCTAGATGATAAAGATAATAGAAATTAAATCTTCAAATTGCCTTAACAGTATAATAAGTGAACACTTTACACTTATATGAAACAGTGCCTGGTGTACAGTAAGCACACAATATTAGCTCTTAATATTATAGTCTCCTTATAGTGAGATGGTTCTCCTAGAATAGAAATGAAAATTATTATCAAAAGGATCACCAGTTGCTGGTCTGGAGCCTTGAAGAAGTACTGGGACTTGGCAAAATGTCTACATTTGATTCAAGCTAGAGGCACATGTCTGTGCCCAGTGGGTAGCCCTTAATCCTCTTGCTTTTCTGAACACTTTGTTAGTGATTGAATGCCGAGTGGCCCACATCTCTGACACCTGGCTCAGGGCCCAGTGTCCTAGGATGTTATTTCAACTTGACCTAGTTATTAAAGCATAGGAGCTCCAGTCATCAAATAAAGCAATGTAGCAAGGAGAGTCTGTGCTCTCTGGTTAAGGACTAGGTTTGGATGGTTAGGCAGCTGGGAGATATTGACATGTGGTTGGAGAGATGGATTTGGCTTAGGGGGACAGAAGGAAGGCTTTAGCAGCAGGAAATGCTCTTCATCCTTGCTTGTGCTTCAATTAGGAGCAAATATTAGGAACAGAAACTGCCTCCATATACGAGGATGGCAGGACTTAATGGTTCCAGGTGAGAAGCATGCTACCAGAGTGCTGACAGTTGGCTCTGGTGTAACTTCCCTTCTGGATGTCAGATGTGCACAGGCGTGTTTCACTTAAGTCAGGGGAAACAGCATTTCCTCCTCCTCTTCCTCCTCCTCCTCCTCCTCCTGTTCTTGCTGCTGCTGCTGCTGCTGCTGCTGCTGCTGCTGCTGCTGCTGGAGGCTACCCATGTAGGGGGCCCACACATGACAGCTGGAAAGCACGAGAGAAAGCCAGCTTCTAGGTTAGGTTGTAAAATCACAGCAGGCTTATTTCTTTGAGAGCATGTAATGTTTGGGGTCCTGGGAAGGCCCCTCTGTATCTTGCCTAACTCTTCCCTTTGATGGAAGATAACATACATGTAGTGGGTACATACTATGCACCAAGACCTCACTGTGCTAATGCATTTATTTTCTATTGCTGGCAGAACAAACTACCACAAATTTAGGGGCTTAAAACGACACTCATTTATTATCTTACAGTTCTGTAGGTCAGAAGTCCACTGGACTCCGCTGGTTTCTTGGCTTCCGGTCTCACAGGGCTAAAATCAAGGCGTTGCCTGGGCTGCTTTCCCTTCTGGAGGCTCTAGGGGAGAATCCATTTCCAGGTTTATTTGGGTGGTTGACAGAGTTCAGTGTCTGAGGTCCCCATTTTCTTGCCGGCTGCCATCTGGGGTTAGGGGGGCTGCTTACCATCTAGAGGCCTCTTTTGGGTCATTGTGTGTAGTTGCATGTGGTCTCTGAACATCTCAGAGCTAGCAGTGGTACATTAAATCCTTCTTATGTTATCACGTTTCTTCTGCCTCCCCTTCCTCTGCCACATTTCTATGACTGACTTTTCTGCCTTCCTCTTCTACTTTTATAAGTGCTCAAGTGATTAGATTGGACCCCTCGGTAATCCAGGATAATCTCCCTATTTTAAGGTCTGTAACCTTAATCACATCCACAAACTCTCTTTTGCTATGTAAGGCAACATATTCACAAATTCCCAGGAATTAGAGTTTGGCAATCTTTGGGAGGCATTATTGTGTGTACCACAGTTAGGTTCTTTTCATATTTATTCCATTTATCTTTGTAACAGCTCAGTAAGGGAAGCGTTGTTCATATCCATTGTGTATGTGAAGAAACTGAGCTCCAGAGAGGTTTGTATCACAGGTGACTTACTTTGCCCAGTGGATTAGTTTTCTTAGGTCTACCCTAAAACCAAAAAACGAGGAGACTTAAGAAACATTTATTCTCTCCTAGTTCTGGAGGCTCAAAGTCTGAAAATAAGGTGTCAACAGATCCATGCTCTGTCTGAAGTCCTCGATAAGAATCCTTCCTTGCCTCTTCCTAGCTCTTGGTGGATCCTGACAGTCCTTGGAGTTCCTTGGCTTGAGCTGCAACACTCCAATCTCTGACTCCGTCTTCACATGGCCTTTAACATCTCTATGTCCCTCTTCTTTCTAAAATTTTTTTTAACATTTATTCATTTTTGAGAGACAGAAACAGAGTCCAAGCAGGGGAGGGGCAGAGAGAGAGAGAGAGGGAGACACAGAATCTGAAGCAGGCTCCAGGCTCTGAGCTGTCAGCACAGAGCAGAGCCCGACACGGGGCTCAAACACACGAACTGTGAGATCGTGACCTGAGCTGAAGTCAGACACTCAACCAACTGAGCCACCCAGATGCCCCGTCCCTCTTCTTATAAGGAGACCAGTCATTTGATTTAGGGTCCACCCTAATTACAGTGTTATTTCCAAATACTTAACTAAATACACCTGCAAAGGTTCCTGTTTCAAAATAAAGACACAGTCTGAAGATCCAGGAATTGACATGAATTTTGAGGGGATACTATTCAACCCACTGTAGCCAGTAAAGTGTATTACTTATGGACAAAAGCATAAAACCTAGCATGTAATTTGCCACTCTTTCTTTCCCTACATCATGGCAATCAGCAATGCTCCAGACAGTGTCTGCTCTGTCGGCCTGGGCCCTAGAGTAAGGATGAGGCAAAGCAGAGCCCTGGCTGACCTACAAAGAACGTACAACGAGAATAGAAATAAATGTGTCATCTCTCCTGACAGATACCATCTACAGCATTTAATGACATAGTCCAGCCCTTCAGAAATATTCCCAGCAGCTAAGGCAGCTCCCCACTTCCTTGTTTGTATACAAAAATACCCTTGAATACTGGCATTAGCCAAAACCACTCTGAGGCCTCACTGTACCTCTTAGTCCAGCTCCACTGGCAACGTTTTACTGCACTATTGTTCCTCTATGGAGCAAGGTGTAGAAAGAAATAGATTTCAAAGACTGCCTTTTGTATCCTTAGAGGGGCAAGTTTTCTAGGAAAAGAAAGAGTAAAGGCTAGAGCATATGAATGTCCTTTGAAATTAGCTGCAGAGTAGCTGTCTGCATGTCAGGCTGATAGTCTCCTCTCCAGTTTCAGAAGAGTTCCCCACCTGCAGCAGCCAGGAACGTCTGTTGAGAAAGCTTTGTTCTCTGCCTAAACAGTGCTCTCTAGGTGTGCTCTCCCTTGCCCGTCCATGGCCACTTGTGCAAAATTACTCAAGACACTGTGCCTCGTCAAGTTTGCTTATTGATGCTACATGAGTTCTCTGCGTGCATCTGCCAATCTGCTCTTCCCTAATACTGGTCTAATTGCTATGGGTGTGGGCCAGCGGACTCAAACTATCATCAGATGGGCTTTAAAAGTGAAGTGGATAAACTAGGATCAAACTGCCAGACAAGACAGATGTACATATTTGGAATCATGAGAAAGGTTGCCTGATTCCATGTGCCCGTAACCTCTCTTACTTGTCTGTCTTGAATGGCAGCCTGGACTTGAAGGCTCCCATGTGCCAAGTGCTATTGTTGCAGCTGCAACTTCTACCTTCTCTTCCCCAACCACAGGCCCCGTGAACAACAACAGTAGGAGGAAAGGAAAATGTTATAGAAACACTATGCTTATAGGAGTAGTTCTCCAAGTGTGGTACCTGCATCAGCAACAGTTGTAGCCACTGAGAGCTTGTTAGAAATGCAAATCCTTGAGCTCTATTCTGAAACCTACCAAACCAGAAACTCTGGAGTGGGACCTAGCAATCACTGTTTCAGGGAGTCTTCTGGGCCATTCTGGTTTATACTAAAGTATGAGAACCACTGGCTTCAGGCCTGACCTTGGAAGTCAGGTGCTCCTCCTAGGAGGTAATCCATCTTGGTAAAAATGTCATCGGTGCCTCTGTCTCCTTGGATTTGGTGGGTACAGTGTAGAATCCCTGGCAACCCCAGTTGTCTCTTGGCCCACTGGGTGTTTTGTATTAGCTGCAGGTTTCTCTAACATCTTATGGTGAAAGAGCACATGCACTACGTCTGTACTGATAGAAACCGAAGTGTGCTTCAGAGTGACTTGAGGATCACTTTAGTTCTATAGTTAGTGGGTTTACAAGTAGTTTAAGAAATTGGTTTCATGGTAGTTTACAAACTGCCTTTTTTGTGTGTTCATCCAGATATTTAGTATGTGAAATCTGGGCTAATGTCTTGTGAGTTTCCACTTACAAGATGCCATTTTTTAATAAATTCATTTATTTAAATTCAAGTTAGCTAACATACAGTGTAGTATTGGTTTCAGGAGTAGAACCCAGTGGTTCATCACTTACGTATAATATCCAGTACTCATCCCAACAAGTCCCAATAAGTGCCCTCCTTAATGCCCATCACCCATTTAACCCATCCCCCAAACTAATACCCCTCCAGCAATCCTTAATTTGTTCTCTGTATTTAAGAGTCTATTATGGTTTGCTTCCCTTTCCATTTTTATCTTATTTTTCCTTCCTTTCCCCTATGTTCATCTTTTGTGTTTCTTAAATTCCATGTTTGAGTGAAATCAGATGATATTTATCTTTGACTGACTTATTTTACTCAGCATAGTACCCTCTAGTTCCATCCAGTAGTTGCAAATGGCAAGATTTCATTCCTTCAATCACTGAGTAGTATTCCCGTGTGTGTGTGTGTGTGTGTGTGTGTGTGTGTGTGTGTATGTGCATGTGCATGTGTGTATGTATACCACACCTTTATCCATTCATCAATCAGTGGACATTTGGGCTGTTTCCATAATTTGGCTATTGTTGATAGTGCTGCTATAAACATTGGGGTGCATATGCCACTTTGAATCAGCATTTTTGTGATTTTGGATAAATACCTAGTAGTGCAATTGCTGGGTTGTAGGGTAGTTCTATTTTTAATTTTTCGAGGAAGCTCCATACTGTTTTCCAGAGTGGCTGCACCAGTTTGCATTCTTACCAACAGTGCAAAAGGGTTCCCCTTTCTCCGCATCTTCACCAACATCTGTTGTTTCCTGAGTTGTTAATTTTAGCCATACAAGATGCCATTTTGATGAAAATGTAGAAATTTTCATATAGTCACATAAATGTGTCTCTTTGTCTAGAGAAGGAAGTAAATGAAACCAAGGATTCCCTGGAGGAATGACAAATCAATACCCATTTCACCAGATGACAGATTCAGAGGCACCTATGTGGTGGTATGTGGAATAGGGGAGAAATGAGTCATGCTCTATCATAATTCAAAAGAAAATTATTTGTTCGTTTTCAAAAACCACATGAGCTAGATCACCTGCAGCTGGTTCTGATAAACTAAGATAAAAGGGTCATCTGAATCTGCTTTGTCCTAAAAAGGTAAGCAGCATTCTTGCCCATAGGTGTGCATGAATGCTCCTTCCTCTGGAGATGTTAGAAGGGTTTCTGATGGACAGATCAGTCAGATTTGGTAATGGATATATTCCTCCTCTTCAGTTGTATAGATGATTCTCTTAATTTTGTCTGGCAGTACTGGATTGCCTAAGAAAATCTGCTTTCCTTGCATGCTACAAATTCTTATGAAACAGAAATTTGTTGTTGTTGCTGGTATTATTTTTTGGTATAAAGGTTGCACTTCTCAATCTTTTCCTCCTTTCTACTCTCAGAACCCACACTGTGTTTTGAAGCATTGTAAGTATGGCCCCAGAAGACCAATGGAACATGCTTGTAATTTGTGCTCCAATAGTCATCCGCTTTCCCTGTCTCACCTCTTTGGGGGCTGAATACTATGCCTACCCAGCTTCCTTTTCCTCCCCAAGCAGTGGCTTTGTGCCAGTGGGACCACAAGTTAGATGAAAAGCTATCAAAGCACTAAGGGAAGAAATCGATAGTAATATATGTAAGCGTGCACATATATCACAAGTGACAGTCTCATTTCCATGCAAGTTAAGATGTTCTCAGTGCCTCTAATTGACACCCTGTGTATCTGGGTGCACACATAGTCTGATGGGGATATACATGGCTGGATTCATCTTATAGAGGCAAAGTGGACAGCTGCCGATGGGCTGTGATTTGATTTTGCTGGAGGGACCTTTCCATGACTACCCTAGCTGGCCCAGGCCTTTTGCCTGCTGGGAATTCCCACATCACTGGTCGCTTTGGATTGAGGCACTGAAAGTTGTTTAAATGCAAATTATTTTCTAGGAGGTAGAGACATTATTATTCATTAATATCTGGGCTTTAATGAGTTTATAAGCTTAGACGAGAACAGGCCAGAGTCTTTTGGTAATAGAAGCCAGAGAGATATGTTTTAATGAAGATGGGCAGAACAGAAAAGACTGAGATCTGAAATGCTACAGAAACTATAGCCATAGACTTAAGGAATAGAAGAAGTATGCTAGTTACATGGTGAGAAATAAGATGGATGGAAAAGAGAAAGTAGGAAAGTGGGAAATAAAGTGCCTCCCCAAGTACAGAGGTCATTTCTGCCTAGAGCTCCTGGTGATTCTTTCTCCTAAGCAGGAGTGTTTACAGATACCCTGCTGAGACACTTCTAAGTGTGTATGTATGTATTTATTCAAAAAGAGCTATTGAACAGCTAGTACATGCCTGGGCACTGTGGGTACATCAGGAAAACAAACCAGATAAAACCCTGCCCTCACAGAACTTGTGTTTTAGTGGGAGGGTGGGGAGAGACAACATGGGAAATAAATAAAGGGAAGTGTGGTACACTAAATGGTGGTAGCAGCTGTGGAGAAAAGTAAAGCAATGAGAAGGGATGGGGAGGAAATGCCATTTTATTATTATTTTTTTTAATGTTTATTTATTTTTGAGAGAGAGAGAGACAGAGCATGAATAGGGGAGGGTCAGAGAGAGAGGGAGACACAGAATCTGAAACAGGCTCCAGGCTCTGAACCGTCAGCCCAGAGCCTGACGCGGGGCTCGAACCCACAGACCGTGAGATCATGACCTGAGCCAAAGTCGGACGCTTAACCGACCAAGCCACCCAGGCGCCCCAGGAAATGCCATTTTAAATAAGGTGGTCAGGGAAGGCTCACTAGAAGGTAACATTTGAAGAAAAAGTAAAGAGTGAGCAAGTCAGGCAGATGTCAACATGGAGATCATTTCTGGCAGAGGAGACAATATATGCAAGGTCCTGCATTTGGAGCCCACCTGGCTTATTTGAGGAAGAGCAGGGGGAGGAAGACAGGCCTAGGGGCAGGGGAACAGACAGTGTGGTCAGGTGACAGTAAGCACAGGGGAGAATAGTAGGGGATAAGGTCAGAAGATCACGGCAGGGGCAGTTTACGCAGGGCTTAATAGGACTTGTACTCTGAGTGACAGGATTTTGAACAGGGCAGTGATACTATCCAACTTTCCATTTAGTGGGTTATTTCAGGGGTTGGCCAGAGATAGTAAATTAGCAGGCCACAAGATCTCTGTTGCAACTCGTTGATACTGCTGTTGGAGCACCAGGTAAACCAATGAATATGGCTGTGTGTCTATAAAACTTTATTTACAAAAGCAGATGACAGACCAGATTTGTCACAAGCTGGTCCTTGGGCTATTGCAGTAATCCACTGGGGAGATTAAGGTGGCTCAGACCAGAATTGTAGCAAAGGAGGTGGCCAGGAGGGGTTAGATAGTAGCTATGTTTTGAAGGTAGAACCCTCGGGATTTGCCATGGGACCAGATAGATGTTGGTTGTGGCCAGATAACTCCAGGGTTTTCAGCCTGTGCAACTAGAGAAATGAAGTTGCCACTACCAAAATGGGCAAACTGAGAAGGGGAGGTGTGGTGGGGAAGTGGGGGAGGGGTATCGGGAGTCTGTTGGAACATGATAACTGAAGATGCCTTTAGGATAAAGGAATTGGACTAGATGTTTCTTAACTCTCCTTCTAGCTCCAATATTCTGTGATTCCACAACTGTGAGAGAATAAACATCTACCCTAGTGGCTTCTGCTGTGAACGCATTCTTCAGGGAGACCTTCCACGCTGCATTACTCCATCTTTCCCAAATGCAATTGGTGATTATGCTGGCTAGAGATCAGTTGCTGGGAGGAAGAAACATCGAAAGGGAGGCAACTGGCAGCTGAAACTAGCAGGGGGAGTTGGAAGAGCAGCTTAAATCGTGTATGTGCCCGAGGAGGCTTTAAAGGGCTGGAGGCAAATTCCTGTGAATCTTAGTTTCCTGGAGGTTATTCATAATGGAGGGTTGTCAGCCGACCAGGCTAAGAATATTCAACTCATTTTCAGAGAAAAAGCAAAGCGTCATCTTCAACTTAACCTCTGCTGCTCTCTCAGAATGCCTACACTTCAGACCCACTCACCCCTGCATTAGGTACCCCTGGCAGTGTAAGCTGATTTGGTGGCCCCTGGAGACCCACAGGACATAGCCAAGGTCTTTGTCATTAGCTTCTCCAGGCCATTTCCTCCCTCTTCTCTCTCATCTCTCCTCACTGGGAGGTATGTCTTCTGTCTGCCCAAATTCTTTCTACCCAAGAAGTGGCTCTGTGCCAGTGGGGTTGTTTGCTGCATGGAGAGCCGGCAAACCACTTTGGGAGTGAGCTGATAGTAATATATTTAGAATATGAGCATTTATCAGAAGCAGCAGATGGAGGCAGCAGAGTGGAGCTCCCAGAACCGAGGGCAGGGAGTGTTTCATTCAAGTGTAAAGCGCATGCCATCTAGACTCGGCTGGCACCAGCTCATGAAACCAGTGAAGAGAAGGAGGAAAACAAAGAAAGGCCACCTTTGTGCTAGGTTCGATAGAGGTTACAGCATTGCCTGACCAAGAAGCTTCGGTGCCTCCAAAGACTGCATTCTCTCTGGGATAGGAAGGAAAACCCTTCACAGTTGCTTTCCTTAACATTTTTTACTTCCCTAAAGCTTAATAAAAAAAAAATTCTGAAGCCCAGAATAAGTGGAAATATAGACCATTCATTTACGTATGCATGGATTAATTCATCTGACAGATATTTGTTATATGCCTCACACATGCCAGGAGCTGTGGGATATTCTGGGACAGAGAAGAACCAGGCAGATATATATGTTGTAATTCTTAACTATTAGAGCTGTCAAAAGTATTTTAGTTTTAATTTTTTACCACCATCCCCACAACTAGCCCTTAAATATACAAATGTATTCAAGACCTGTGCTATTGCCTATTTGAACTAGAGGAGTATTTTTTAGTGGTAAATTTCCTGAGGGCATAAGTACCAAATTCAGCATATTAGTGAAGAAAAAATAATATTCCCAATCACCTTTTGGAGAAGAATACTGTGATGAAGCCATCCCATTTGGAAAGGCTGATTTTAGAAGGGCCCCAAGTCACCCCACAGAGGGCATATCAGTATACCCATAACAATGAACCTTGAGAAAATGCCTCTCTTCAGTTTTTGATTTTTGGGTTTTTTTTTTTTTTTTGAGAGATTTTAAGTGTCATCAGTGAATGAATCACATATTTTTTCATATAGCCTTTATATGAGAGCACCAAAATGTGAACTTTTGCACTATTATATATAGAAGATGTGGATCTCAAGTCACCTGGTCAGAATTAATCACTCCTGGTGATTGGTGCCACAGGAGGCTAAAATATCTTCACATTTAGGGGCGCCTGGGTGGCTCAGTCGGTTGAGCGTCCAACTTCGGCTCAGGTCACGATCTCGCAGTCCGTGAGTTTGAGCCCCGCGTCAGGCTCTGGGCTGACGGCTCAGAGCCTGGAGCCTGCTTCCGATTCTGTGTCTCCCTCTTTCTCTGCCCCTCCCCCATTCATGCTCTGTCTCTCTCTGTCTCAAAAATAAATAAACATTAAAAAAAATTAAAAAAATTAAAAAAAATAAAGTAACTTCACATTTAAATATACCAAGTTGTGTACTTGGCTCTTTCTCATGATGCATCATAGATTCCTCAAAGGAATGTGCAGCTCAGTGCCTGACACACAGTTGGTACTGAATACATCGAATAAAAGAATAAAGGCTACAGAGGGGTGCTGGGGTGGCTCAGTCAGTTAGGCATCGACCCTTGATTTCAGCCAGGGTCATGATCCCAGGGTCCTGGAATCGAGCCCTGCGTTGGGCTCTATGCTCAGCATGGAGACTTCTTGAGATTCTCTTTCTTTCTCCCTCTGTTCCTCTCTCTTGCTCATACTCTCTCTGTAAAAAAATTTTAAAAAATTAAAAAAAGAATAAAGATTACCAAATACTTGCAGTTATAAAGAAAACAAAAGAAAAATTACCAAATGTTCATTTTTATCATACTATCTTCAGGATAAAATAGGTATATTAGAAAACATTCAGTTGTTATGGATGAAAATGTCTCTAATTTACATGCTCTCAAAGTTCTTTTGTTTTTGTTTTTGTTTTTAAATGTTTGTTTATATATTCTGTAAGAGAGAGGGGAAAGGTGTGCATGAGTGAGGGAGGGGCAGAGAGAGAGGGAGAGTCCCAAGCAGGCTCCGTGCTGTCAGTGCAGAGCCTAATGCAGGGCTGAAACCCATGAACTGTGAGATCATGACCTGAGCTGAAATCAAGAGGCAGACACTTAACCAACAGACTCATCCAGGGATTCCTTTTAGTTTGTTTTTTAAGTCATTTATTCAACCACTTTTGTTAAGCATTTACTCAACAAAAGATTGTGTGATTCCCTAGAGGGTATAAAAGTCCTGTACTTCAAAGGGCTGAACCAGAACCATGTTCGGGGGAGCTAAGAGCACCACTGAAGCATAGAGCCAGAGTAACACCAGTGACGGAGAGAGAAACTGGGTAAACAGAGGTTTGAAGGAAGTCTTAAAGTGGTTTTGGCAGACCAACAGTTCTCAGCAGGAGAGGTGTTGTCCCCTCAGGAACTTTGGAAATCTCAGGGGGCATTACTGGTGGTGGCACTGCTGAGAGGACGGTTCTAACATTTAGTGGATGGAGGCCAAAGATGCTAGATGCCCTGCAATGCGTTGGTTAGTCCTGTATAAGACAGCATCACCCTGCATCCAACAGACATTTGAATGTCCCACCAGACATTCACGTAGGTGAAAATCTGGTTATAATTATCTGAGACAAAAACCTGATTCCTGTCATGTATAGACACAAAGTATGACTTGCACAGTTTTATTAAAAACTGAATTTTGCAATATATGACTCCCTTGTGAGTCAAAGGAAGATTGTGTTTTGCTCTTTGGAACTTTGCCAAGAGTCATTCTCCATCCTGAAAAGTCGCATCACTAACTGTCTCATTGCTCATGGTATTTGTGTCACCAATGCAATACACCTGAATTGGTCTTCATTTGTATCTGTTCCCAGTGATTTTAGGCAAATATTTTATTACTTTGTTATGTTTTTAAGTATAATTGTGCCCCACCATTTACATATAGAAATATGTTTTATTCTATATCACTTGCCTTTTTTCACATTATTATTAAAACATTATATTGAATTTTTTAAATTATGAGCATAGATACATTATCACAACATTTATTTCAAGATAGTAAAAGGCAGGTTGCTTTTTTTTTAATATATAAAAAGGGGGTACTGGGTCTCTAAGCCTGAGAACCAGTGCGATGAACAAAGGTGGAAAGAGCATTCTGTGCAGTACTCTAAAACTTTAATGTGTTTAAGAATCACCTGGGTATTGTGGTAAATGTGGATTCTGCTTCAGAATGTCTGGGTGAGGCCTGAGAACCTACATTTCTATCAAGCTCCCAGGTGATGCCGATGTTGCTGGTCCATGGACCACTCTTAAAGTAGCAAAGTTCTAGACAAAGGGATTTGTAGGTATGAAAGTATGGAGCCTTGGAAGAGCTTTTCTGGGGAACAACCAGTAATTTGGTATGATTAGAGCACAGAATGCAAAGTGTTATGTGGTGGGAGATAAAGTTAGATAGGAAGGCAGAGTCAGAGCAGTCAAGACCTCGTCCACCCTATTTGTACTTCATTTTGTAGATGAAGGAGCACCTTGAAATGATTTCAAGTAGAGGTTGTTATATTAGATCTCTCTGCCACCATGTGGGTAGGCTCTGCTGGATACAGGGAGTCCAGTGAGGAGGCCTTTACAATTATGTTGCCTGAACACAGAAATAATGAGGACCTGAGCCGAGGAAGCCACAGGAGAAGCGGAAGGAAGAAGACAGGTTTGCTTTTTGGACTTAGGTCTACTGGGACTTAGTCATTGATTGAGTGTGGGTAGTGAAGGAGAGAGGCATCAAGGAAGACTTGCAAGTTCCTGGGAAGAGCTCTGGATAGATAATGATGCCACTGACCAGAATAGGGAGCAAAGGAGGAGATGCAAGTTTAGGGGCAGGGTTAAGAGAGAATGGTTTTCAGATAAATGAATTCAAGCTGCCTATCCTATCAAAAAACAGAGAGGTGTCCAATTGGACTTTAATTGTGAGAACTTTTTTTTTAAGAGTGCATTTTGTTTCAGAGAAAAGGGAACCCTTGTACGCTGATGGTGGGAATGTAAATTTGTGCAACCACTATGGAAAACAGCTTGGGGTTTCCTCAAAAAATTAAAATAGAACTCCCGAATATGACCCAGAAATCCTACTTCTGGGTATATTCTCAAAGTAATTAAGATACGGAGGTCAAAGAGATGTCAGCACTGCTGCCGTGTTCATTGCAGCATTATTCACAATAGCCAAGGCATGGATACAAACTAGATGTCCATTGATGGATGAATAGATTGTAAAAAATGTGGCATAAACATACAGTGGAATATTTTTCAGCCCTAAAAAAAGAAGGGAACGCTGCCATTGTGACCACGTGGATGAACCTGGAGGGCATCATGCTAAGCAAAATAAGCCAGATACAGCAGCCATGATGCCGTTTATATGAAGAATCTAAAATAGTCAAACTCATAAAAGCAGAGAATAGAATAGTGGTTGCTGGGGCTGAGGGGAGGCTGAAACAGAAAGGTATTAGTCAAAGGGCACAAAGTTTCAGCTATGCAATATGAATAAGTCCTACTAGAGATCTACTGTATGGCCAAGTGCTTATAGTTAATGATACCATATTGTATATTTAAAAATTTGCTAAGAGGGTAGCTATTAACTGTTGTTATCACCAAAAAAGAAGAGGGCAGGAGGAAACTTTTGGAGGTAATGGATATGTTTGTGGCATACATCGTGGTGATGGTCTCATGGATATATACTTATCTCCAAAGTCATTATGTGGCATACATTAATTATAGACACCTCTTTGTGTGAAAACAGTGTATTATATTTTACCCTAGCAGGCATTGGCTGGACAGGCACACTCATCTGCAATATTCCAGTGGATTTCTGAGGGAGGTAGAGGAGAAATGTGAGCAATCTTTCTAAGCTCTGTGGTTGTCCAAGCCAGGTGTTAGGATGAAAAGAAAGGGACAGTTGAACATACTCATTTTATTATGGAAAGTGGCTTAAATATGATAGTAATCTGGGTGTCAGAGAGTAGTAGACACAGGTGGAATGAGTTTCCTGCTTCCCAAGATTAAGCTTCCTCTCTCTCTCTCTCTCTCTCTCTCTCTCTCCCTCCCTCCCCCCTCCTACCCTCACTTCCATCATACACACACACACATACACACACACACTGAGTTTATAGATATTGGCATGGCAGTGAGTTTGAGGTGGTCCTGTGAGGTCTTGGGCCTGGCATCCCATTCTTGTATTTAACTGTGTCAACCTCCACAAACACCATGAGCAGCTAGTCTGCATTGAGTACTGGGGAGCCAGTTCTTATGTATAATCTTCAATTTATGTCATTTGGTTTTCACAGTAATTCTAGGAAGAAATTTTATAAATGAGGAAACTGAAGCTAATAGAGGTCAGGTAATTTGCCTAAGGTCATACAGAGAGAAGAAATGACAAATCTAGCCTTGACCCTATTTCTTTTCTCACTCATGCTGTAGTTTATTTCCTTTAACATCTCCCAGTCACACTGAAGCAATAGCTGTCCCTCTAATACCCGATGCTGCATCACACCTCTGCACAAACTAAGTAGTTTTGCTTGGAACCTCTCTTTTGGATATTCACTTGTCAAAGCCCTACCTGATATTGTGTCAAAATCCTAGCTTGGAGCCACTGTATCTATGAAGACTCCTGACTGGGTGCCCTACACATATTTCCCCTCTTGTGTGTGTCATGCTCCACTGCAATTATGTGTTTATACGTCCCTTCCTCTCTGCTGGCTGTGGACTCCTGAAGGATAGGACCATATCTTAGTGCTCCTCCCTCACTGTGTCTGATGCCCGTTACTGTCCAGTAAGGGCTTTTTAACTGATGTATACAGTTATTAGTGGGTTCTCAGTAAATTTTACTTGATGTTTATAGTGCCTGGGAAGTACAAACCAGTTTCTAAAGAAAGTAGACACTAGCGATGGGCAAAAAGGTGACTTAGAGAATCGTAATCTCTCAACACATTATTTATGTATAAATTTTTAAATAAAATATGGGTTTCACAATGGATTTCCTCCTCCCTGTAATCCCTCACCATTAATATTAGACTTAATTATTTAGGGGAGCCTAGCTGGCTCAGTCAGAGCAGCATATGACGTTTGATCTCCGGGTCATGAGTTTGAGCCCCACATTGGATGTAGAGATTACTAAAAAAATAAAAAAATAAATAAATAAATGAACTTAAAAAATAGGTTTAATTATTTAAATTTAGTTTATTGAGATCTAATATTTAATTTAAAATCTAGTTTTTAATAGAGTTTTAATAAATAATAACATTCAGTAACTAAAAATGACACTTCATGTAAAAACACTTTTTATCATAATTGATTTTTAAATACACTGTAGTGGAAAAATTATGCTAGCTACAATGCTACACCTTGACCAAGTTTTAGGTCTGATCCTCATCCTTGATTTTGTTTGTATTGCTCATGTTCTCAGCTTTTCTTCTTTTTCTTCCTATTATTTCTTCAGTGAGGTTTATATGAAAGAAGGTGGACTTTCTTCAGGCCTACAATAAAGTGGGGGCAATCAACACTGACTTAAGAAAAACAAGCAAAAATATAATTACTTTCAATCTACAGAAAGATAAAAAAAACAAATAAATATATTTGGGTTTGAACATTAAATTCAATTTTTCTATAGCATGTGTTTATTAAAAATTAACACGTATTTGAAACATCTAGAATATTGTCCATTTTGGCCTTTGTGAATAAGAAGAGGTTCTGGAATGGGACACACACACACACACACACACACACACACACACATTTGTATCTCCCTGAGACCAACCTCTGCAGTAGTTACAATCTTCAGGGAATACTCAGATAACCTCAACTAATGTAGGTTTATTGCAAGACCATGTTTCTCAAACTGAGGTAGCCATACCTCAGAAGATTACATGAGTTATCAGCCAGGAGTTACGGGAAGGAACTGAAAAAATAAAAAAGGGGTATATCTCTAAGTTGTTAATTTAAATCAATGGGCTAAACATTATTTTGGTATAGAAACTAGTGCAGATCTCTTAAGGAGGAGGATGGAAATTTCTCGAAATTTTAAAGATAAAAATACCATGGGACTGTAAAGAAATGTTGAACTGATGATAAACTGCTTGGGCCATGTCCCAAACTACCAATAGCACACTTTCTTTTCTTTTTCCTTGGTAAAATGGAAAAGTCAGAGAAGTATTAAATAGGATTTACAGAGAAATAAAGACAATAGTCCTTAAGGACAATAGTAAGGACTGCAGAACAGACATTGTTGGAGACTGGAATGTTATTCTGAGAACAGAGTTAGCTAAACACACCCAAGATGGCTCTGGTGAATGATTTATCTGGACACCACCTCAGCAGTTCAATGTTTCTGCCTCTGCTCTTAGGAGAACTCTGGCAAGGGCCAGTATGTCTGCTTCAGCGGTTCCTACTCCCACCCGCCAACCACGGTCCTCACTCCTTGCCATAGTTTTTGGTTTCTGCTTCCCCATGGCTTTTGCCTACTAATAATTTAGGTATATCCAGTGGGCTTTCACAGCCTCTACAACTTACTTTCTGTATATCTTTTGCCTCTGCTCCATCTTCCAAATGCCCAACCAGTTTGTGTATTATATATAAAACTCTCCAAAATAAGCAATATAATCCCTTCAATTAATCACCATGATCTCTCTATTTTAACATAGATTTTGTGACAAGCCACCTCTTAGAGCACCAGCCAACCTCCACGTTGTTTGCCCTCCAGTTCAGTTTCCACTTATGGTGAGGTTGGCTGTTGTTGACTAACACAGCGTAAGGTTTGAAATCCTGTCAGCTTAAGGATTCACCACGGTTGGGTTTCCTCTGTGGGATGGTGGAAGTATGTCATGGGCATTCTTGCCTTTTCCAAAACAGCCCCTCTAAAAGATGTCAGAAACAGATGACTTCAGAAGGATGAACAACTGATATAACCAGATAAGGGTCTGAAGGCTTTTCATGGCATCTAAAATTCTGGATAAACTTATATAGAAATTTAAAGAATGGAATACATGAAGGGACTGCCTATGTAAGGCAGGTGTCCTTTTTTATTTTTTTCACTTAATTTTTTTTTTTTGTATTTCAATTACAGAAGGTTGAGTTAAACATACTCCTTACTTTCTAGCCCACCATCACCACTGGTCCATGCTAGACCTCCCTTGATTGATTTATTAATTGGAATCCTCTGTTTTAACCAACTGCTGGAATTCATCTCTAAAGGGAACAGCCCATACCGTATTTAGACCCCCTAATTCTTAGATTAAGCCAAAAATAACTTTCCTATAATTTTGCCCCTATATTCTCAGGTCTGTCCTGTGGACCCACACAGAAAAATAAATTCCTTCTTCAACAACTCAATAGTGTCTCAGTCTCATATTGTCAGCTATCATGACATGTGAACATTCACTTTTCTATGTGAAATGTATTCTGTTCCTTAATTCTTCATAGGATGTGGGTTTAAGACTACTACCTAGTCACCTTCTCTTGGACACTTCTAGTCTGACAGTGTCTTTTAAAAAATTCAAATATTTTAAAATAGATGTGCTCTGCAATGCAAAATATGATGGGTGCAACCTTGCCTCTCTATTCCTTAATTTCAGTTTCTATTAATGCACCCTAAAATTTGTATGAGTTTTTTAAAAAATAATATCACATTTTTGACTCTCATTGAACTTTAAATCTTTTTCAAGTGAACTGCTGTCAGTCCAGAGCTTTCCTACCTTGTATTTAAGTAGTTGATTCTTTGAACTTAGAGGCAGAACTTAACATTTAACCCTATTAAGTTTTATACTGTTAATTTCATTCCATCATTCTCCTTTGTCAAGGTCTTTTTCCAGTTTGATTCTTTAATACAGTTTATCAGCTTTTCCTCCAACTATGAGTCACAGATTTGATAGGCAAAATTTATACTGGGGTTCACCTAATTCACTGATTAATATGTGTAAGATTTCAAAACAGAGGGTAGAGAACTTTAGTGTAGTTCTCAAACTTCAGTGTACCGAGAATTATCTGGGACATTATCTGGACATGGAGATTCCCAAGTCTCATTTCCAGAAATTTTGATTCAGTAAGCGTGTGATGGGGCTCTAGGAATGTGCATTTCTAACAAGTACCACATGTGATCCTGATGCATTTGGTCCTAGGTCAACTTTAGAAGCATCTTTAGAAATGTCCTTTGAGTCTAGGTGGACAGTAATGTGTTTGTTAATTCCAGGGGGGTGGTTGCCTAGCACAGTGCTGGATACATGATTGATAATGAATGAGTGAAGGGATGAAAGAATGATAGATAGAAAGGAAAGCTCAACTAACAACCCAGCTAACGTTTCTCCATTTTAATGACATACCCAATCTGATGGGCTTTTTCAACTACTTTGTTGTAATTAAGTTATATCTTTGATGTTCCCCACTGGGAAAGGTGTATTATGCATGACCTATTCTTCATGAACATATGTTGTCTCCTAGTGATCATTGCTTTCCTTCCTAAGTGCTCACAGATGATGTGTTTCTCTCCAGAATTTCATTGAGAATTAAAAAGTGTCTTATTTTAAAACCCACATGTCTGCCTCTATTACTTCCTGCTTGACTTATAAGAAATTAGGGCTTAGTATTAGTGTTGAACCTATTTGCTGCCCTTCAGGCCATGTAGATTCTCTTTCCTGTTTTAACATGTTTGCAAATAAATAAGAACCCAAGCAACAGACATTTCAACAAGCAGACATTTCTTACTTTCCCCTGAATTTATATTTTTTGAAAACTTTCAAAATGCACAGAAAGACTCAAAGAAGAATATAGTGTTCTTGACCCAGACCAACAATCATTAGCATTTTGCCATATTGGTTTTTTATATCTATAGCTAGATAGATATTTTCCCCTTGAACCAGTTGGTCACCATATTTCTTTAGTCTCTTAGTCTAGAACAATTCCTCTATCCTGTTTCTGACTTTCAAGGTAGGCTTCTGAATTCTCTGAGAATATTTCTGGGTGTTTTGTTCATTTGTTTGCTTAAAAAAATTTTTTTAATGTTTATTTATTTTGGAGAGACTGAGAGAGAGAGAGACAGACAGAGCACAAGCAGGGAGGGACAGAGAGAGAAGGAGACATGGAATCCAAAGCAGGCTCCAGGCTCTGAGCTGTCAGCACAGAGCCTGATGCGGGGCTCGAATTCATGAACTGCAAGATCATGACCTGAGCAGAAGTTGGATGCTTCACCAACTGAGCCACCCAGGTGCCCATTTGTTTGTTTCTAGAAAGAGAAAGAGTGAGCACTCACATGCAAGCCAGGACTCTGGGAGAGGGGTGGGAGGTGAGGGGGGAGGAGAGAATCTTAAGCAGACTTTGTGCTGGGTGTGTAGCTCAATGCGGATCTCACAACTGTGAGAGCATGGCCTCAGCTGAAATCGAGTCAGACGCTTAACTGGCTGAGCCACCCAAGTGCACCTTCTTCTTGTTTTTGTGTGTTTACTATTTTTTTTTGAAATATTCAAAAAATAAAGAGGATTGGAAAAGGATAACTTTAACATTTGTTCCTAAAGGGAGGTTGGAGCACATCACAATGTTCACCATAAATTTTAAGGAATCAGATCCTAAGTAAATGTGACAGAAACAGAAGGTGGAGTGGAAGCATCCTAGATCACTGTAAAATCTAAGGAAGTGAATGTTCTACAAAGCCAAGGGGGTTTTATGCAGATAAGATAAACTATCAGATCAGCCCCTGTAGTATTTCAGGGGGGTTCAGATCCCTGGGGATTTAAGATCCTAGCACCTGGGTCTGTGGGAGGAAACCTGAGAGGCAATTCACAGCTGCCATACCCAGTTCATGACCCCCTCTCAGAGTGGTCACCATCTAATGGATTGCAGGGGTATCGAGGCCAAGCACCCACTGTCCCCAAATCAGGACACATCTGGGGCCATCCCCACTAAGGCTCTGTCAAGACTTCATCACAGCTCATCCTCTCCTTCTCCTCAGCTTCTTTCCTTCATCTACCCCTGGTGCTGATTTTAGGAGTATTCTCTAGTAAACCACCTGTATACTCATCTCCCAGCACTGCTTCAAGCTTTTATTTGTGAACATATTTAATCCTCACAATGCTATGAGGTGGGTGCTATTGGTATCTCCATTTTATTTTTTTATTTATTTTTGAGAGAGAGAGAATGAGAATGAATGGGGAAGGGGTAGAGAGAGAAGGAGACATAGAATCTGAAGCAGACTCCAGGCTCTGAGTTGTCAGCACAGAGCCTGACTTCGGGCTTGAACTCATGAACTGTGAGATCATGACCTGAGCTAAAGTTGGATGCTTAACTGACTGAACCACCCAGGCACCCCAGCATCCACATTTTATATGTGAGGAAACTGAGGCACAGAGAGTGGCAAAGTGACTGGCCAATGGTACTTACAGTGGCAAGGCTTGACACAGGCATCTGATATCCCCACAACCCCCTGATTAGCCACTGCAGCTCTCCTCCATGACGCAGAGATTGCTGCTAGCACATTGAGTATTGTAGTTCTATTATATTTTCAAGATATTTTCCGAGCAAAGATGTAGAAGAACTTCCTGTAGATTTAGCATGGGAGAGGATTTGTCCTGATTGTGTAAGAAAGGCAGGCAAAAAAAAAAAAAAAAAAGCATTTCAGACCCAATTCTTTGTTCTTCCATAGAGCTTTAGCCCTAACCAGCAAGTTCATTTCACCCTCTAAGCTGATTCCCCAGAGCTCACTTTTCCTCTGGTGACATGATACACCTGCCACTCCCTCTCTTGCAAAGGGAAAGAATATGTACAGCACAAAAAATGAAATGAGAGATAAATAGGTTTCTTTTCCCAAAGACAAGAGGTAGTTCTTGTTTGCTGACCTATTTGAACACACATTCAGAGCTCTTATAATGTCGCTTAACCAGCCTATTTAGCGTTAATGCAATCTGCTTTGCTTTCAACAAGCTCTTTAAGATGTGACTTATTTAAGGGGTGCCTGTGTGGCTCAGTCGGTTAAGCGTCCAGCTTCAGCTCAGGTCATGATCTCATGGTTTGTGAGTTTAAGCCCCACATCGGGCTCTGTGCTGCCAGCTCAGAGCCTGGAGCCTGTTTCAGATTCTGTGTCTCCCTCTCTCTCTGCCCCTCCCCTGCTCTTGCTCTTTCTCTGTCTCTCAAAAAATAAATGAATGTTAAAAAAAAATTTTTTTTAAATAATAAAAAAAAAGATGTGACTTATTTAAAAAGCTTCATAGGGGCACCTGGGTGGCTCAAGTCAGTGAAGCATCTGACTTTGGCTTAGGTCATGATCTCATGGTTTGTGGGTTTGAGCCCCGTGTCAGGCTCTGTGCTGACAGCTCGGAACCTGGAGCCTGCTTCAGATTCTGTGTCTCCCTCTCTCTCTGACCCTCTCCCACTCATGATCTGTCTGTCTCTCAAAAATAAATGGTAAAAAAAAATTTTTTTAAAGGCTTCATAAATCTGCAAGGTCAAAATAGCCAGTTCTATAGAGAGACTGAAGGAATTACCAAGACTACTGTTGCAGTTTACAGTTGGGAAAGCTTTTCACTTCAGTGATTCCTTTAGGCCAAATGGTAGAATGACCAACTATGCCTGCTTTATCTGTGGCTGAGAGGGTTCCCAGGATGTGACCCTTTCATTGCTGAAACTGGAAGAGTCCCATGCAAGCTGGATAAGGTGAGCGACCCACAATGCACACTTTGTGACCCAGCACCGTTGGGTTCCAGGAAATGCCTGCCCCTCTATTGCAGATACTTCTTATTATCTGGAAAAATACTTATATTGTATCATTAAATTTGAAAATTTAGGAATCGTGGAAGCTGATAAAGGAGAAACTAAAAAGCACACATGAGCTCATATTGCACAGATCGCTATTTGATCCTTCTCTCTCTTGAGTTTTCCTTGATTTGTGTATATGTGTATGTGTGTGTATGCATATATTTTACAAATCTACAATTGTGCCATATAAATAACTTTGTATCCTGATTTTCCTTTAGTGTGAGCATTCTCTCATGTCAGTAAATACTTTTTGAAAACACCATTGCTAATGGCTGCCTAATTTCCTTTGAGGATGTACTGCACTTTATTTAACCGTTTTCCTATTGTTCAGCATTTAGGCTAATGTTTACTGTTAAAAATAATATGGTTAGGAACATCTTTGTGTTTCTAATTATTTCTTTTGGAAAAGTTTCCAAGATGTTATTAGGTGAAAAATTATGGGCTTCACTAGAGCTACTGAATCCTATCTCCAAAATGCTTTTGGAAAAGGTTTATATATCAGCATTTATGATGGTTTCATTGAACTGCCGGCACTGAATATTTTTTTTTATTAAATTTTTTTAATGTTTATTTAGTTTTGAGAGAGACAGAGACAGAGCATGAGTGGGAGAGGGGCAGAGAGAGAGAGAGAGGGAGATGCAGAATTTGAAACAGGCTCCAGGCTCTGAGCTGGCAGCAGAGTCCAATGCAGGGCTCCAACAAACCGTGAGATCATGACCTTAGTTGAAGTTGGATGTTTAAGCCACTCAGGTATCCTACTGAATATATTTTTAATCTTCATCAATGTTATAGGTTAAAAAAAAAAGTTACTGTAAATAATCAGTATTTCTTTGCTTACTAATGAAGTTCAAACCTCTTTTAAGTCTCTTTTGAACTTTCCTATAAATTGTGTGTTCATATATTTTCCAGATTAAAAAAAATTTTTTTTTCAATGTTTATTTATTTTTGAAGGAGAGAGAGACAGAGTGTGGGGGAGGTGGTAGGCAGAGAGAGAGGTAGACACCGAATCTGAAGCAGGCTCCAGGCTCTGAGCTGTCAGCCCAGAGCCCAACGCAGGGCTCAAACCCACAGACCTCGAGATCATGACCTGAGCCGAAGTCAGATGCTCAACTGACTGAGCCACCCAGGCGTCCCTCCAGATTTTTTTTAAAGTGTATTTATTTGTTTTTGAGAGAGACAGAGACAGCGTGAGTTGGGGAGGGGCACAGACAGAGGGAGAGAGAAATAATTCCAAACAGGCTGTGTGCAGTGAACACAGAGCCTGATGTAAGCCTCAAACTCTCAAACTGTGAGATCATGACCTGACCCAAAACCAAGAGTCAGGCACTCAACTGACTGAGCCACCCGGGAGCCCCATATTTTCCAGATTTTATATTGAGTTTCAATGTCTTCTCAATTTATACAACTGTTTACAAACTAACTCTAATGACTTTTTAATTTCATGCTTATTTCGAATACTTCTCTTGGTTTATCGTCGGATAGATAGATGTTTTGCAAATAGTGACCCTTAAAAGTTTTGGATGTTTATGATCTCAAGCAGTATATTAAACTGCACACATGTGCATGCATACACACAATCCTGGGGGGAGGTCTAGGATTTCCTTTAAATGTTTTTTTTTTCACTCTTAGCTCTTCAGACCTAACATTATTTTGTAATATTTGAAAAGAATGTGTGTAACACGTATGTAATTTTGAAGAAAAATAGTAAAAAAAAAAAAATCCTATGAATCCACCACCCAACGTAAGAATTAAAACATGCTAACTACTCTCTGTTCCTCCCTGTATGGCTCATTTTGTGTCAACCTGATTGTACTGTGGGGTGCCCTGGATTAAACATTATTCCTGAGTGTGTCTGTGAAGGTGTTTCTAGATGAGATTAGCATTTGAATTGGTGAACTCATTAAAGTAGATTGCCCTCCTCAATGTGGGTGGGCATCATCCAATCTGTTGAGGGCCTGAATAGAACAAAAAAGAAGAGAAAGGAAAAATTGGCCCATTTTGCTTCCTGCCTGCCTACTGAGCTGGGACATTGGTCTCCTGCCCTTGGCTGGGATTTGCACCATTGGCTCCCCTGGTTCTCAGACCTTTGGAATGGAATTACAGCACTGGCTTTCCTGGGCCTCCAGCTTGCAGATGGCACATCATGGGACTTCCCAGCCTTCCTAATCACACGAGCTAATTCCTTATCATCAATCTCTTCCTATACATATCTTATTGCTTCTGTTCTCTGCAGAATCCTGACTAATATACTGCACAGTCTCTGATCTCTGCCTTTCCCAAGATGGAGCTCCCATCCTGCTTTTGCCTTTATCATCCCCTTGTTTTTTAAAAACCAATTTTATCCTGTATATGTTTGCACCTCTGAGCATATGTTTAGTTTTCATATTTTTTGAGCTTCACAAAAATAGATTAATCTTTTATCTCATCTTCTCAGTTGCTTTTTATTTTTAATGTTTATTTATTTTTGAGAGAGAGAGAAAGACAGCGTGAGCAGGGGAGGGGCAGAGAGAAGGAGACAGAATCCGAAGCAGGATCCAGACTCTGAGCCCCTGATGGCGGGCTCAAACTCACAAACCGCAAGATCATGACCTGAGCCGAAGTCAGACATTTAACCAACTGAGCCACCCAGGCGCCCCCAGACTTGCTTTTTTTATTAAGTACTATATATAAGATTTATCCATATTTTATGTGAAGATATAATCCATTAATTGTCATCCCTGGATAAGAATTCATCATATATATATATATATATGTATATATATGTATATATATGTATATATATGTATATATATACACATATATACATATACATGCATATATGTGTGTATACACACATGTATTATATGTATACATATATGTATTATACATGTATATACATGGGAAAGGAGTCGCTAGGTTGAAGTCTATGTGCCCATTCAAATATACAAGCTATTGCTAAATTGTTTTCCTGAGTGGTTGTACTAATTACATTCCCAACTGCAGAATATAAGATTCCCGTTGCTTGACTTTCTTGCCAATACTTTGATATTTTCAAGTTTTGAAATCTGGTAGCCATTTTTCATTCAGGAGATTTGCACTAAGTCGTTAGGCTTATTTGGCCAAGTTCTTAAAGTCTGAAAAGTAGTCCTCAACAACAAGTCAAACCTTTTTATTTGGGCTTCTAGTTTCTCCTTGAGGTCAGTCACCTTGGCATGGTAGCTTTCCAGTAAAACACTTAACAAGCTGTTCTTAACGTGTCGTGCTGGGCCTAATGTTCAGCCCTTCGAAGAAGAGGCCACATCAGCTAGGACAGGTGAAAAGTAGACTGAGTTAGGAATTAGGAAGCTTGGGCTCTAACCCGGTTCTGCCCCTGCAGCTCTGCATGGCAGGCATATGTCACATCACCTCTCGGCATCCCATCTGCTCACGAGGCATGATAGAGCTGACCTTCCTCCCTGGCCTGCAGTGAGGATGAAATCCTGTTGTGGAGCACTTTGAAATCTTTGGATGAAAAGCACGACAGAAGTGCCAAGTGTGATTGTTACCCGTGCCAGCAACACTATAAGACAGCATAAAAATAGGAAGCAAAGAAAATTTTATTTTACAAAAGCTTCAATGAGAAAATTGGCTGGTCAGAGTGTCATTCCCTGTTTTTGGTTCACATAGATGTTGGCTTCTATAAAATTAAAAAAAGAGTACACAGTTTTGTCTTTGCCAGGCAGAGACCCTTTGATCATCACTAGCCCTGTGACATTAGGTGAGTCACTGATGCAGAGGGAAGATCAATACCTTAGGAGACCCTGTGAAATCAGTTCTTTGTAGCTGCTCCCCCAAATAATGCCTCTCAATACAAGGCATGGAAGCCATAAAGTATAAGGGGATGTTGGAGGTTGAGGCTTAGGGAGAGGCTAAGCCTCAACATTGTTACGACATAGAATTGAAGAAGCTTCCAGCCCAAGTGGTGGCCTGGCCTCCAGTCAGTTGCTGGAGATCCTCTGTCCTGCTCCTAATATGAAAACATGAGAGATGCAGCTTTAAAATCTTACAGGGGGCCTTTGCAACACCCTTTGGTATATCAGGAACTTCAAAATAAGGTGAGTTGTACTGATTAATGTGAAAGTGCATTCTAAAAATGATTTAGCCATAGTTTTGGTAGCTTATACCCATCTAGGTATAAAGCTATAAATGAGTTGTAATAAGTTGTAATCAACTTTACGTATGAATTAAATGGGCTGTTGAGACAGTTCCAAGCCACAGAAAAGACATTTCAAACCCCAATGTTGCCACCTGACATGACACCCAACGAATTTAGAATAGGAACTTTTGACTCTTGCCACATCTTTACCACCCAAGTTTTTTATACTGGAGTTTTATGAAGTCAGTCCCCCACACCGTGGTTTCTTTGCTATACCCCACTGAGAAGTTGAGAAAGTAAAAGGTAAGGAGGTGTAGCCTGGGTGTGAAGGGGGACGTGGGTGACTTGAGTCCACCCACAGCAATTGTTCCCTGAAGTTATGAATCACATTGTACTTGACTCCTAATTTCGACCCAGGAAGGCAAAACTACTGAGCACTATTGAAATGTTTTGTTCACAAGTTTCTCAGAGTGAGGGTCCACATCGTGTTTTGTGGAACAATTTGCATTCTAATCGGCATGATTAAATTATTTCCATAGAATTGGCATGTTGTGACTCCAGTAGGAATACTTTCCATTAGGAAATACTCCTTAGGGAAAAAAAATGTCCACTGTAGTACCCAGTCACACAGCAATCTCTATTTATTCTATTCAGTAACCCTGCAAGAAGGGTCATTCGCACTGGATTTTCAATTGCTTAACTGAAGAAATTAGTTGAAGAGTGGAAATCCAACCTGCTGCTAGTTTCTTTACCTGCCCACACCTAATAATTGGTTTGGCTGATTTTTTTTTCTTTAGATTGACAGATTATTTACGCATCTGTGAATTGCAATGCGGCTAAATTCTCTGGTTTTTTCTTTAATTTTTTTTTTATGTGGTGGTTAGAACTGTCATAGTCAGTCTAAGATTCTGTTCCTATCTTCATAGTTCTCATTTACATAATACAAATTTCTAACAATGGCAGGATAGTGGATTATTATGCAGCCTTGAAATATCACATAGATTAAGACAATGGAACATCATAGAGAAATGGTAGCATGTTGAGTGAAAAAGAATATGAAATTGTGTCTATACCATGATTTCAAGTACATATATTATGTGTATATGAGCACAGACTGGAAAAGGAATATGGAAAAAGGAAATATGGAAAAAGGAAACAGGTAGTTGGTTAAAATGGTGTGATTATGGAAGCCTTCCCCTTTTTTTAGTTTTCCATTAATGGTATTTCAGTACTACTTGTGTAAGTGGCATAGTTGCAAATGCATTTAGGTGCAGGAAAGATACAGCATGAAGGTAATAAATTGTAAGCTGCAGTTCCCCTCACTTGCAGGGCCCCTGTGAGTGCCTGAATTACTGAGTTATAGAGGGTTCCAGGTGGGAAGAGAGGACCGTGTTACAATCAGAAACATTTCTATGTCAGCACTTCTGGTAAATCACTTGAGATCTCAGAAGAAAGGGACCTAATTCTTCAGCATTCCTGTAATCTGTCATGATCTGTTTTCTCATTCTAAGTAAATATTCACTTTCGTTCCTCCTTTTGTATTTGTATGTCTGCATCCTTTAAAAAAAAAAAAGTTGTATAAGCTTCATGCCTCACAAAACCTGAAGGTGCCTTTGATTAAGCAGGTCATCAGATCCCCACCTGAGTTCTGAGCAGTGTGAAATCTACCACAGGGTCTAATCCCAGACTTTCCCTAAGAACTGCTATGAACGTGTTGGACAAACTACTGTTGTGCTCTGTGCTTTGCACATCACCACACTCCTCATTTCACTTCTGTCTCCTAAGCTATTCTCAGTTCTTTATCCTGAGAAAAGCAGCTTGAAATACCAGGTCAGGAGGCACCTGGGTGGCTCAGTCGGTTAAGCGTCAGACTTTGGCCCAGGTCATGATCTCACACTTCATGAGTTTGAGCCCCATGTCAGGCTCTGTGCTGACAGCTCAGAGCCTGGAGCCTGCTTCAGATTCGGTGTCTCCCTCTTTCTCTGCCTCTCCCCCACTTGTACTGTGTCTCTTTCTCTCTCTCAAAAATAGACATTAAAAAAATTTGAAAAAAAAAAAAAAAAGAAATTCCAGTTCAGAATTTCAGGGTAAGAAGGGACTTACCTGATGGTGATGCCCAGCCATTCCTAGGACACTTGATTCTCTTATTCAAGGCATTTGGGCCAAAATGTGAAATTAACTTGGGCCAAATGTCTTTGGAGAAGAGCTACCAAATTGTAATGCATTTTACATGACAACCTCATTATTTTTATTTATTTATTTTTAAATGTTTTTATTTATTTTTGAAGGAGAGAGAGAGACAGAGCATGAGTGGGGGAGGAGCAGAGAGAGAGGGAGACAGAATCCGAAGCAGGCTCCAGGCTCTGAGCCGTCAGCACAGAGCCTGACGTGGGGCTCGAACTCATGAACCATGAGATCATGACCTGAGCCGAAGTCGGATGCTTAACCGACTGAGCCACCCAGGTGCCCTGACAACCTCATTATTATGCCCATTTTGGAGCTAAGGAAATGAAAGTTCAGAGCCCGGCAAGTAGCAGCACTGGAATCCAAGCCCTGGCCTTTGACTTCATTTTTTATTTTATTTATTTTATTTTATTATATTTTATTAATTTAATTTAATTTTCATTTTAATTTTATTTTGAGAGAGAGTGAGAGAGAGAGCACACATGCATGTGAGCAGGGGAGGGGCAAAGAGAGAGGGAGGGACAGAATTCCAAGCAGACTCCATGCTGCAGGGCTCAATCTAACAAACCGTGAGATCGCGACCTGAGCCAAAGTCAAGAGTTAGATGCTCAACCAACTGAGCCACCTAGGTGCCCCCTGCACCCAATCTTTGACTTTAAAGCTCACTTTTCCCCTCACTATATGATACAATTATGTCATATCTCCCTCTAACCCAAGCAAAATGTGGAATTAATTTGTCTCTAGAGAAGAACTCCCAAAGCTATTCAAACAAACAAAACAAAAAAACAAACACTCTCAGCTAAGGAGGAAATCCCCAGGACCTACTGGTCCATTCATTTGACATTGTAAGCAGAATTCCTGGTGAGAAACTAGCAAAAACTTTAGCCAAGAATGAACACTGGAGGTGTGAGGTGACCCTGAGAAAGGGACTAGAACAGTGAACTGAAAGCCCCTTCCATTAAACAGCTATTTCCAAAGACCTCTGGAAAGCACCCTCCTTTGTCACAGCAGTGATGGGAAAAGGGAGGCTGGGACCCTGTTGCACACCTTTCCACCTGGGTGTCACCAAACCCTGTTGTCCTAATCATATTTCCCTGTCACCTCTCAGCGCTGATTTACTTTCTCCTCCCATTCTACATGCTGCAGAACTAATTGCCTGCCTAATTGCCAAAACTAATTGCTGTGACATTCATTGTTCATCTGCTCTCTTCTCTGGCTTAAGCTCAGGCAGGTGGCTCATATGAAGGCGAGGATGAAATTATTCCTGGGTTGCTTCGGGGACAGTGATGTCCCAGCAGTTGTTTTTCTCATGGAGGTAGACCAAGGAACCAGCTTTCTCACTGCAAAGAGGATGGTAATTCTTGGCAGAGGTTCACCTTCTTCTGGCTTGAGATGGGGTTGCTTTGACTGGTTTTAAGTCTGTTAAGTTGAACTTCTCAGGAAGTCCCTCTTCCCCATTTAGATATTAGAATTAGATTTGCTGATTAAAAAATTGAGACCCAGAGAGATGAGCCTGCTTCCTGTTGGCCACAGAGCTCATTAGTGGAAGAGCTGGGTCTGATGCTCTGATTTCCCAGTTCATAGCCTAGGATGATTTCTGCTGCATCACACTGCCAATGTTGGAGATGTGGTAAGTATTCTTTTACATTTCCTTATAAATTTTTATTAACACACTATCAAGTAGTAATCCTTATCGGTAGCTATAATAATAATCATTAGTATTTATTGAGTTGTTATGAATACCAAGCCCTTCCCATGCATTATCTCCTTTAATCCTCACAAACAGCAGCATGAACAGGTGCTATCAGTATCCTTGTTTTGTATATGGGGAAACTGAGGCAGAGGGAAGTTAATAACTTGCATAGGTTTGATGCCAGAGCCCATCCTCTGGCCACCACAAGGTCACATGCATGATCCTGCTGACAACGTCTGGATTCTGATACATGAAAGAACTTTTTTTTTTTAATGTTTATTTATTTTTGAGACAATGCGAGAGACAGAGTGCAAGCAGTGGAGGGACAGACAGGGAGACACAGAATCTGAAGCAGGCTCCAGGCTCCGAGCTGTCAGACCAGAGCCCGATATGGGGCTCAAACTCACGAACTGTGAGATCATGACCTGATCTGAAGTCGGACACTTAAGGGACTAAGCCACCCAGGCGCCCCCATGAAAGAACTTTTGAAGACAGATTGGAGGTTGGAGTTGGAGAAATTGAAACTAGTCAACCAGGCTATGTAAATTATTATGTAAATTCATGTTGCTGAGCCAGGAGTCCTGACATTCTCTTTTCTCCATGCTGCTGAGATAAACACAGATGGATTACATTTCTACTTTGGGATGAACCTGGGAAGTTCAGGAGGAATTCCTGGGACTTACCGGACAGTAGCAAAGACAGTGTGTTGGGAGGGAGGCCTGAGGTTTGGTTCTGGTCTGCTGCTATGCCACTAGGGCTGTATGGTTCTGGGATGACCTGATTGCCTTGGATTCTTCTTCTGTGGAATGAAGGGAGTAGACTCTGTGGTTCTGAGGATCGCTGCCATTCTGTGCCTCTTGATAGCACTCCCAAGGTGAAGCACACAATGGCTGAGGCTTGCCATGACCTTCAGGACAGCTCTGCAGTGGCTGTATATAAAAGTCTTATTGTTTGGTTCTTGATCTTTACCCCCTCAGAGATAGGAATAAAAGCAATGGCACTATTGTGTGAAATAAGGGTTTTCTCATTCAGAAGAAAACTATGACACATACAATAGCAAACCATTTGGAAGCTGAAAAAATAATTGTGTAATTCATTGAATAGGATATGAAAAGTGATTTAGGAGATGGGAGAAGGACTAAGGGTTAAAAGATGATTAAAAAAACAGTTTTGGAATTTTATTTGCTAAAAAGGGGAGTGTAGTGTGATTAATACATACAAACTATCTTAAGGATGAAGGCCTAGGCACAATTAGAAGAAAACCAGGGAAGAAAAAGAAAATTATAATTTCATCTGAGTGGCAAAAGGCATCTTCATGAAAAACAGATTTTGAAATAAGGACATCTGTCAATTGCCTTTTCAGTTCTTCTGGGTAATTTTATGAGGCTCTTGTGACCTTTCAACTTCTAAAAGCATGTTTGAGGGAAAGGTGGTAAGGCATGAATTTAAAAAATTAAGTTTCTCACTTTAATTTTCATTCCAGTATAGTTAACATACAGTGTTACTAGTTTCAGGTTAAAAAACCTTAATTTCTATTGTGTGGATTTTATAGTAGAAACCTCCTTAGGAGGTAGCAAGGGAGAGAGACCTCTGGAGGAGAAGGCAGGATTTGAGCCCCAGGTCAGCTCCTTCCTGATGTGGGACTGTGGGCAAGTCCCATCTGCTCTCAGGGCTTCATAGTCCTATCTACATGAAATGGTAGGCTTGAATGCCTCCAAGGCCCTATTCTGTATGTTTGCGTTTCTCATTGTAAAACATGGTTAAAAAAAAAACAACACCCAAAACCAAAGAACCCAACATTTTATAGTTACTGGTCTATGGGATACTAGACATTAGAATAAAAAAACCCAGAAAATCTATTTTTAAAATTGTGAGTGTTGGGTATAGTGAAAATGTTCATATTCTGGACCAAGAAGTTCTGTTGATAGAATGATTCTAGAGTAGTCTGACTTATTCTCATGACAAAAAGGAAGTGGATACAGGCTCTTCTTCCTCTTCTGCTTCCTTCTTTGTTCATGGGAGTGTGAAAATTTGGGGGGAAACCACAGGAGTAAACCATTTGAGAAGGTACTGGCATAATTCATTACGGCAGTAACTATTTTTCCTCCCAGTACCCCCTTGCTGAGCTGCTCTGGGTTGGGGTACGGTGTGTTCAGCAGGCCACTGTGACCCAAGTTAGAGCTGTAGCTGCAGGCTGGGAGTCCCTGAGTCCCTGCCTGGTGGTGGGAGGCAGAGACACCTATCAGAGGGAAACACCTGCCAGAAAAGGTTCACTGAAGAGGGAGAAAATAAAGATCAAGGGCTCTGGGCTGTCCCACCTCTACCATTATTCTAGGGCGGAATGCACCTGTTGGATCACCGTGCTGGGAAGGAAACCACAAAAGCCACAACTGTGAGCACTGGCCTGTAGAGATAATGGCACCATTGCAATAGTTCTGAGACAGGGGCTGGAGGGGCAGGGACAGAGGGGGCAGTCAGAGAGTGTGACTGGGGAGATCGAAGGGGCTGGACACAGTAGTCTAGTGCCTTATCTCATTCCAGATACATGACCTGAAGATCTGTATGTGTGCAGGGTAGTGGTCAGGGATGTGACTGGAGTGGGAGCATGGGAAAAGGGAGGAAAAATAACATTTAAATCAGGACACGATGATAAAGATCTAATTACCACAAAATGTTCTGAGGCTTTGTCCACGGCCATATTTTCCAAACCTCAGGTCCTGTCTTAGCAGTTGGTTGTGAAATCAATTTAGTCATGCAGGGTTTCTTAATCTGGGGTCCATGGGCATGGCTCCCTCTACCCCCAGAGGCTCAAGGATGGGACTGTATTTCAAAGTAATTAATTACCTTTGTAATCCTATGAGTTTTGTTTTATTCATTTAAAAACATTAGTCCAAGAGGGTGTCCTTTACCACATTTAGTACAAATGGCACCAAAAAATAAAAAAATCCTAGGGTCAAGACCAGCATTTTTAAAAAGCTATTATGATAGACTAAAAAATAGAACAATTTGAGCTCCACAATGTAGTAAGGGTAAGTAGTGTTTTGTGAAAATTTTGTTTCAAATATTTAAATATGTGTGTGTACAAATATACATATGTATATATGTGCCATATATATATGTATATATGTGTGTGTGTATATATATATATATATATATATATATATATATATATATTTCTAACAGTACAGCATGGTCAAAAAATTTGACAGCCACTGATCTATATAGGCTTCTAGACACTAAGTTAAAAATTAAAAAATCCATTTTATTTGTTTGCTTATTTTTAATGTTTCATTTGAGAGAGAGACAGAGAGCATGAGAGGGGGAAGGGAAGAGAGAGAGAATCCCAAGCACTAGATCTGTCAGCACACAGCCTGATGTGGGGCTCAATCTCATGAACAGTGAGATCATGACCTGAGCTGAAATCAAGACCTGACACTTAACTGACTGAGCCACCCAGGTGCCCCATAAAAAATCCATTTTAAAAATTATGGGTGTAGAATGTGATGACATATTCATACTTTGGACCAGAAGGTTCTGCTTTTATGCAGACATTTGACATTGTACACTCAGCATAGCTACATTTCAGCCAGCCTCTCAGTGGATGGCAACCAGCTGGCCCTGACCACAGCCTGAAATGGATGGCCACATCCCTCTTTGCCTCGTTGAGCCCTGAGTTAATTTGAAGTGAACAGACCTCTCAGAGACACATGTTGATTCCTGTGGCTACAAGGCTCCAGGAAATGTTAGAAGCAGAGGTCTTGTGTACTGAGAGGTGTGTCTTCCTGTTTTTCTACCAGGAGGTTTGCTCTCTAACCAAAGGACAAGGCCATCTGAAGAAACAGCTTCTCTCACTGAGGGTGACAGCAAAGGGGAAATGGGAAAGTGAAGAAAAGAGAAATAGGGGCCGAGAGGTGAGATGTAGCAAAAATTCAGGTGAAGGGGGTTAGGGTCATAAAAAAGAGAAAGACAAAGAGAAAAATAGTAAGTGTAGAAGGCAAGTAGCTGGGCCAGCTGAGCCCTGGGTGTAGTAAGAAGCTATCCCTGGCCCATTAGTCTCCTGCAGGATTCACAGCATCAAGAGTGGTGAAACTAAGAGAAAGAAAGGCAGTTCAGCAGGAAACATTAACAAAGACAAGTCCTGGGACAAGACCAAACTGCAATTAGACTTGAACTGACACAGACATGGCCTTCTCTGTTTGTGAACTGTTGCTAACTTATTAGTATTTTAAAAATGAAATTTGTATGTACTTGGTTCATTTAGAAAATGTAAGCTTCACCAGAGCAGGGACTTTGCCCACCTCATCTCCTAGGTCAGCACCAGTGTCATGGTAAGGGCACAATAAAGATTTGTAAAAAAAAAAAAAAGTTAATTGATCAGCTGGTAAGTGATATTTAAGATTACTTGGAGTAATAATAACAATAGTGATAACTAAAATGTATGTACTGCTTAATGGTTTAGAAATCAATTTCATGTTATCATCTCATTTAGTCCTCACACAGTCCCATCAAGTATCACCATTAGCATCCTTATTTTAAAGATGAGGACATGGGGTACCTGGGTGGCTCAGTTGGTTAAGCGTCCAACTCTTGATTTTGGCTCAGGTCACATGATTTCATACTTCATGACAGTGCAGAGCCTGCTTGGGATTCTCTCTCTCCCTCTCTCTCTGCTCCTTCCCTGCACACGTGATCTCTTTCTCCCCCCAAATAAACAAACAAACAAACTTAAAAAAATAAAAATGAGAACACTAATTTGATGTCACTTATTGATAAGTGTCTGGGATTTTAATCTGCACTCCCTAGTGCCAAAGCCAATAGAGCACATTGTGTCTTATGGAATGTTGTACATTTAATATAAATGCCTGTAAATCTAAGTAGCCATATCCGGAGTAGGTGTGTGTATCAGCTTGGGTCCTTCAGGAAACACTCTGATGGAATTGGGTGTGTGTGAAGAGGACGGAGTACCACTTGTGAAAGATAAAGGGGGAAGGAGCAGAGTAGGGCAGGGATGCTGGAATGGCACTTGTGAAAGGAAAGGCAGAAAGAAGCAGAATCAAGCTAGGAATGTCTCAGACAGATGATATAATGACACAAATCTTATGAAGACTTAGCCAATACTACATGAGTTCCAGAACAGAGATTGCCTGTAGTGGAGCCCTGCATTGGCTATAAATGGCCAGGATGTAACCTCCCTATCTCCACCATGCTCAATGTCTGGGTCTGCCTAGACATGCACATGGCCTTGGCTTGAAAGTTGAGGTGAGTTGTGCAGGAACTGTATTGGATGTTGTCAGCTAATTGCACTTCTTACAGCTTAATTGCAAGCTCTTTCTTAAGAGAGAGGAAATGGTACACCCGCATGGCCAGCACAGTGTATATTAAATTTTTCTTAATTGGAATTTCTTTACAATTCCAACTTAAGTACCCTAGGTGGATATTGTTTTATTTAGGATACCTTCACTTTCTAGTTAGTAAACTATAGTTCACATAAGGACTATGAATGTCCCAGCTTGAAATGCTAAATTCCTATCAACAGGATTAAGAGAAGAGAAAGGATGATAGTAGGTTGAGCAATTAAAATTTGATACCCTGGATCAGATCAACTATTAGAAAATACAGGTGCTGCCAGCCCATTTTTCACATTCATGGAAGACTTAGCCGATTGATCACAACACTCTTCCTCATGAGTTGTGTTGTCTGCCTCAAAATTATTCTCAGCATAGTGATCCAGACAGCCACTACCAATCTATCAATGTTGGTGCCTGAGATGAAACCAATTTATCATCCCAGCACTAGGTAATAGGGGCAAATATAGGTCTTTGAGCAGGTGTGTGTGCACAAATGTGTGTGTGAGTGCTAGCGAGAGCATGGAGGTAAGGGAGACATAATGAAAATGAACGCTTGGACTTGTTTATCCTTTAAGGGAGTTATGCTCCAAATTTTTTATTTATAAGTCAGAACACTCCCCTCACCCAAAAGCAATGTTACAAATAACAATTATACACAAAAGTCAACACCTAAATTCCTACTTGCTTGTACATAAGCATTAGTGAAAATGCTTTTGAATCCTAACACAAAACAACACCCATTGGCCTTAATAAATAGGGGTTATTTTTTTCTTGCATAATAAGAAATTTGTAGGTAGGCAACTGCCAGCATAGGTTCAGGGTTTTAACAATGCATCCCCATAATCCTGTTGCTATTTTCCTCATGGTCCCAGAATGGCTGTTGTAATTACAAGCATGTCATCAATGCCAGGGGAATGTGGAAATGGGGTACCCCCATTCAGCAGGAAAGTAAAGCTATTTAAGTAGCCTCCCCCAGAAGACTTCCATTTTCATCTCATGGGCAGACAAGATCATGTGCCTATCTCCAGCTTTAAGAAAAATGAAGAAAGCACATACTTCATTTTCCAACCTCTATGGTGGGAGGCAGCAGGGAAAAAGGGATTAGGAGCAGCTCTAGAACAGGTAGCCAGTAGTCAATGGCATTTATACTTAAAGGTTAGCAGTAATCATATTTTAGAGGTTAAAGTGATGCTCAGATGTTTTTGAGCAAAGGTGAAAATACTCTGTGTTCATTCTTCTGCTTTTTCCCACTTTCCAATAAAAAAAAACTTCATAAAAATAATAATGTGTCTCTTTACAAGTACTTTTGTTGAGCAAGGGTCGATTCTACATATAACAGCTTTAGCAAAATAAATTCTTATTTTGAGCTTCTGTGGACCTATGTCTTAAAATCTAGTCATTGGATAATTTTGACCCAAGATACTGTTAATACATTACCATTCACGATAGGATTAACCCAACAACTCACCACAAACTAAAATGAGAATTCTAAAATTAAATGGACAATGAATTATACTTAAAGGTGCAAATGTCAGAAGTTGAAATCTCTAGGCTTCTCATGATTAACAACACTCAAAATGTACAGCATATTTACTACAAATTCCAGAAGTTCCAAACTATCTCTATGTCTTTAAGTAGGTCACATGCCAAAGTGACAATCCTTTGGTGATATTCAGTCTTCTTAGTAGAATAGAGAATTAAGTCCTTGGTAAACTCTAATAATGTGTTAATTTTAGATCATGATACCATATTTTAGTAACATACTTTGTGGGTTGCTAGAAAGTTTGTCTCATCATATGTAAAAAAAGATAATCTAGAGTGTTGAATGCCATTTGCTTCTAGGAGCTAAAGGAGGGAAATTTGGGGAATCAGTTTTTGGTCCATCTATAGGATAGAATGTTCAACCATATTATAAAGAATTAAGATGAAGTAGAAGAGAACTCTGGTTTGAAGTCAACAGCTGAACTGAATTTTCATTCCACTTCTGACTTCTTAGAGCAAGTCTGTTTAACCTCTCCAAAGCTCACTTTCCTCATCAGTAGACTAGAAATACTAATATAGAAACTCCTCTACTTACAATCAAGTTGTAAGTGAGTCTATTTGTTGAAAAGTCCAAAGTGACTAAGCTTGCAGTCCCAAATGCATTTCCAAGAATAGGAGCATGAATCAGTTTCTTAAAGCTTTTAATTAAGGCTAGTGTTCTTGTTCATACATCTCCTATGTCATGTGGGCCTAGCTAAGCGAATAATGCTTGGCACAAAGAAAGATTGAGTGAGTGACATGTTTTCCCCCAAATCATCCTAATTAGCATCTACTGGAAGTCTCTGGAGGAAGACAATTGCCTTCCTTGGGGGGTCTCCTAGTGTCTGGGGCTGCTTTAGCAGCCCAGCTTCCATTCTCACCACCTCACCCCTTGTGTAGATGGAAACCACATTGGAAGAGGCCAGAGACCAGAGTTTTAGCAGCAGGGCCTCATCTGCTAATCCTTAAACTTCTCTGATGCTTGGGCCCTTCTGGAATTAACATGAGATTCCAACAGTGTCCCTATTCCATTCTCTTGTTGGTATTGCCCATTGGCACAGGAACAGCACTTTTGTACTTTCCATGATTTGTTTTTTGTCCTTCAGAATCATTTCTACTCTTGAATAATTCATTCAATATTCACGTGAAAAATTCCTCCTTTTCTGACCACTTTTAATTTTAAAAAATCTCTTCTGTTTCCATGGTAATTATATATCTTGACAAGGGCCTCTAACACTACCACTGCTCTTGGACTGATTAGACCTGATGTGGTTAATGATGTTTGGAAAAATGTCTCAAAATAAACACAAAAACAGCAAAATGTATTGATGGCAAAAAGTGCAGTTTTATAATCCAAAAGGCAGCAGCAAACATTATCTGCTGGTACCATGTAGTGTGTTCTCATAGGAGAGCTTTATTTTTATTTGTGAACATCCATAGGTTGAAAGTCTGTAAACAGAGAAGCATCTGTAACTAACCTCCTTTCCTCAGAGGTTTGATGTTTGGATAAAATAAAAGTGAAAGTGTAAAATGTTATTCAGATCTTTGTTATAATTTCTATGAAGCATGCCTCACTTCCACACTTTCATGTTGGAACACCAGGGACAGATCTTTGTCCCACAGCAAAAGTGGGAACTCTAAACTTAATCTCTCTTCATTCCAAACATAAGAGCATGTGTGCATGCATGCACTCACCTACACACACACACAAATGCACACACACAGACACAAACACCCCACTATCAGGAGGAGAGATAGGGATCCTGGCTCACAGAGTTCACATGTCTCCCAGCAGGAAAAGGAGTAGAGTGAAAATTCTTAGTTGCTAGTCACTTCTTTTCATTTTCACAAGACCAAACTTCCTGTTGTTTGGAAACAAATCACTTGAGAAATGTTTTGAATTGGATTAAAAAAAGACACAGGTTGAGATTAGGGTTAGAGATTTTATTATATCCTAGAGTGCCTGTATAACTTGTGCTGCAGTGATGTTTAATTGAAAGCTTTTCTAGAAATAAATAGGAGACTCATTTTACTGGCACTTCTAAAATGCTATAGGAATGAGTAATGTAGATGCCAGCACATGTTCATGTAATCAAATAATGAATGACCAATTTTTATGTTGAATTTTAGAATCACGCAGTTATAAACAATTTGCATAGAAGGAGGGGTCATAGAGATAACCTTTAGGAAAACAAGATGGATTTTTCCAGCCAAGCTTGTCTTGGCGCACAACTACCTTAGACATATTGTCAGATTTTATGAAGATATTTTTCCTCTCACACTTCACTTTCACTATCTAGAAGCCAAGTTGAAACATTTTCCGTGATGAGTGGGATTTGCAAGGACTAGTTCGAAAGTAGAGTAGGCTTTTAGCAAAACTTTAATGTAGGGAAAATTATTGGTTTAGCCTGCATCCTGTTTCAGTGTCTTGAGGCTTGTAAGCCCTATCCTCACCCCTAGGCACCCAACTCTATGCAGACACAAAATTCCCCCACAGAAGCATGCCTTGAGGTAATAAATATTAAAATTGTTAAATTTTAGATGGCTGCCAAAGGAAAATTAAGCCCAGGGCTTCAGTTTGTGGACAATAATCTCTCCTAATGGTCATAGTTTTTATGTTTGTTTTAATCTAAAAGTCTTTTTCTTCTGAATAAGTGGTTTGCATTTTAACAAGAGTAAATAAATGCCTAGTTCAAAAGAGTGGCACCATAGGATTGTTAAAATACCATTTCTTCCAGGAAGTATCTCCAGGCTCCCTCCATCTCCACAGGCTAGATGTTCCCAGTAAGACTCCTAAGCAAGGTGTACTTTTTCTGTCATGGCACTTAGCACCCATTATTTTGATTATTTGTTTGTCTCTCTTGCAGTTCAACTGTGAGCTCTGTGAGCGTATAGACGTATATTCATATACACATACCATTATATGAATTCCTACCACACGGATCTGTGATTAAATACTTGAAGGATCTCAGGGCACCTGGCTGGCTCAGTTGGAAGAACATGCAACTCTTGATCTCAGGGTTGTGGGTTCAAGCCCCTCATTGGATGTAGAGATTACTTAAATAAATAAATAAACAAACAAAAAATACTTGGAGGACCTCAATAAATACTTGTGAATTGAAGACTGAATGAACAATGCTAAGAATTTCAGGACCTCTAGAAAAGTGATAGGGTGAGGGAAGAGGCATGAAATATTTTGGAATTCAGATGGCTTTCATTAATGTCTCCTACTTAGCTATTTTATAATGCTAGAGGACCTTGCTGACAAACCTCTGAAAATGCCACCTGAAGGTAACAGGTACAGATTTCAGTATCCCTTTAAATGCTTTATAAAGCTACTCAGCATTGAATGTAAGTGGTTAAGGAGTATAGTCTTGATCTTCTAGAACCACAGACACCTTTAATATATGGAAATTATACAGAAAGTGTCATGGCATTCTCTATAAATCCTGTGGGAGTCTTCAGTTCTTAGGAGGAAGTGTAACTGTTGGGGAGGAAAATTTTTTCTTTACACTTCAAGATTCTTTTGGCTGGTCTAAGACTTTAAGTGGCACGAAACACATTAACAGGAGAAAATCAAATTTAGTTACATAGCTAGAAGGACTCCAGAAGAATATGAGGCCCACAGCAGTTTGGCAGTTGAGGTTTCTATGCCATTCAGTGATAAGAAGAAGAGAGTAAAGGTTTGGGACTTCAAAGGGAAGAAAGACAATTCACAGGAAAATGGAAAAGAGTAAACAAATGTTTGCTGGGCCATACGGAAATAATGGGACACAGAAATTATTACAGACTTTGCTAAGTTCTTCCCTGTCTACCACCCCTAGTTCATATTATACTATAGGTATCTATGGTGATAGCTCCCTTCCTGGAGCAGGTCCTCTATCTATATTCTTCTAGGCAGTTAGGGGAGTGGCAAAAAAGAAAAATTTCTTGAGCCTTCTGTTTCTTAAAAGTGATCAGACTAAATAATCCACATGCCAAAGAGACACATTTTGGGGGTGGCAAATTTTATTCCTCTATAGCCCTGCCTTTGTTACTGGAAGTTCCAAAGTCCAGAAATTAGTTGGTAGATTGTTTCCTCTCATCGAACCAGTCTCTTAGCCCAAACAGTAGGTCAGTCAGTTCAGTTAAACTCATTTCAGGAGGCAGTGATGGAGGTGTGCTCCCAAAGTTAGGCCTATGGTTCAAGTAATCAGGTATTAAATAAGAGACATCTATGTGGAAAATTAAAAAAAATTTTTTTTAATTTATATGGAAATTTATACAGAAAGAAAGCAATGGTTAATGATTGGAGCAAATTATAAACCCAGTTTCTGAGTTCTGAAGATAGCCAGTGAAGAAGATTTATAGATGTTTGGCTTAGAGCATTTTTAGATGAAATGAAGGCAAGCAGTGGCAATCTTATATATTTTCCTGGTTTGCAGTTTTAATGTCTCTGGTAATCTTTCTGAGTGGCCACACAACAACTGCTATGAACATGCTTCTATGGTAATTTCTCTAAAGTTTGTATCAAAGCATTCATATTCAGTTTGTAGGGCTTTAGGAAGAGGCAGTTTTAGTTCTCAATGATTGCAAGTCAAAAGGGTGGGAGAAAAATTGAAAATGTTAGTTTAGAGAGTTGTAGCCAGGTATCAGAGGAAACTAGAAGAATTCATAATGTAGTCCAGTTTAAAATGAACAGTATTAGAATTTAATATCCACAAAGGTGTGCTATTGGAACAGCGTTTCCAATACCTCCCACCTCATTCCTACCAAAGGTAGCCAAAATAATACTAATCTGTTTGCAAAATAAGTCTAATTTTACTAAGCCTGGCCTGATTATCTGTGTAAGTACAGCAAGGATAGTAATTGATCATTTAGGCTTTTATATTTATTTATTCATTTTTTTTCTGTATAGACTCTTTTAAATCTGCTTTGCTGGAACTTTTTATAAAGAATCTTGAGACTGAACTTTTATCAGCCTCTTGAGCCTAAGAAGCCAAGCCAAATACTTACCATCAGACTTTGCCTGCAATATCTATAGATTTGGGTTAATTCCTTTTGAGGTTCCTGCAGCTGCTAGGAAGTAATCTTTTTATTCACCTGGGAATGCTACTGGAAACTCCGTAGGCAAGGTATCAGGTTCATATTTCCAAGGGGCTCTATTGACTCCATGAAGTCAACCTTAGTTCCTTAAAGCTGTCTGGTCACGTCTGAGTCTATGCCCATCTGTCTCAACTATGACATTCCAGTCAAAGCCTTGGTAATATAACCAGTGTTTCCAATTGTGTCAATTTGTTCTCAAAGATACACTTTATCAAATTGCTGTAAGTCATAGTTAGCTCAAGAGAAAAAGTATGCTTAAATCTAGAAAGCAAAACATTTTAATTTTTTTAATGTTTATTTATTATTGAGAGAGAGAGAGAGAGAGAGAGAGAGAGAGAGAGAGAGAGTGTGTGTGTGTGTGTGTGTGTGTGTGCGTGTGCTGGGGAGAGGCAGAGAGAGACAGAAACAGAATCTGAAGGAGGCTCCGGGCTCTGAGCTGTCAGCATAGAGCCTGACATGGGGCTCGAACTCATGAGCTGTGAGATCATGACCTGAGCCAAAGTCAGACACTTAACTGACTGACCCACCCAGGTGCCCTGAAAGCAAAACATTTTTAAAAATCAGCAATAAATATCACCAAAATTGTAATTATTCTTATCAGTTGCATTCAGCCCCATATTATTTTGTTTTGCTGGAAGCCAGTTTTTTCCATTAGTTCTGGAAATTGTTATCCACTTCAGTTTTATGGTCTTAAAGTTATCAGAAACCTGTATTCTATAGGCTTTTCCATGAATTTTTATTACGATGAGCATTTTTGTAGGAATTCTTTTTGTAAAAGCATCTGAGTAAATGAATAAATAAAAAAAGCTTAAAGGTAGTATGGTTAAGGGTCTGATTAGAGTTCATTACAATGCAACTGATGAAGAAATTTGGTTATCTCTATGACACAACATTTTAGGATAATAACTAGAATTATGATTGATAACATTATACCAGGATATTTAAGAATTTTAAGAATTTTATGCAATTTCTAGAACACTTACATTAATAATATTTACCTATTACAATATAGCCACTTGACACTGCTTCCTATGTAATTTAACATATCAAATGCACCTACTCAATATCAAATAAGATATTAGTTTAATATCTAAATCTTTAGTAAGGAGAAAGAACAAATCTTTTATGATTTCTCAGGAACCATCTAAGAAATCCCAAAGTTATTTTGAAGTCAAAAAGACTTCATCTAGATTTTGATTTTTGAGAAGTTTGTCAAAAATATCAAAAATGTAAAACGCTTTATCAAATTGGGTCATAAATCTCTGTGAAACAATACTTAGTTATCCACTTAACCATGATGACAAAGATTTTTTAGGCAAATGCAGAAAGTTAAATGACCATAAAAAGGAAAAATTTAGCTCTTTTAAAATTAAGAAGAGTCATTTTCTTAAATAATCAAGGACCTGATTAAGACAACATGAAGCACAGGACATTATTTTGATAAAACCCAGCATTTTTGTTTCCTAGGCAGATTACTTTAAGAAAAAAGAGAAACCCTTTATAATCTCTTATTATAAAGAGCAGACCAATAATCCAAGAAAACTTGTTTTTTTTAACAGATAGGAAAACCAAATTCTAATTGTGCACTAACGTACTTTTGATATTAAAACTCATTCTTAAATAAGTTTATTTTTATTTTAGCCAGCTGGACTATACATTAAAATTCCTTTTCAAAGATCCCATTTCCACAAACCTTGTACAACTTTCTTTTTTACATTAGATTTTGTGCTTTCCTCTTTTCCATAACAAGTTTTACTTTAGGACAAATTTACTTTATTTTCCTTGACAAAAACATCTTCATACCTCATACTTTTCTTCCCAAAGTATATCAACTTTCCTTGTAAATACATTCTACCTCCCATATTATTTCTAGTAGCTTTAACCACATATATTAATTAGAATTATTAATTCTTAGAAACTTTAATATCTAGTGAAAACTAGTAATCAATTGGGAATTGTTATATCAGCATTCTTTATTTTTTTTTCTTCCAAGATTTTACTTAAATTCAAGTTAGTTAACATATAGTGTAGTATTGGTTTCAAGAGTAGAATTTAGTGATTCATCACTTACATATACACCCAGTGCTCATCACAAGTGCCCTCCTTAATGCCCTACCACCCATTTAGCCCATCCTCACACCCACCTCCCCTCTAGCAACCCTCGTTTTGTTCTCTATCATTAAGAGTCTCTTGGGGTGCCTGGGTGGCTCAGTCGGTTAAGTGCCAGACTTCAGCTCAGGTCATGATCTCACAGTTCGTGGGTTCGAGCCCCATGTCAGGCTCTGTGCTGACAGCCTGGAGCCTGGTTCAGATTCTGTGTCTCTCTCTCTGCCCCTTCTCAGCTCACACTCTGTCTCTCTCTCTCTCAAAAATAAACAAACATTAAAAAAAATAATAATAATAAAATAAAATAAAGAGTCCCTTATAGTTTGGCTTACTTTTTAAATTTTATTTTATTTTTCCTTCCCTCTTCCTATGTTCATCTGCTTTGTTTCTTAAGTTCCACGTATGAGTGAAATCATATGGTATTTGTCTTTCTCTGACTGACTTATTTTGCTTAAGATAATACACTCTAGTTCCATCCATATTGTTGCAAATAGCAAAGTTTCATTCTTTTTGATGGCTGAGTAATATTCTACTGTATTTATATACCACATCTTCTTTATCCATTCATCAATCAATGGACATTTGGGCTCTTTCCATAATTTGGCTATTGTTGATAGTGGTGCTATAAACATTGGGGTGCATGTGCCCCTTTGAATCTGTATTTTTGTATTCTTTGGATAAATATCTAGTAGTGCAATTGCTGGATCATAGAGGAGTTCTATCTTTAACTTTCTAAAGAACCTCCATAGTGTTCTTCAGAGTGGCTGCACCAGTTTGCATTCCCACCAACAGAGTAAGAGGATTCTCCTTTTTTTGCGTCCTTGACATCCTCTATTTCCTGTTGTTAATTTTCACCATTCCGACAGGTGTGAGGTGGTATCTCATTGTGGTTTTCATTTGTATTTCTCTGACGATGAGTGATGTTGAGCATGTTTTCACGTGTCTGTTAGCCATCTGGATGTCTTCTTTGGGGAAGTGTCAGTTCATGTCTTCTGCCTATTTCTTAACTGGATTATTTGTTTTTGGGGTGTTAAATTTGAGAAGTTCTCTATAGATTTTGGATGCTAGCCCTGAATCCAATATGTCATTTGCAAATATCTTTTCCCATTCTTTAGGTTTATCAGCATTCTTTAGGTTGGCAAATTTATGAATACATTTCATAATTTCTAGAAACATGCATCTTCATAAAACATATTTGTTAACAGACCCAAATTTATCTTAATCTTTCTGTAATAAGGAAGCCAAAAGTAGATAAACCTATGTTTAGTAGTTAATGTTTCATTATTTTATCTTCTTTGGAGATGATCTAGGTATTCAATAAATTTCCCTCATTTAACTTAACTAAGCAAAATTCTTAAGTTTCAGGTTGTCAAAAAGATTTTGGAAATTATTATTATTATTTTTTAATGTTTGTTTTTGACAGAGAGAGCACAAGTGGGGGAGGGGTAGAGAGAAAGGGAGACACCAACTCCCTCCAGGCTCCCAAGCAGGCTCCAGGCTCTAAGCTATGTGCACAGAGCCCGACACAGGGCTCAAACCCATGGCCTGCAAGATCATGACTTGAGCCAAAGTCAGCTGCTTAACCTACTGAGTCACCCAGGCTCCCTGGAAATTATTTTTAAGTACACATACTGTAAAACATAATTTTTGCTAAAAAGTTCACCTGCAAACTCTTATCTCACATCTCTCTAAATCATTTGCTCCCAAAAATTATGTTTAGATTACCCATGAAACCTTTATGAGACATTGGACAAAATCAGCCATCATTCTAAGTTATTTTTTGCTGACAAATTTTACAACAGAGATAACAAACTTATTTGACTAATAGACTCAAGTAGAATAAAAAGTTGTATGTCTCTATTATAGTGAATGTTGATAACTCTAAGACATGCCTATTTTAATAAAACTAACAACCTTAAGTTGGCTTTCATACTGAATGTTTTTCTAAACCATATAAACCTGGAATTCATTTGGATTAAATTTCTATTTTATTTTTGAGAATTTTTATGAATACTAAATTTATAAGTGTTTAATTTTCTTTAAGCCAGTTAGAGAGCTCTTTTACAAATTAATTTTGGTAATGCCATCTAGAAGTAGAAAAACACTGTATTTTTAATATATAGACATAGACATACATATAGACAAGCACAGAGATTTTATAGTTCTATTATTATTGTTATCACATTTAGAGAGAGAGAGAGTGCACATGAGCTGGGGAGAAGGGAAAAGAGAGAGAGAGAGCGAGAGAGAGCTAGAGAGAATCTCAAGCAGGCTCCATGCTCAGTGTGGAGCATGACCTGAGCCAAAATCAAGAGTTGGATGCTTAACTGAATGAGCCACCTAGGCTCCCTGTTATTGTTTCTGTGTTGAAACAATATAGAATTACTAGTTTATAAATAATAGTTGGGATAATTTACGTTACTCACTAAAATGGTTAAAATCTTTTACTATTTGTAGAGAAGACTTTTAAGATTTGTATTTGTCCCTGGAAGTAATCTTAAGGAGGCTATGGTCTAGAGTTTGGGAAAGAGAGCCCTTTTCGTAGTTTGTATTTTTAAAAAGACTCCTTTTCTTTTCTTTTCCTTTAGTCTTAGGTAAATATGGACATTGTTTTAGATACCTCCTGGGATGTTACATTTCAAAGACATGGTAAGATTTATGTTTTCAAGAGACTGAAAAAGAATACAAGTTCCTCCAAGAAGGACTTTGGTTTTCTAAGGCCAATAATTGACAAACCTTTTGAGATGAATTGGTGAGGTTTTAGAATTGGTAAAAAGGCATGGATGGACTTTGGATTGCGTATAGAGTTGACTTTTTTTTTTTTTTTAGTTTTGCAAACATTTGTAAGATAAGGACAGTTGCTTTCATTATTTTTCTTCTCCTTTTTTTTTTTTTTTAACAATACTTGCAAATGTCTGAAGGCAAATAGGAGGGGATCTGAGTGGACTTTGATTTTTGTTCTATGTCAAATTTCTGTTCTTTCATCTTATTAAGTGGGTCTGTAAGGCTAGCCATTATACCAATAAGACAATTGTTTAGGATGGGAGCTCTCCAAAACCTTTTCTTTCAAATACAGTCAACTTAAGAGATCCATTGTCTGGCCATTGATGAGAAGAATCTTATATTCATCTCAATAGTGACTTAAACCACTAAGCCTGTTTATGGCTTGACCTTGGATGTAAGACGTGTCCCTAAAGGAGAGTGAAAAACAAAAACAAACAGTCCTCAGAAGATCCAGAAAGTTTGCTCCTAAATTTAGCCTAAGAAAGATCTAGCCACAAATGGAGTGACACTCACATTTCTGTCCAGCCTTATCTAGCTGCAAATAAAGTGCAACCCACATTTCTGTCTGGCCAAATTAGTGACAATGAAGGTTGAAATGAAAAAGGACCTTTATGCACTGGATCCCCTTATGACAAATTCCCCTGAGACTGGCACATTTGGACAAAAAGAATGCTGGCTATTGGATCCACAATCTATTGGGCTGCCTGCCAGATGCATGCCAGTATAAGCATCCTCTAGATGGCAGATACCAGAGAGAATATTCTCACTGGTCATAAAACTAAGCTGTCAATACATAGAAAAAGATGAGAGGAAAACTTAATCAGAACTGTGGTTCACCATTTCTTGTGACAAATGACACAAAAAACAGAGACAACAATAGCAACAACAGCAACAACAACAACAAACAGTGACCATCTCTGGGAGGAAAAGGATCAATAGAAAATAACAATACTCATAAAAAATTTTTGCCAAAGTCACTATACCCAAGGAAATAGTTCCATAAATATTTTCTCCTACTAATCTAAATTAGATAAAGAAAAGGACTCTCACTACTCTTGCTTCCATTAGACCCTGCAGGCACAGGTTGGGAGACTGGTGTGGTAAGAATCTTACCTTCTGCTGGCCTTTTTCTTAGAAGTTCCAGAATCTCTCAGCTGCAGCAGTCCTGGAGTGAGCAGCATTCAGTCAGTTAAAGTTGATCCTGTTGACTACACCAACTGTTGGGGAGGAAGAATTTTTATCTACCTTCAAGATTCTTTTGGCTGGTCTAAAAATTAAATTGACATGAGACAATTAAATTGACATGAGATGAACAAGAGAAAATCAAACTTAATTACATATGGCTGGTGGCTCCATAAGAATATGAAGGCCACAGGCAGTCAGGCAATTGAGGCTTATATGCCATCTAGAGCTAAGGAGGGGGAAGTGGGGGAAGAGGGGGAAGGGAGCGGGGACAATTCACAGAAAAGAATAAAGGCAATTGACAGGAAGAGTAAATGTTTGGTAAACAAATGTTTGCTGGGCTATACAGAAGCAATGGAACACAAGAAGGAATTTTAGCAAACTGACTTTGCTAGTTTCCTCCCTGTCTTCCACCCCTAGTTTATATTATACTGTAGTTATCTATGGTGATAACTCCCTTCCTGGAGCAGGTCCTCTATATTCTTTCAGGCAGTTAAGGGAGTAGCAAAAAAGAAACACTTCTTGAGCCCATGTCTTAAAAATAATCAGCCTAAAATAATTTTCATGCTAAGGAGACATATTTTGGGGTGGCAAATTTTGTTCCCCTACATAAATTGTATCAGAAATACACTGTATATAATTATGTATATGTATATGTAGTTTATCAATGCAACTGTAGATCTTAGTAATGTGGCATTCAGTAATCTTTGGTTCATTTTTTTCTTTTTCCTTTCCCTTTTTCTCTTCCCTCCCTCTCCTTCTCCCTCCTCCTGTTTCTTTTGGCTTTATGATATTTCAAGTTAAAAAACCTCTTTTGATGCTGTTATAGGTAAATATATATAGACCAAGTGGACCAGTACATAAGTTAATACATGAAGTGGCTAAAGCCCAGTAAAAGTGTCTAACTTCTAGGACTTTTTTCAATCCAAATGTGTTACATGTTTTATTTACACACACACACACACACACACACACACACACACACACACACACATTTAATTCCCCCAACATCCCTACACTATAATAATTGTACTGCTATTTTTTTGATGAGTAAAGAAATTCAGGTAAGTTAGGTAGCTTGGCAATGAAAACTAAAATGTGGAGCATGAATTTAAAGCTAAACTGTCTGGCTCCAAAGCCTATAGTCTTTTCCCTGCATATCTTGGGAAATAATAGGTACAAAGTAGGATGAAATCAATGTTGTAATTATTGTTTAGCTTAAAGATGTAATGTCCTCATTCATAATGGAGTACACATCCCTACTCTGGAAGAGGAGATTGTTTTAAGGCTACAAGATACTGGGGAGGACTCAGAAGGGATCCACGCACAGATTTGAAAACCCAGTTGCTTCATGGTTTTCTTTTTTCTTTGGTTGCCAAGTGGATACAATGACCACATTCCTGGCATGAAGATTTCATCCATGCTGGGTATTCCTGAATTGGTGCCTGAGGCTCCAAGGCTTAGGTGGGTTTTTCTAGGATGCTGCCTACCTTACATACTTCCACAGGGTACCTGCCCAGGTGAACAGCATGCCGATGATGCCAGCCAGACTATTGCTCTATTTCTCCATATTTTACTTACAATATGACTTGGTACAGGGTCAGAATGTTGATATATTTTAATATGCTCATATGCCAAATCACAGTGTTTGTATTTGCAACTCTGAGAATTAATGGAGAGAATAAATAAAGTTAGAATTCATATTCCGTGAAGTACTTTGAGCTTCACTAAAAGGGGAGATGTACAAGACATTACATTTAGAAATTGTTTAGGAGCAGCAAATGGAAAGAAGCAACACTTTGCTTTAAAAAAAAACACAACACATCCCAACCCCTTCATTATGTGCAGCACACAATTTAACAGGTGTGTGATTTATTCATTTATTCACAGATTCATGGACTAACCATTCCATCACAGCACTATTGTCTGTGAAGCAAAACACATTTACAACAAACTGTATCAGCTTATTCAGAGTGACTGAATTAGCTGATCTCCAGAAATCCTTCACTGCCAGTTGAAAAAAGGGTTAATAATCACCAAAATGGTAAACATGAATAATTAAACTTTACCTCATTAAAGTCCTTTCTATCCTTGGATTTCTGGGTCATCTATAACCAGTGCTTGTTATGAAAGGAAAACAATTGTGTATTATTTGCATTGGAGAAGTAATGAAATATAATAGTTTCTCCACATGGATCTAGAATATCAGTGGCCCTCTTGGGAAAGGTGCTATATAGTCTGCCCCTTCCTGCTTCCTTAGTTCTTCTCTTGAGAAGAAGATGGTTTTCCTGATTGATGAATGTAGAGACAGCATGCCATCTACTTGGCCACATTTCTTTACTGGGCAAATTTAAATGTTGTGTCATTTGTTCTTTTTCTCTTGGTCTCTCTGACTCAATGCTCCTAGGAGCTGCATGTGCCTATCTCAAGTGTCCACATGGTTAACTTATCACTGGTGGGTCCATCCAAGACTCTTGTTCTTGCCTCTCCACTTGTGGCTGGATAAGAAGTTATTGTCCAGTGGGTGTCCAGGTGTAGACCTGGAGCAGAGAACTAGTAGGTTGGAGCTGCACTTTCTGCAAAGTGTAACAAAGTGCCCTGTGTTCTTTGGCCCATAACATAAAGCTGATACTGTGCTTGGATTGTGCAGTGTTATTCAATCTGGCTTTACTGCTGGTAAAGCTGATAACTGTGCTATGATCCTCCACTTGCTCCTTTTGCCAGGCTCTTAGCTGAGTGGAAATAGAAGGTGAGGATTGAATGAGTGATTTTTACCCTGCTCTGAAACTCCAGTAAAAACCAAAGATTCCTGAAGAGAGTCAGAGCAGCAAGAGGGAGCTGAGGGGGCGGGGGGAGGATGAGGAAGAGAGATTATTGTTGAAGTGTATGTATGCCTATGGATGTGTGTGGAGAGATAGTTACTTTTCACTTTCTGCCTGACTTTAATACATTATAATGCCCTCATTAAAATAGTTTAAAAGCCGCATTCAAAAATGATCCCTGGGACTATAATGCTGAAAACACCATGGGAGATATGCAATCAATAAGTAAACAGTGTCAGCCTGAGACCTTTCAGAACAACATTCCTACTCAGGAAAAAAAAAAATAAGGTAGATTTAGCCTATTTAAAGATTTCCCAAGATATTTGTTAAATTTTAGTAATAATGTTTCTTCCTTTGAATAAGCTTACATGGTTGTCTTTGAGATTAGCCTGGGCTAGAGACCATTTGATATTCAACCTGTGACTATTGTAGTATTGAGGCTGGACCAAAAGAAATTTATACTCAATCAAATGATTTTCACTTACTGAGACAAATTCACTTTTTTGCTTTCTTCAGCAATTCATCAATCTAATGGGAGAAATGGAAGCTATCATAATAATGAGAATAGACTTACAGGAGCATGAGCCAATATCAATACTTTAATAATGCAAATTCTATTGCTATATATTTGGTGTCAATCCAAATTTGCTTTTAATTAAGTTTTCTTGCCATTGTATGCTCCTCTCTCTCTTACTTTCTCTCTCCTCACCTCCAGGCCCCCTCCACATACATCCCACATATACATATATACCTTTTCTCATAACACAGGTGTCACATTTGACTGGATCCTATTGTCACTGGACGTTGATAATGACACTGATGACACCACTATTACCACTGTCATTATCATCATATCGAAGAACATTTTGAGAACATTTTGAATATAGCTGTCTGATGTCTGATATATTATATCCTCAAACAATAACACTAATCAAGAATACCAAAGAATACGTATTTTTAAGAGTAATGTAGTAACATAATGTGTAAGCATCAAAATTTCATACTGTGTCATGACTCAACTTATATAACGTAGGATACTCTTAAACACTTGAACAAGAAGGGCTATTAAATTCTGTTATTTTATTGTTTATATTTAGGACAATTTAAAATATTTTTATGGTAGGTGGTTTTGAGCAGCAGACATCTATCTACTTTCAGAATCTTATGAAATACTGGGGCTTCTCCCATCCTGCTCATCTACCCTTAATAGGATGCTCTGGGCATCCCATGGTTAGCAGCCATTTCCCAGCCCCTAACTCCCTGGTTTCTGATCTGTCGCAGGCCTCTTTCCAGCTTGTTCCTGACTCTGCATTATTATCTTCCTCTATTTTTAGACCTTTTTAGGCCTTTGACTTTGCGCTCCTTTCAAGGATTCTGGGCTCCTTTTCTAGTCACTTTGAAAAGGTTAACCCATCCTAGCAACTTCCACATGGGGCTTCTGACTTAGTTTCTCTGGTGGGTAGATTTGGACAGCACAGTTTCTGACCATGAATTGGTTGTTCTTCATCCTTCTTTATCCCAGCCATTAAGCATTGGATTTCATCAAGGCTTAGTTCTAGGTCCTACTTACTAACTCTGTGTGCTCTCTGGAAGAACTAAAGTCCACATTTAATGACTGGTTAATAGAATAGTTACTAGATTCTGAGAACCATATTAAGAGTTTTAAATCCATCCTGCCACTTAATACTCCCAATGGTGTTATAAAATAGGGAATATTATTGTCTCTGTTTTATAGAATATGAGAATTTGGGTTAGAGTATTTGAGTAATTTCTTCATGATTGCACAGCTAGAAAGTGACAAAGCTGGGTTGCAAATCAAGACAGTTTTACTCCAACACCCCTGTTCTCAACCACTATGCTATATTGCCATTGGTTTATATGGAATCGCTGAGAGATCTCATCCACGCTTGTAAGTTCACTTGTCACCAAAGTATGGATGGACTGCTAAACCTCAGTTGCCTACTCAAGGTCTCCATTTGGATGTCTCAAAAACACTTCAAACTAAATACATCCTAAAGGTACCTCAATTGTGGTTGACCCTTGAATAACATAGGAGTTAAGGGTGCAGACCCCTGTGCAGTTGAAAGTGTGCATATGACTTTTGACTCCCCCCAAATTTAACTGCTAACAGCCTACTGTTGACCAGAAGCTTTACTGGTAAATATGAACAGTTAGCATATTTTATATGTTATGTGTATTATGTACTGCATTCTTACAATAAAGTAAGCTAAAGGAAAAAAATGTTATTAAGAAAAATCATAAGAAACAGAAAATACATTTATAGTACCATATTTTTTAAACAAAATCCACATGTAAGTGGGCCTGTGCAGTTCAAATTCATGTTGTGTAAGAGCCAACTGCATTTGCCCCTCCAAACCCAGTCCTCTTAAATGCACCCTCCCTCCATCAGTGAAGGACACAATCCTTGTGTCCTTGCATTTAGTGGTACAAATCAGGCACCTGGGCATCATCCTTGACTCATCCCTTTCTTTCCTTCAACAGTGTACCATCCATTATTAAGTCTTGTCACTGATATCTCTGAGATGAGTTTCAAAACCGTCCTCTTCTCTCAGTCTCCACAGCCACCTCCTTTGCCCAAGCCATTGTTATGTCTTAACTAACCTAGTGCCATAGAACCCTGACTGGTCTCACATCCAGCTTCAGCCCTCTTCATCTGCTCTTGACATTGCAGTCTAAGTTGACAACACCATCACCTGCCTAAATGCTTCTGTGGTTGTCATTTTTCATAGCTAAAGAACTATCTACTTAGCAAGACCAGCAAGGTGCTGCAAAGTCTGGTCTGTGTCTGAAGTTCCAGACTCATGTGGATCTTCTTCTCTTCACTCTTTGTATCAGGCATACTTACCTTCTTTCATTTAGACATTTTTGGTCCACTTCAGGGTCTTTGCACATGTTATTCCCTCTGTCTGAAATGCTCCCACCCTCCCCCACCAAGTCTGGTTAACTTTTATGCATTATTCTCTTCTTAGGTCACATGTCAATTATCCAGAGACACCTTCTTGGCCCTTCTTCCCAGACTAGGTGAGCTTCTCCTGTAATATGTCCTCATAACACCACAAGGCTCATTATCAGGACATTTAATGCAGTTTGTAGTTATGCTTTTGTTTATGTAATTATTTGCTCAATGATTCTCTTCTCTAGTGGAATAGAAACCCCATAAGGGCAGGAACCAAGTCAGTTTTTGCTTAGCATTGTACCTCCTGCAGTCATTGATAACTATTCATTGAATGAATAAGATGAATGATTCTGAGAACACAAAGGAATTAATTTTAAATGTAACAGATTAAATAGTAAGAATTAAATCTTTTTTGAGTGATAGGTCATATATTAAATTTTAAGGTAAATTTTTTTTGACTCAAGACTTCCCTCTTCTATTGTAAACTTCTTAACACACTCTGAATATCTCAATGTATAATCCTTTTAATTTTCTCAGTAGCCAATAACAAAAGGGTATGATCTGGTCTTGAAACCCATCCCTGGGTCTTGAAACTAGGCCCCACTGCAGTGCGTGGCAGCCAGAGCCTGCTGCCCTGGGATATTGGCCTGGCTGCTCCCCTTCCCACCATACTTACCACACTCCCTTGCATCTATGACCTTCTGGCTTCCCAGCTACCTTGCCTTCAAGTCAGAGCCTATCACTGATGCTTGCTTGAGGCAATTCTTCAGACTTTTTCTGCTTCACCCTTGGATTTTGTATCCCTACAGCTTCAGCAGGACTGGTGAGTGGGGAGTGGGGTGGTGATGCTGATGGCGGAGCTGATTCCTAGTCCCTGGCAAGAGCAGAGTTTATGTAGCTCTGATCTGGAATCCAAACTACCTAGAAGAAAGAACAGGGAGTGGAGGAGCTGTGTGGAAGGATGAGATGCTAGTATTATTTCCAGTGTGTTTTGGGGAAGTGATTAAATGCCAGGCCTACTTACTCTGAATTTCTGAAACTGGCCCAGAAATCTGCATTTTAATATGCAGCCCAAATAATTCTGATGCATGTGGTCCCTGTATAGCACTTTGAAAAAAGCACTGGCATAGAGACATAATTTATTAAGAGCAATGTTAACACTTTCAAAAAGCCCCCTATATTCTCTGCTGTACTGAGTTGCTTGGAACAAAATACACACATGCTATCATGTAGGCTGACCCTCTGGTCCCTTCAATTAAAGTATATTAATGGATATCATTCTGTTTTTATGCTAAGAAGCATAGAGGGACAGTTACCTGTTTTTCTTTGTGAATTCCAGGAACATCTGTTGCCTAACACCTGGTGGTGTCTGTAACAGGTGTATGCTCAAGATAGCAGTGATAAAAAATCATATGATTTTGGCCCAGATCACAATTTGCAGCCTGTCATTCCTGCCAAATGGGTCAGTTGAGATGGAAACCACAGCTGTGTGTTAATAATTTAGGGGAAGTGTCACCATTTAAAAGAAAGAGTATAAGAATATGGAATAACTTGGGGAATGAGAGAGAAAATTTTCAACTGCTCAGGAACTTAATTTTCTTTCTTGTCCTCTCATCCCCTCCTTACTCATCCCCCCAAAGCATTAACTACTTTTAAGACTTTATGACAGAGATGAAAATTAGGAAGTTGTTTGAACAAAAGAAAACAGTTCTGTAAATGGTGGAGACCTCATTTGGGAGGCCCTCAGATTGTCTGGTTCAAATCCTTCATTATGCAGACAAGGAAATGGAGGCCCAGGAATATTATGTGATTGAGCCAGGTGACAGGCTATATTATCTTTTATCTGTCTGGAACCCAAAGCACAGCTAGAGTCCAGGTGTCAGATGTAGTTCATTATTCTTCCCATACTACCACAACATGTTAGCTCAGAGTTCTAGGCAAGGGAAGTGACTAATGATATTCCCTCTGCCACAGTGGAAGTTGTATGACAGCAGGCACTTTGCCTATCTTTTCCTCTGCTGTAACCTCAGCATTTAAAGTTCTGCAAAGCACTTGTGAGTACTTGGTAAGGCCTAGTAGCTTCTACTTTTTGTTTCTGGGAAACCTAAGGTGCCTGGAAGAAATTCGGCTATTCTGATGGAGAGACCATATGGAGAGATCATGTGCACTCTTGAAACCTATGAAAAAGACTTATTTGGAAATAGGGTTTTTGCAGATGTCATCAAGTTAAAATGAGGTCACACTAGATTGGATGCAACATAAATCCAATGGCTGGCATCCTTATAAGAGGACCATGGGGAAAACACACACAGAAAGAAAGAAAGCTGTGTGATGACAGGGGCAGAGATTGTGGTGATTCAGCTGCAATCCAAGGAATGTTAAGGATTGGCAGCAATTTCCAGAATCCAGAAGAAGTGAGGAAGAATTCTTCCCTAGAGCCTTCAGTAGGACCATGGCTGCACCGATACCTTGATTTTGAGTTTCTAGCCTCTGGAACTGTAAGAGAATAAATATCTGTTGTTGTAAGCTACCCATTTGTGGTACTTTGTTATGGCAGCCCTAGGACACTAATACAAGAAGAGAGGTCTTGAAACTACATGGGGAGAGAATGAGTCTCACTATCCAGCATTCTGCTGAATCCTTCCATTCAGTCTAGCCCTAGCTGCCATTGACCACAACCACATGAGAGACTCCAAGTAAGACAAGAAGTTCTGCCAAGGGGTCTCAGACACATTCGTGTCGATGGCATGGGACATCTTGGACATTCCAGCCCCATAGAGCATCCAGATAACTACAGACCCAGCTGCTGCCATGTGGAATAGAAGAACCACCCCGCTGGGCCCGGTCAACCCACCAAATTGTGAGATAATAAAATGGTTGTTTTAGCTGTGACATTGTGGGGTGGTTTTCTACGTAGCACTATATGACCAAATATTTGAGCTCCCTAGAAACAGACTCTGAGATAATGAAGTGATTTATTAGGATGTGTTCCCAGGAAACAAATGGTGGTGGCATGGGCAAGTGAGGCAGTAGAGGAAGACAACCAAGCAAGGATGTGACATCAAGCGAAGTCCCATGGAGGTTAAGTGTGATCTAATCCTGCCAGGAGCTCTGGATATGGTGTAATTCATAACTCAGTATTGTCCCCATCAGGGTCCTAGATACTGGAGTACCAAAACTCCCTTACCCTTCAGTCACTGGTTAAGAGCTTTCCTGGGGATATGTAAACTGTCAGTCACTTCTGGTTCTCAGGCGGAGCAGGTCAGGGGATGGATGTTAGCAGCCTGAGGGCGGCTCTCTAGCAAGGATACACTAGTGCTGGCCTTCGGGAACAAAGGTGCGCACAGAAATAGTGTGTGGAATGGTTAAAAGCAGGGTGACCAGTGTATCCCCGTTTGCCAGGGACTGTCTTTATTTAAAATGGAAAGTCCTGGGCACCTGGGTGGCTCAGTTGGTTGAGTGTCCGACTTCAGCTCAGGTCATGATTTCATGGTTTGTGGGTTGTGCCCCGCGAAGGGCTCTCTTCTGTCAGTCCAAAGCCTGCTTCAGATCCTCTGTCCCCTTCTCTCTGCCCTTCCTCCACTCACGTTCTCTCTCTTTCTGTCTCTCAAAAATGAATAAACATTCAAAAATATAAAATGGTAAGTCCCACATCTGAGAAGCCCCCTCAGTCCTAGGCAAACCACACAGTTGGTCACCCTAGAAAGAGATTATGGGATGCATGAGCAGAGCCTGATGCTTCTCCCCCGGTAAATGCATGAATATCCCCAGCTGGGTAAGTGGGGCCTGCAGGATTCATTGGAGACATCTTCGCCAGGAATGCTGGAGGTCAACTAGCTGCCAAGGACCCTTTTAATGTTAAGAACCTGTGACCTATAACAGGTATAAATTGTTTCAAACTTTTTTACACACTGCGGAGGGACTGAGGGGGATCAGTGTGGGGAAACATCTAGCTGGGCAGTGAGAGGCACGAGTAAGACAAGAGGGGCAGGAAGCACATGGGTACGACTAGGAGCTGGGCTGGAATGTGAAACTCAACACAGAGCACACAGCACAACGTCATCTACAGATCTAAGGGGAATGAGAGGCTGAAAACCTGGAGTCAGAGGAAGGACAGGGCTGGGAAGAGATCAATTTACTGTCGTCAGGATTTTTTTTTGAAAAAAAAAAGAAAAAAGAAAAAAATGTTTTGACCAGAATGATTATTTTTTGGAGGCTTTCTGAAGGAAAGGAGTTTATGGATACAAATGAAGGTGAAAGTCTGTCTTGGGAGGGGTGAGGCTGGTGTCTCTAGCGGGGCAAGAAGTGGAGCCCTGTGGCCATGAACTGAAGGAGTTCTCAAACACTAGACAGAGTGGACGTTCAGGCTGCCTCTGTGAGAGAACAGCAGCGGCAGCAGACTGCAATAGCCTTTATTTCATATTTCATTAGATAGAAGCATCAAAGAGTATCAAAGCAAGGAAAGAGAACACAAAGGATCTTTAGACATTAGCCAGACATACGTCTGGTGGCTACGTGAAGGCACGAAGGGGGTGTGTGTGGTTTCAAGGAATGTCAGGGAGTTACAGCAGGTGTTGTATCTTAACTGTCCTTTGGGGGATCATGAGGCTCTGTCCTCATAGTGCTATCTCATTCGACAGCCTTGAGAACAGAACATTGCTGATGTTTCAACTATTACCCCATTCACCCTTCGGGACTTACAATAGAAATGGTCCTCCACAGAGCCCCAGTCACCTCAATTGCAAGCAGAGAAGCTAGTGTATGTAACTAACAGCATGGAAATAAGGAATTTCTTAGCAAGAATGGGAAGTCTTCAATGAGGGAAGGCAACAACAATGGGGAGATTCTTTAAGTGTTACAGATTAATGAATGGTTTGAGAACAATAAACATAAATATACTCATTTAATCGCAGAATATTAGATAAAAGGGGTGTTTTGAAAGCAAGAAGGAAATGCCTGTAGGATAAATAAAGGGAATGATATTTTGTTTAAATTCCACAAGTAAATATATGGAAGAGGCTTACAAGAGAGTGTAATACTAGCCTCAATTGGTATAGAGGTTCAAGACAGGTTTGGACAGTTTAGTGAGTGCGAATCCATCTCAGATTAATAGGGAAAGGTATTTAAGATTTTCCTGTTTATTTTTTTAATTTTCCTTTTATTATAAATATTTAGAAAATATAAAAGATCATACAGTGAAAACTTGCTCTCTTGCACTTGTCCCACGTATGTCCAGTCCCTGCCACAGTCCCAATAGGTGATCACGGGTTTCTTATATGTCGTTAAAATATTTTGTAAAGGGGCGCCTGGGTGGCGCAGTCGGTTAAGCGTCCGACTTCAGCCAGGTCACGATCTTGCGGTCCGTGAGTTCGAGCCCCGCGTCGGGCTCTGGGCTGATGGCTCAGAGCCTGGAGCCTGTTTCCGATTCTGTGTCTCCCTCTCTCTCTGCCCCTCCCCCGTTCATGCTCTGTCTCTCTCTGTCCCAAAAATAAATAAACGTTGAAAAAAAAAATTAAAAAAAAAATTTTGTAAAGTGCATATAAAAGCAAATAGGAATAAGTCCTTTGATGGCAGGGAGCGTAGTCTGTTTTCTTCAGTGACTATTACCCCACTCCTAGAAAAGTTCCTGGGATATCAAAGGTGTTCAAAAAGTATATGTTAAATGATCAAATATATTCACCCTCCGAATTTTTAAATAGTAGGATCCTATACTCACTCATTTGTATTGCATCTTGCTTTATTATGTCCTCAAGATCTTTCCTTATTGGTACATAAAGACCTCTTTCATCCTTTCTTTTAGAGCCCAGTTATGTTCCACTGCATGGATGTACCATAATTTATTTGACCGGTCTCTTATTAATGGCCACTTAGTCCCACATTTTTGTTATTACAAACATATGGTGATGAATAATCTTGTGTGATTTTTGTACCTGTAGGATAAGTTCCTAGAAGTACAACACCAGTTTTTATGAAGTCATGTCCTCCCCCAAATATCTCAGATATTAGTGACAAAATTCTCAATCAACTGGAACACTGATCCGCCTGAAAGCAGGCATTTCTTATGTTCTTTTCAGGGTCACTGGGGTTTACTAATGCCAGGTGTCTTTGGTCTGCTTTCTGAAAAGCACAGAGATTTGTAGAAAGAGAAATAGTGAGCAGTGTTGGATGCAGTGAAATTGACACATGGGTGCTCAAGATGGTGCTGAAAGATCATAGTGGGATCAAATATAAAATCCCAGAAATCCCACACAAATCTTGTGTGGCCAGTGTTGTAAGCTGGCTGTTTTCACTGTGAGGCATAGGCTTTAATTGCTATTGTACAATAATACACATCTGTAGTTTCAATATTTTTCTGAGGACGTTTGAGGACCCAGGCCAATACATAATGGCTTTTTTGCCAATCTTTTTTGCCATAGCCTTTCGTTTTCATCATAGCCTTGGGGCTTTGATTTTATTACTTTGGTCAGACTGTGACACTGGGGACATCAGGCTGAAATGACAGCTTCCCACGTGCTTTATCTCAGTGTTGTTTCTTACAGGGGAAGTAACTGCCGAATCGGACATGGATGATGGTGCTATAAGAAAACATTCTCTGAATCCTTAACCCAGGCACACATGGCTGTGCTTCTTTTCACTGCCATATTTCCATCTGAAACGTGAAGATAATGATACATGCCTTGCACCCTTTGAGAATGTGGTAGTGAATATTAATGACATAAGCTTCAAAATACAGTTTGAGCTCTTCAGGCCTGAGGTCCTTGATAAAAATTGGGTTATAGAACTAGGGAGATAAAGGGGCACAGTCCAACCATGACCATTTTTCATTATAGAGTACCTTGACAGCTGCTCTATGCCTCTAACTCCAGTACGATACCTGGGAACTGTCAGTATAGTGCATATGGATTTTTAATACTTTGCTTTATCTTCCTATGTTCTAACTGCCAGGGACTGTGGGTTGTTTATTCAGTCAGCAGATATGTTTCAAATGTTCACTGGATTCTGACGGAGGTGCCTGTCTTGGGAAGAGCCCTGGGTTGCTGGCCAGGAGGCCTGCTTTGCTCAGACTCCATCCCACCCACGTGGAATGTCCTAAGCAGCCTACCCTACCTGAGCCTCTGTTGTCTTTTCATTAGAGCCGAGTGATGATCTCTGCCCTGTGTGTCTCTGTGTATGAATAGGAACATTCAGCAAGAATAGAAATACAAGCTTGTTCAGTAGCATAAGGCCCGTTAAAGATGAGTATGATTATTAATGTCTATATGGGGTGCCTCCTCAAGATGGAAAGAAAACAGATGTCAGGAAACAAAGACTGCATCCTGTAAGCCAGGGCTTCCCGTCTGCAACTGAACTATAAACCAAGAACATATCCACATTTTCTACTCTGATATATCAAAATGATATAGGTCTGCATATGTGTAAAAATATGTATGTAGGATATTTGTAAAATATGCATATATGGATTATAAAATATAAAGCTATCAATTCTTCAGTTATGACAACAGCAAAAAGAATCTTCCTTTCAGGTGGCTCACATTGAACTGTCCTATGAGGGAATTGGTCTTCTGTCCCCTGGAAGAACCAGGAAATGTCAAAGGGGCCCCGTGCCAAAGTCAGAGCCCTGTCAGCATGCATTCCCACCCTGGCAATAGTCCCGTGGCCTTGGGATGGCTTTAGGAGCCTGGTACAGATTCTATTCCAACAGCTCCAGAGGCTCAGTGAGAGGAAAAATATCTGTTGATTTTTTTTTTTTTTTCCCTGAAAGTGGATGGGTAAACAGAAGCTGGTGATACTGGATGCTGGTGGATGTGGTGGCGATTCGAGTCTAGAGGCAACAAGAATTCATCGCTTCCACTTCAATGCCTGCTGAGCTAGGTGAGCCATGCAGACAAGGGAGGTAGGCAAGGTAAGAATTCTGATAACCCAGTAGCATTATATTTCATATTCAGAACTGCCTCATTTCAGGAATACAATCGGGAGTGGTGAGGACTGAGGTACAATGGAGAGCAATATTCCACTTGATCTGATTGTCATAGGTACCAATGAAGGCTTCGAGTTGGGGTATCTTCCAATTTTTGGTTAAGGTCTATAGTCTGGATCTTTTTTTTTTAATGTTTATTTTATTTTTGAGCGAGCACTTGAATGGGGAGGGGCAGAGAGAGAGGGAGACACGGAATCCAAAACAGGCTCCAGGCTCCAAGCTGTCAGTACGGAGCCCTATGTGGGGCTTGAACTCATGAACTGTGAAATCATGACCTGAGCCAAAGTTGGACACTCAAGCAACTGAGTCATCCATGCACCCCTGGAGTCTGGGTCTTTATGTAAAATTCTCATTTTTGAATGTTGGCATGTGTACAGACATACACATACATCCACAGATCATTATGTGAGAGAAACTGGAGTGGTCTCTCTAGGGGTCCTTGGAGTAGGAGAGGGTGTCCTCTCTAGAGGAGAGGGTGGTACCAGCCAAGAGGAACAGACATGTTTAGAACCTAGCACTGTGGCAACATTATCGTGTTCTCTCCTTCTGGAGCTCAGCCTGACCACCAAGGTGGGGATGGATAGGCCACTGTGTAAACATCTATCACTTTCCTAGGGACTGGCGGTTAAGGAAGGCCACTTTAGCACTGTTTTAGATTTCCCATTTGGTTCATCAAAGTTCATGGGTCTCCCCGGCCATTAGGGAGTTAACATGTGAATCATGGAACTATGTTCTAAAAGCCATGTAAGTGTCTAAGGTAAACTACAGGAGCCACATTACAGGAAAGGTGGATCCATGAAGTGGAACTAATGGTGACCCCTATAATCATAAACCTAGCTACTTCTAATAAGGGGAAAAGGTAACAGGCTGATGATTATCATCCTTGCGCTTGTAAAATGGCAGTGCTGAAATCTAATTGCTAAGCAACAGATTTCCTATAAGGTGATTCCTAGGAACTGGTTTGCTCCAGAATTGGGAGGATAAGGATAAATAATACCAAATGAGGGGCACCTAGGTGGCTCAGTTGAGAGTCCGACTCTTGGTTTTGGCTCAGGTTACGGTCTCACAGTTTCGTGAGTTGGAGCCCTATGGTAGGCTCTGCGGTGATGGCCTGGAGCCTGGTAGAGATTCTCCCTCTCTCCCTGCCGCTCCCCTGCTCACACACTCTCTGTCTCGCTCTGTCTCTGTCTCTCTTTCTCAAAAAAAAAAAAAAAAAAAAAAAGCCTTTCTAACAGCTAGGAAGAGTTTTTTTAAAAATAATAATAATACCAAATGATTCATTGTCTTGCTTCTTTTGACTCCCTGGAATTTCCCAAATGCTAAGCAACGGGTGAGAAAGTGTCTGCCAGGGCACAGGATGCAACTATGAATTTGGAGAGAGCACTTCTGTTCAGCTGATTATTTCAATTTTCTCATCCATAAAAGGGGATGGCCAAAGAACACTTTTTCAATGCTCTGCAAAAGCCGATTTGGAAACCAAAGGCTTAACTCTTTTCTTTTCTCTCACTGTTAAGCCTGTATGTAGAAATCAACCACATCTAATTTAATCATACCTGGTTCTATTTTGATGATAAGATCAGATTATAAGGTAAGGAATAGAAGCCCAGGGAAGGAAGAAGGTGGGCCAGAGGTGGTGCGTTTGAGCACACATTGAACACCTAATACAAGCAATCACATACATTATCCCATTGTATACAGCCTCCCCAGAGGGAGGAATCATTTACCATCGTTTTACAATGAAGCGAGTTTCCTTTTTGAAGGTTTGTTCCAATTACAAATCAGTGTGTAAAATAAAACTCATACACAAGAAATGAAGAAGGAGGAGAAAAGGGGAAACATTGGAAGTTTATTCTCACTTACTTTTAATTTATTTGATTAATCCTTCTTAGTTTCCTTCCTCTGGCCAGTTCTTAAAGGTAAGCATTTCCGTACATTGATTTTGTATCCTGCAACTTTGCTGAATTCATGTATCAGTTCTAGCAGTCTTTTGGTGGAGTCTATCGGATTTTCCATGTATAGTATCATGTCATCAAGGTAAGCATTTCCAATCCTTGGTCCCTTCCCCAGTCTCAGTTTCTGCTTGAGGTACAGCCTCCTGGTAGATGATTCCCATCTCTGGTCCTGATTCTGCCCTACATTTTAGAGTCACATCAGCCTTGCCCGCTCCCAGCTAGCCACCTGTACGTGTAAATGAGTGGGGCTGACCTGCTAATGGCCAACTGGTGTGTATTGGGCTAAAATCACTCCAGCCTTGTCCATAATCCCAGTGATATTAGGACTAAATATCATCTCCCCAAACCAAGAAATAAGAAATCTGACTGAAGGGAGCCGTTTTGGATCAGCAGCACCTTCTGGAAATAATACTTGGAGGCTGCTGACAGATTTCTGAAGGGCCATGAGGTTTTCCGGTATCTTGGGCTTTGGGGATTTCCCTCCAAGGTGTGGTCACTGCAGAAAGAGTCCCACCCAATATCCCTAACTACTTCCGCTTTCCCTACCAGCCCAGGCCTGAGGAACACCAGATCCTGCTCTCACTCTCCGTGAACTGACATTACCTAAGTTAGCGTTTGTTATCATACTAACTCTCTCTGATCCCTGGCCTGCAGCCCCTGGATGACACTCAAAAACTGCCACTTCCTGATTCCAGACTGGACTAAATCTTGACATCCCTGGGCAGACTTGGTCTTTGCCATCCTAGTCCCCTCCAAGGAAATAGAAGCTTGGTCCTTTTCTCATATTCCGTTTTAGTTTCTAGGCAGTTTCCTCCACCATCTCCCATTACAAAATGTCCCATACCAAATTTGACTGACAGTTTTTGCAGCTATTTTTTTTGGGGGGGGGGTTTACTTATTTATTTTGAGAGAGAGAGAGAGAGAGAAAGAATACATGAGTGGGGGAGGGGCAGAGAGAGAGGGGAGAGAGAGAATCCCAAATGGGCTTTGCACTATCAGAGCGGGACTTGATGTCACAAACCGTGAGATCATGACCTGAGCGGAAATCAAGAGTTGGACACTTAACCGTCTGAGCCACCCAGGCGCCCCAGCAGCCGTCTATTTAAGTGTATCCACATGACAGTTTCAACATGCTTCAAATACAATAGGGTTCAGAGCAGCTACGGTCTCTGTCCTGACCTTGAATCTGGCTCCTCCTTCACATGTATTATGTAAGAAGGGTCAAAGGGAGCAGGCATAGAATAGTGTAGTTGTCAACACCACTGCCAAACTTCCTTGCATTTCTTCACTGATGCTTCTCTGCACAGTCATGCCTGACATCCTGTCTCCCTGCTCTTCTCAGCTCCCTCTGTACTTTTTGTGTGGCAAGAATTACTAAGGTTGCTACTAACTGAGTCATTTGGGTCCATTTTTTCCTTCAAGGCACTGTGATGAATCATGTATTAACTTCCTTGCGACATAGTAGCTGGTCAATAAATGATAATTGTGATTTAAAAAATTATTGCACTCTAACCACCTTGATTTACTGTTACCCTTCAATGTCATATCATATATCATTATATTTCTCAGATTGAAGGTTTATGGTATAGTGCCTGAGTCCACTACTATGTGGCTTTGGGCCTGTTACATGGCTTCCCTGGATCTCAGTTTCATATCTATGAAATGGAAATATTAACTCACTCAGGAGCAAAATAAAATGTGATAATATAGATAAAATGCTTAGCACAGTGCTTGGCATCCATAGTGATAATGCTAGTCATCATTACTATCTTTGTGCCTCGGCTCGCTTCCTAGAGTGCTGCTTCTCCTCTTTCCCATTTTGCAAAATTCTGAAAGACCTGGATGAAACATCCTTTCCTCTCAGTGGATTCCTGTCTCCTCAGTTGTGTTTCACTGTATCCAGGTCTGTTATTATGTTTTATTATATCATACCTACTTGATTTACCACTTCTCCTGCTTGATTCCTTATCTTGACATTCAAAATCTTCTGTTTCATCTTCCCTCTTTTCCTCCTGGTGTATCTTTAATCCTTCCTCTCTGCCACCTGATCCCTTAATGCCCTTCTGCACCCCCTGACTTTGTGTCTTTCCCTCTGTGTGTGTGGCATGGCCATTCCTGTTTTAATTTGCTCCTGGGTTTTTACTCATCCATCAAGGACCAGCTCTATAAATTCTTCTTTGTTTTCTCCAAGTTAGAATTACTTCTTCACCCAACTTCAGTACCATTCAGTTTATTTCTCTATTATGAGACTTACCAGTATAACATTTTAGTTAATGCATAGGTCTTTCCCGTTAGACTGGGAGCTCTTGACGGGAGAGATTATGTCTGATTATTTGTTTCCTTCAGCACCTACTATTATGCCCAAAATATAGTAGTTATCCATCCCATTTTTGTTGTATTTGTATTCCATGAGTATACTAAATAGCATCTGCCTAAACCAAGTGGTCAGAAATATGAACGAAGGTAGCACTTCCAGATCATCAGCACCTTCCATAAAGCTCATGGATTGCTGAATGGTTTCCAAGAGTCAAATGAATAAGTAGTTTAAAATCTGTCACAATCTCTATCTGAAATAAAATATCCAGTCATGAACGTAAGTATAGGCTAGCATTTAATGACTAATGAAGCCCAGGAAGCATAAGAGAAATCAGGTCATATGCAAGGGAAATACGTCAGTGAAACCAAGAAAAATGTAATAAACTCTGGCTACGATTTTTAGTCTCTGTGTATTATGTAGAATCATTATTGAAATTTATGGTTGTGGAAAACTGGCCAGTTTCAGTTTCAGCATGGTTGAGTCAGGGACATTTCCTGTTATCAATAGGAAGCTGCTATACAATTAAATGGATCAATGATGCAGTGAACTGAATTAGTTGTTTTTTTTATAGCAAGTAATTGGACTAGTTGTGCATTCTACATTTTTTTTCAGTTGTACAAGCATGATCTTTGAATCTATCGTGAGGGAGGATGCTTGGGCTGCTTTAGCCTATTGATTTGAGAGGCAGTAAAAGGAACTGGGTTTAGTTAGAAAGGCAGTAAAGTTACATCAATAAAATGGTACAGGGGATGCACATTTGACACACTGAGTGGCTTTATGGAGACTTAATGATTTTTTAGAACAATTTGCAAATCTGATCTAATTCAATTAAGTACTATAATAATCTACCTTAAAATATGGTGGAACATTCTGTTATGTATTTACTGCATTTGGTTCTGGTCTAGAGAACATTATAATACTGCCTATAAGTGGTGTGCTGGTAAACCCGCTTTTTGTTTTGTTTTTGTCTTCTTTTTAAAGCCCTAATTTTTAGTGCTTTCCTATTTCCATGGTGTAAATACTCCCATTATGTGCTGGCTTTAAGCTACCAACAGTTTAACAACTGCTCTCAAAGTTTCTAAATATCTGACAATCAGCTCTTAGGAATTGGTACACCTTTGCAAATTATTTACTATAGGAGAGCCTGCTAAAGGTTTAAATTCGCACAATTTTGGGGCGCCTGGGTGGCGCAGTCGGTTGAGCGTCCGACTTCAGCCAGGTCACGATCTAGTGGTCCGTGAGTTCGAGCCCCGAGTCGGGCTCTGGGCTGATGGCTCGGAGCCTGGAGCTTGTTTCCGATTCTGTGTCTCCCTCTCTCTCTGCCCCTCCCCCGTTCATGCTCTGTCTCTCTCTGTCCCAAAAATAAATAAACGTTGAAAAAAAAATTAAAAAAAAAATAAATAAATTCGCACAATTTTAGGACTAAAATCATTCAGAATATTCTAGTCCTACTCCTAACTTTCCACAAAACAACAACAACAACAACAAAAAACTGACACTGAGGGTAAGTGATGTCCTAAAAGTCATGCAGAAAGTTACTAGCAGACTTGTGGTTGGAATCAAGGTGTCTGGATTCCCCATCCACTATTCTATGCAAAAGCCTTTGTATAGGGACTAGAGAAAAATAAGTACTCATTGTGCATGAATGGAAATGTGACTGTATACTGTTGCTTTGGGATTCGGATAGGAAGCATACGTGACAGGAGCTGTGAACATGAAGTTCCCATAGAGCTGCTCCAAGTGCATGGAGAACCAATTAGGAAACTGAGGTTTATGTCCATCAACTGATGAATGGATAAAGAAATTGTGGTTTATATACACAATGGAATATTACGTGGCAATGAGAAAAAATGAAATATGGCCTTTTGTAGCAACGTGGATGGAACTGGAGAGTGTGATGCTAAGTGAAATAAGGCATACAGAGAAAGACAGATACCATATGGTTTCACTCTTATGTGGATCCTGAGAAACTTAACAGGAACCCATGGGGGAGGGGAAGGAAAAAAAAAAAAGAGGTTACAATGGGAGAGAGCCAAAGCATAAGAGACTGTTAAAAACTGAGAACAAACTGAGGGTTGATGGGGGGTGGGAGGGAGGAGAGGGTGGGTGATGGGTATTGAGGAGGGCACCTTTTGGGATGAGCACTGGGTGTTGTATGGAAACCAATTTGTCAATAAATTTCATTAAAAAAAAAAAAAGGAAACTGAGGTTTATAATCTTGGTTTGAAAATGGGCAAGCCACTTAACCTTTTTGGACATTGGTTTTATGATTTTTTTTTTAATTGGCAGTTTTTAATATTCGTATGTCTCAAACTCTAGTATCTTTTAAATAATCTCAGGTACCTATTAAAAGTCACCCCAGGTAGGGCTAATGTTAAGATAGTCCACGGGCCAAACGTTAAGAAACACTACTTTAGGGGCACATGGGTGGCTCGGTTGGTTAAGCATCAGGCTTTGGCTTAAGTCACGATCTCACGGCTCATGAATTTGAGCCCCACATCAGGTTCTCCATTCTCAGCACAGAGCCTGCTTTGGATCCTCTGCCTCCTTCTCTCTCTGCCCCTCCCCAACTTGCACATGCAATCTTTCTCTCAAAACTAAACATTAAAAAAAAGAAAAGAAAAGAAAAGAAAACACTAGCTTAGATCTCTTTTAAAGAGCTCTTCAGACCTAAGATGCTTTATCTGTTTACTTGTAGGCAGGGACAATTTTTGCAGTGATAGCTCCCCAAAGTAGTTCTTCGATTAGCTGCATCAGAGTCATCTGAGGAGCTTTTTCTTTTTCTTTAAAATGTTTATTTTTTTGTATTTTAAAAAAATTTTTAATGTTTATTTATTTTTGAGAGAGACAGAGACAGAATGCAAGTGGGTTAGGGGGAGAGACACAGAATCTGAAGCAGGCTCCAGGCTCCGAGCTGTCAGCACAGAGCCCGACGCGGGGCTTGAACTCACGAGCTGTGAGATCATGACCTGAGCTGAAGTCAGATGCTCAACCGACTGAGCCACCCAGGTGCCCCTAAAATGTCTATTTTTGAGAGAGAGAGAGAGAGAGAGAGAGAGAGGGCAGAGGGACAGAAAGAGAGGAAGTCAGGATCTGAAGCTGACAGCAGAGTCTGATGCAGGGCTCAAACTCATGAACCATGAGATCAGAACCTGCGCTGAAGTCAGGTGTTTAACCAACTGAGCCACCCAGGTGCCCCTCACAGTCATCTGAGGAGCTTTTTAAAATATCTGACTTCTCAGTCCCACCCAAGAACTATCAAAGAACTATCAAGTAAGATTGAGGGGTAAGAGGGCTGGGAATTTTTTTTTTTTTAAGTTGCCTATTTGATTTTGATGTCCAAGCAGAGTCAGAAACTTCAGAGGTTGCTAGCCTAGAGAATGTTTTGCAGGGTAAGAAAGTTGTAACTAGTTGTTAACTCTGACCCATAGAGATGGGGCTATGCACAGGAGCTTGGGGCCTCTCCAGTAGCGTCTCAAGTAGGGGATGGGAAGGAGCAGGTGATGGATTCTGGGGTACTGATGGTCAACTGGAAAGGGTCCTTGCAGTATGAAGCAGTACAAGGACAAAGTATGGAGGGGCCCAACACAGCCCTGAAATAAGGTGCTGATGGTGAGTCAGTGAATCACAAATTTGAACTTTGCATGTCTGTATCAAATGTGCACAAATATGTAAATCTAACACTTGGGACACATTATTTAGGACACATTTAGATGAGCCCGGTTCTTATTCTCCTCTCTCCTGTATTTAAAAATCTTGTCAAAACAAACAAACAAACAAACAAACCAGTGAATCCAAATTGTTTTCACTCTTTAAAATGCCATTTCTCCTTTCAAAATATAAAGTTTTAGGATTTAGACTTGGTTGTTAGGCACATTGTTTTGAAAAAGGTAAAGCTATGATAATGGTTACTATTTGACCACAAAATAGAGCAGTACATTCTAACTACTATAATTATGTTGTTATTAAAGACTGCTTTAAAGGAAAAACAAAAAGCTGTTTTGGCCAGCATAGAAGAATTTTAAGAAGAAAAACATTTGGCCATGTAATCCTAGGTTCTCTATAAAGTCTCCCAAATCTTCAAAGTCTTACTGACATTCGAAGAGCATTGCATGCATGTTATCATCCACGCAGGAGAGTTGTGAACCAGGGTGACATGGGTCTCCTCGTCTTCCTAACAAAAGGTTGAAAATAATCTTAAGTTTGTATACTGATTTTCACGTGCTCATTTACCTAAATCTGCACTCAAAGAATGTTCTTGGATGAAAAGGTGATTACATATTTAAAAAAATAATAATGGAACTATATTTGCTATTTGCAGATTCACAATGCAGATGAGAAGTTCTAAAGAAAATGAAACTCGTTTTTAACATTTTCAAATTTACTGGTTACAGAAATTTGTTTTTGTGTAAAACTCATGGGAAATGCTGACCTAGATAAGCTAGAGGGCAGGAGAAAAAACTTCCTTAGAATTGTCAAAAACTATTCCCTATGAATCAATGATTATGAAGATATAAGATGTGTTCAGTGGGCCATATAATTTTATTGGGGAGTTCATATTATTTTAACAAGTTGATTTTCTATTTGATTCAGGGACAGGCTAACTTCTATATAGAGCATATAATCTCCAAGAACCATCATTTCTTAAGCTTTATATTTTAAAATAACTTCAGCTTTATAGAAAAATTGGTAAAAAAATACAATGGAAAGGGTTTAATATCCAAAGTATATGAAGAACTTAAACAATTCAACATCAACCCCCCCACACACACAAATAATCTGATTAAAAATGGGCAGAGGACCTAAGTAGACATCTTTTCAAAGGAGACATACAGATGGCCAAAAGACATAAGAAAAGATGCTTAACATCACTAATTACCATAGAAATGCAAATGAGGTAGATACCACCTTACACCTGTCAGAATGGCTAAAATAAAAAACACATGAAATAACAAGTGTCAGTGAAGATGTGGAGAAAAAGTAATACTCGTGTACTGTTGGTGGGAATGCAAGCTGGTGCAGCTACTGTGGAAAACAGTATGGAAGGTCCTCAAAAAATAAAAAACAGAATTACCATATGACTCAGTAATTCCACTACTGGATATTCACCCAAAGAATAGGAAAACACTAATTCAAAAAAAAAAAAAAGATATATGCACCCCTATGTTTACCGCAACATTATTTACAATAGGCAAGATATGGAAGCAACCCAAGTATCCATAGATAAATGAATGGATAGAGAAGATGTAGAATCTATATCTATACACACACATACACACACACACACACGTGTGTGTGTGTATATATACACACAATGGAATATTAGTCATAAAAAGAATGAGATCTTGCCATTTGCAACAACATGGATGGACCTAGAGGGTATTATGCTAAATGAAATAAGTCAGATAGAGAAAGACAGATACCTAGGATTTCACTCATATGTGCAATTTAAGAAACAACAATAACAAAACAAACAAAGAAGAGACTGGCTAAAAAACAGGGTCTTAAATACAAAGAACAAACTGGTAGTTGCCAGCGGGGCACAGAGAGAGGGGACAGGTAAGATAGATAAATGGGATTAAGAGTACACTTGTCTCCATGAGCACTGAGTAATGTATAGAATTGTTGAATCATTATATTGTACACCTGAAACTAACATAACACTGTATGTTAATTATACTTCAATAAAAAGCTGCACCTCCTAAAAAAATACAATGAATTTCTATATGCCCTTCCCTCAGACTTCCAAAATGTTAACAATTCACCCATTTTCTTTATCATCCTCCTTCTATTCATATATATGTGAATATACAAACGCACACATACATTTACACTTTTTTTCTCTGAATCATTTGAGAGCAAGTTGCTGACAGGATGTACCTTTACCTCCAAATACTTCTATATATTGGTAAAAACAAGGATATTCCCTTACATAACCATAGTACAAATATGAAAATGTTAACATTAATTTGATACTATTATCCAATCTACAGAGTTTATTCAAATTTTACCTGTCATTTTACAAAATGTTTTTTCTGGTCCAGGAATCCAAACTGGAATGGTTTGTTGCATACAAGTATGTCTCTTTTGTCTCTAATTCGGAGCAGTTTCTCAGTCTTTCTTGTTTTTCATGACCTTATCATTTTTGAAGAATATAGGCCATTTTGTACAATGTCCCTCCACTGGATTCCTCTGATGTTCCCTCATGATTAGATTCAAGTCATGCATTTTCAGAAGGAATCATATAAGTGTGTGCCCTTTTCAGGAGACACCTGGTGTCTATTTGTTCCACTACTACTGATGTTAACTTTTGATCACTTAAAGTGGCGTCTGCTAGGGTTTTTCTTTTGTAACGTTACCATTTTTTTCTTTGTGGAATAGTTTGAGACTATGCAAATATCCAGATTTTCATTAAACTTTTACCTAGTGGTTTTAGCTTTTGCCAACTTAAAGAAAGAGGTAAACTGAAGCAAACTCAAATGACCAGAAATTGAGTTTATTCAGGAATAGCAGAGGAACTACAATTCAGGACACACATGCAAGCTACAGGTGAATCTGTTGAGAGTTCAGGGAGGGCTGTATTTTTGAACAAGGAGTGCACAGACGGTAAGGCCAGAATCTGAGCAATCAGTTCACTGGCTTAAGGATGGGGAGAGACTCTTGGCATATGGTCACTGTTCAGGAGATAAGACTGGGTCTTCTAAATTTTTTAATGTTTATTCATTTTTGAGAGAGAGAGACAGAGACAGAGCATGAGTGTGGGAGGGGCAGAGAAAGAAGGAGACACAGAATCTGAAGCAGGCTCCAGGCTCTGAGCTGTCAGCACAGAGCCTGATGTGGGGCTCGAATCCACAAACTGTGAGATCATGACCTGAGCCAAAGTCAGACACTTAACCAACTGAGCTGCCCAGCTGCCCTAAATCTGGGTCTTCTATAAATCAGGCATTTAGGAGAAATCATTCTCTCAGTTCTTAAATTATGTTCTGAGGGTGCATAGCATAAGTGAGAGTCCCATTTCATATCTTCTGGCTTTATTTATTTAGTTATTTATTTAGAGTGCCTGTGCATAAGTGGGGGGGGGGGGGCAGACAGGGAGGGAGAGAATCCCAAGCAGGCTCCATGCTGTCAGTGCACAGCCCAACCTGAGGGTTTGATTTCACCAACCTGAGATCATAACCTGAGCCAATACCAAGAGTCAGAAGCTTAACTGACTAAGCCACCCAGGTACCCCCTTCTGGTTCCATTTTAGATTGAAATACTTTCACATATCCTTTGATGATTCTTGCCTGAAACAATTACTATGGTAATCGCTAGATGGCAATTTCTAAATGTAATATTCTTTTTACATTAGCTATCATTCTGTTGTAAGGAAGACCTCTCTTCTATTGATTCATTCATTTTGTCAACATTAAAAATAAAATACCCACTTATAATACTAGAAAAATGAGTGTATTTGGAAATAGCAGGGGAATTGCAATATGGGACATGCAAGCTATGGTGAACCACAGGCAAATCTGAAGAGACAAAGGGAAAGTCAGCTTTTACTAGGTTAGGAGGAAATTGGGGAGGGTTGTTTTGAACAAAAGTTCATTGCAAAGAGCAACAGTTTAAGGTTGTGGCAGTTTCTCACTAGCTGCAAGCAATGGTTAGTGCTTTGTTGCTGGGCCGGGAGAGATTTTCCTTTTTTTTTCTTAAAAGCAGAAAAGGAAATTCCTGTGTGAAAAAAATGTCTTTCCTTGTCAAGATAATTCTTATCTTCCTTCTCTCTGCTGGTCATGCAGGCTGCAACAAGTGGGATGTGCATGAGAGCTCCCCCCTTCAGGGCTTTCTGATTCCATTTTAAGTGAGGTTTCCTTGATTAATTTTCGTAATTTCTATCTGAATGGACTCATGATTTCTTGTTTTATTCTGTGGGCTAGAGTTCATTACTATCATTATTTAATGTCCAGTTGTCCCAGATTGGCTGGTAGGACACCCCTCAATCTGTGTCCTTTAGCCATTTTCCCATCATTCTTTGAGCCCTTCTTTACTTTCTGGCAGAACGAAATATTCCCGATTCATATTGTGCTTTCCCTGCCCCAGCCCAGAAGTCTTAGTTTTTCTAAGAAGGCTGTTTTTGGTTTTTTTTTTCAGTAGAAAAATTAAAAACCAAGATCTGAGGGAAACATTCTGTTACTGAGCTGTCACTGATTCTAGGCCCTCTTAGACACAGAAATCGTAAATGCATGCATATATGTACACATGTGTTTCTATATATTTATATATTTGTTAATCTGTATGTATTAAAAAACCATGAGTCCATACTGATGCTTCCAACTCCAATCTAATACCACAGAGTAAAAAAAAACCCATCATTTACAGTTACTATCTCAAAACTGTGTCAAAACTCATAGGCTTAAAGTCATTAAATTTGCCATGTTGTGGAATAGGAACTATGAGACATTCTGGCACTGGGTAATGCCTGTCATCCACCCATTCCTTTACTAACCTGTGCTCCGTGTGCTAGGTACTTGAGTAGAATTATGGAAATGAAAAAGACATCCTCCCTCTCCTCAAGCAGCTCGGACTATTAGGGTAGAAGACAATAGATAATCCCAGTGCAATACAATCAATTCTGTATCAGAGGTATTCAGTGTTCTATGAGAACACAGAGGAGGAGTAACCAGCTCAAATGGAGTAAACTGGATTATTTCAGAGAAGAAATAAAAATAGGTTGCTCACACTACTTATTGGAAGAGTTCTTAGATTACTGCATGTTTACACAAAGTGAAGAGTGTACTTTGCTTCTGAGCAAAAGTATATTTTATGGAGAGCTCTGATTTATTCAGAAGGATTCTCTGCAATTGATTGAATTCATCAAAAAACTGTGCAGCCATGACAGTACCTATGTGAGTAAGTTCCAAGGGACTCAGTGTTAGCTTGTGGGACCAAAGTTTGGGTTTCCCTCTTTCTTCTAGGCCCCACTCAATAACCATAAAATAAGGGAAGGAAAATTTTGGAGTTTTTCAAACTGCCTACTATCCCAAACTAAATGAACTGACTTCTTTGTCATTGTATTGATTATCACCCTCTTGGGTCATAGAAAAGTTTATACATACTCCTTTTCTTTTAACTAAACTTAAACTCAAGAAGAGTATGAAGAAAAATATTTGCGTGTGTGTGTGTGTTACCTGTAAAGTAAAGACTAAGACAAAAAATTGGGGAGACAAAATATTACGATAAAAATTGAAAAGGGGATTTTATTATTTTTGTTGTCTATACAAATATAGTACTCTTATCAAAATTCACCAGATTTTCTTTTCTTCTTTTTAAAACATAAATGCAGGCTATCTTCTGGTTTGTGCTCTCCTCACCAGTTTCCCCCAGATGTTAAGTCTGGTCATGCTAGTATTGCTTATTTTAGCAATTTAGCAGTCCCAGAGTAGAATTTTGCTCAGTAAGATTGTAAGGAAAAATCACTGACACAGGGAGGCTGATCTTCACGTGTCTTGCTGTCTCCCATTCTGCTATAAATGATTCTTTAGTACAGCCGATACCACAGAAAAAACTAGAACTGAGACACGTATATACTTTTTTTTGTCACTACAGAGTCAAACATGCCTGAAATGTTTATTAGGTGACCTTAGATCAGAGAAGATACAAAATCATTTTAGTCATGACATACTCATGATAGATAATAAGCTTCAAATGTTAATAAGCACACTGAAGTGTTTTCATATGCTTTTTAAAAGAAATGTGATTTTAGGTAACCATAAAGCTGAGGCAAGGGTAGTCTGGGTTCTTAAAAAAGAATCCCCAGCCATCATTAGCTGCCACTGGGCACCGAGGCAACTGTGGTCACTGCAGAGGTGGACCAAACTGAAGGTGCCAGGCTCGTGTCAAAGGTCCATGTGGTGTCAGCAGCAGCAGCACTACAGAAGGCATGGGTCATGGACATTGGCTTACATAACGAACAGTAAGAAAAACATGCCACCAGGTGGGGGCTTTAACATATGCATTGATTAGTGAAAGTTTCTTTCGAAGTGAGAATTTTTAATCACCTTATTATATTCAATTTAAAGGCTTTAACCGTCCATTATCACGATACAATAGGTATGTGTATATATGTAAAAAAACACCCACTGAACGTGCTTTGTGTTTTGAAAATCTATGCAACGTGAAATATACTTTGATATAAAAAAACAACTGATCAGAAGCATGAAAAACTGTATATTTTAATAAGAGCCTACTGCAGATTCTGGAATGACTGTCGCATGCATGTCCCTAGTCATGTTAGATTTCTCTTTTAGTTTTGATTGGAGTAATGTGTGTTCTACAACACCGATTCTGATGTCCATCTGAACAGTTTCTTGCTTCAGCTTTGTTAAACTCTGTTTAATCTTCACCAAGGGAGCTGCAGAATGAAAATAACATGCAACAAAAATGTATATTTGGAGTATCAGTGTATTACAGAATTGTATGACATTTTCCTCACTTTGTCTGAAGACAAAAATGGGGTTAAAAACACAGCCAACAACGTACTGGCATTCACACAGTTTTGCGGTGGTATTTTAAACACCTGAGATTTTTAGGATGGGAAATGATGCAGCATTTGATGTGCTACGGCTGAATTTCCTTTCTTTTCTAGGGGAGGAGTTGTTAAAAGGATTTTTGAGGATGTCTTTTAATATTTTTTATGGGCTAGAATATTTGTCTGAAGGAAAACAGATACAACTGGAGAAAAAAGAAAGAATTACCTGTGAGACACAGATAATGGGCTCATTCAAACATAGCAAAATCTTCATACATCCCCTTTTAAAGGATCCCTCAGTATATACAATTAGAGCTCTAGAAAATCTTTCTAGAGCACAGAAGGGCCTTAGGCAATCACCCAGGGCCATGTCAAAGTCACTAGCTCATGATGGAGCATGATTAGTAGAGGATTATTAATTCTTCTCTATTTGACCCCTGCCCAGTCAGGTCTACTAGGGGGAGAGGAAGAAAAACAAAGGTCGTTCCATCCCTGCCTCCATGCCGTGTGGGCACGCACTTAGTGCTCTTTTGTACATAAAATGGAATAATGAAGCTCATTTGATGAAAACAGAAAATATTATTTTCTAAAACCTGGAATAACAAAGTATATACTAAATATTTCCCACTCTATCTCTGAATCAGTGCAGTTTGAATCAAAAAATCTTAAATGAGAGTAAAAAAAAAAAAGACTCTTTTCAGCTGATTTATAAGGAAAAACTGATTATCAGATGCCATCTCTGTACCATGTACTTACCTCTCCTCAAATTCACTTTAAAAAGCAGATTCCCTATTTTCTAATACCATTTTGTTAAACAGATTTCTTGAAGACATATTCTCGTCTTGCTCATTTTCCCCTTAGGATGAGTGTGCACTCACCGCCGTCAGTCATGCTGCTGCCTTTTTCTTCCATTTCCTGCTTTACCTTTTCTAGTTCTTCTGTAACCTTTAATTGAAAAAAAAAAAGTCTTCATGAGCTCTGAATTTTAGTAAAATCTCCAAAATTACTGAATGATGTATTAAGAACATTTGGATATAATACATCTGTAAAGGGATATAAAGATCTTAGGACTCTTCTGGACATAATTAGAATAATAAGATAAAGTATGCAGACACACTAGGCTTTTTATCTTCTGAGAGTGCTCCTAACATTAACTTCACCAAATGACTGTCTCAGATTGTCATGTGACAATGCAAATGGTTCGGTTGTCATTAATGGCATGTAAAGCTTGCCGTTACCCCCTTGCATCTACCATGCCAGTCTTTAATAATCAGTTACTAATTAAAATAGTATACACATCCAGAGAAGATTTTGGATTTCCGAGGTTTACTAGGTATCTTAATATTATAGTCTTATAAGAAAAGATGCCACTTTTTCCTGTACAGGACACTAAAAATAATGTTTATAACATATGGCTGCATATAAAAATATGCTAACTGCTCTATCCAAACCAAGAACTCCAAGAGGCACATCGTGCTGTCATATTGGCTCTTATCTGTACTCTATGTCATACTCAAAATTATACTACTATATCTTCTATTAGCAAAATTCTAATCTAGTACGTTATGTTTAAAAAATCAAAAAATTTTTAAATGACTAGAACTAAGCCATACTTATTGTAACTTAGTAGGCTTTATTTTTATCATACTGGTGAGTAAAAACTTCCTTGGGAATCAAGTGCTCATTCAAGTAAAGCAAATTAATTTTTTTTAGGCACCTGCAATGTTACAACTGGGGATAACTACCTCCTGCAAAAGAACTAAATGGTTCCCTGGACTCCCTTCAAGTGTTAATTTACCTAACATTAAGTGAGCACTTTACTTCTACATAACGTTTTATTTGCCTAGAGGCACCACAGGATTAGAGTCTAAATATTTCTAAAGTTATATTTTTAGTATTTTAAAATAACTATTTATGCCTCAAATAATCCCTATAAAAGGAGCTTAATTCTATTATATAGAAAAAGCCCGTGACAATTACACTGAACTGTAACCAAAGATAATCTTGTACACTGGTTACTGATCTTGTAAGATTTTTTTTCCTCTCAGCTCTTCATTAAAAAAATTGGAATATATATTAGATCTTACTCTCTTGCAAGATAATGAAAATAAATACAATAATATATGCAAATGTTTCAGAAGTTCCCAGAAGGAAAAGGTTACAAGCCACTTCTAGTTTGTGGATAGAGAAATATTCAGGGTCACACACATCAGGAGCAATCACTAAAAACAAATCTTATATCTTACAGACTAACATTAAAACTTGTTATAAGCCATTTAAGCCAGTGCTTTACCTACGCTTCTATATATTAATTATAAATGTTATGTTTTTAAAAAGATTAAGGAGGGTTATAAATGTGCTAATATTATCAGCACGTCCTATGTTAAAGTGAATAAAACAACTTCAGGCATTTTATGGAAATAAGTAGTACATAAATACATCACTGGATTCACTGATAAGAAAACTAGGGATTTTCTCCTAAAGAAAAGGACTTAAAGCCACAGGAAGCAGTTACTGAAATAACGCACGGTTGTAGCAGTATTAAACTACCAATGGCTCTGAACAGCCAGGGCTCGGCTGACGGTGGGAAAAGGGCAAGGGCACAGTGTGTACCTCAGACAGGAGCCTGGTCCTCTCCGTTACTCCGCCATTACCCTGCTGGTATCGCTCCCTTGCCTAAGGGAGAAAACATTTTGTTTAATGACAAATTCAAGACAGAAGCAGATTACTTAAATATGACCTCTTTGTGTTTGCAATTTCTGCATATCATTTTATGACACCCCCCCATTTGTGAATACATTTGTGAAAGTGACATTTAACTGTAGCTATTTTATAGCGCTAATAGGCACCATGTACTTAAACTAAAGTACTATAAAATGATGAATGACCTTAACCTTCACATACTGATGGTGTAACTCACATGGGCATGGTGCACAATAAAAACTGTCCTCGGCTATTCCCAAACAGTTTAGGAGAGTAGCTCTTGGTCGATCTAATTTGCATGCTATGCAGAGAAAACCAGTTCTAAAAAATCAATCATAATAGAGCATCAGGATGAGCTATTAATAAGGATTAACAAATGGTATGACAGTATGGAATATGTTCTTGGGAACTAATCTAACAATTATTTAATATCAATGCTTGACAGATACACAGTGGTTTTAACCAGAGACTTTTACAGCATTTTGGAAGTAAAAACATCCATGGGTAGTTGTGTATATCAGGGAATCATTTGTTAAATAAATAACGTAATAAAAAAGTGAAGATTATTTTCTGTTTGGTCTCTGAGAACTTCTGAAAGTACAGAAGTTATCTCAAGTTTATTTCCATTTTTTTCCTTCTTCTACCCCTTTTTGCTGAAAGAAAAAAAAATGTCTTCAACTGACATTTGCAGGTGTTCTTACTAGTCTCCCTTCAACAACAGAAAAGAGGGGCATCACTCCCAAGGAAAGCCTTGAGATCCCAACTGGGGTACAAAGGACTGCTGCTTTCAAAGGATGAAGGTTTTATTTTATTTTTTTGGTGGAAATTCTAAAACCTTGAAAGGATTAAAAAATTTGCTCATTAAATTAATTAAACTGCTTATCTTTGAACGTGTCTTGCTTTCATATTCCTTATTATGTGGCTGTAAGCCATTAAGGCAAGGATGTCTTTTCCCTCTGACACATGTAAATGCATACTATTCTTTTTCCTCCTACTCATACGGTAAATTAACGGCAGACTTAGAAACAAAACCAGGTGTCCTGACACTCTGTTCCTGTTCTAAGTAATGTTCCCCAACAATACATGCCTTCATTTATTTAAATCAAATGAAAAAACGCATTTAAAGACTTCTAGGAGATAATTTCTATTTCATGTAACATGAAGATGACAAGTTCTATTGCCTCACGTGGCTTCCTAAAGTAGGCAGAGAATCCATGTGTTGCTATTTGTGAAAAGCATTTCACGATTCTCAAATGAAAAGTGCTGTATCAAGTTTGGGAATTGGGGTCACCAACTGAAATAAATCCCTGGGGATCTATCATTCCTAAGTTACCTCACTCAGTTGGGCTTGAGCTGCACGATATTCTTGAACCAAGTGCTCAAGCTGATTGTTGATGTACTTTTCTCGGCTGCCGATCTTTTCCAGAGTCCTGCTAATTTCATTATGAAGTTTATCCAAAAATCCCTAGAAATTCCATAGGATTTTAGTAGATAAAAAAATTCACAAATATATTTTTCAAAAACAGTATGAGACGGGCTAAATCTCCTTCAATCCATCCCACAAATTCTCAACCACTTGTGAAAAAGATAGCTTGTAATTTTCAATAGCAAAAGAAGTCTGTAATGAGAAATATTTTAGTCACACATGGCAGAATGTTAAAATAAAAAGGCACCTGGTAGTGTTAGTCAATTCATTAGTCCTTATGCATATCTATATTGTACGTGAGTGGAATCTGCTTTATAGTTCACAAAGTAGGTAATGGAATAGCATGACTTTCTTGTAGCACAGTTCAAAGACGACTAGAATGTTCCAGTTGGAGGAAGGTCCTTAAATTTATAGTTCTAGCTTGGGACCCATAACTTCTCATTCCAACTTTGCTTCTTTGTGACATCCTCCAAAAAGTCCTTATTTCTGGCCAGAGCAGCCGCAAGCCTATGGAAGTTGGAAGTTCTAAGCATTGCTGGGTTGGCATTCTGTTATCCTCTGGGATCCAGAGAGGAAAGAATGATGAAATGTTGAAATGATGAAATATATATATGTGTGTGTGTGTGTGTATGTGTATATACATATAGTGTGTATATATATATGTGTGTGTGTATATATATATGTATATAGTGTGTATATATATATAGTAGATATATCTCTAATGTGTAATATAGTATATATTATATTTCTTTTGAATAAAATTACCTTTCTTTCTTTAGTTAGTTTAAGTGTTAGGGCTGTTGAAATGTAATATGGTACAATATGTAAGATCCTCTAAGGCAAGGATTGTCTTTTTTTCCTTTCACGTTTTCCTTTAGTAAGTGTTCAACAGATGAGTAAAGTACATTGATTCACCTGAAGTAATTCACATACCTTGGTCTCCTTTAGAGCAGATTCAATTCCACTTTTATGTTGGTGCATTTGGTCAACATGAATTCTCCAATCCTATGGGCACAAAAGCATATAAAAACAAGTAAAATATATATTTCCTTCTTTCCTCTACTTTTTTTGTCATCATATCCTTTATATTAATTACTTTGGTTGTTGCCCTATTTCAGGTAGCAGTGTCCTATATATAGCTTGCAATCTGATTATAAAGGAATATGTGTAGAGCACTTTAGGATAAAAGGCTCTAAATAAATGTAAATTATTTTGTGTGTTCACAGAGTGATGTCTGACAATTTGAATATAAATTATTCCTGCACTGCTGGTGGTTAATATTTATGACTACCCATCAAAATGAAAAAAAAAAAAATCTAATTACTAGAAAAGAAATACTTGTTTAAATAGTAACAACTGCCAGAGGCAACTCTGGAATCAAGTATCATATATCAAGGATTAGTTTGTCCCCTGAAAATTAAGCGGGGGCCCTCTTCAGGAAGACTTTTCTTTCTTAAAAAAGGAAATCTATAATGATTATTAGAGTTCATATATTTTGAGATAGATCGGAGTACTACTAGGCTGACCCAAATTAGTGTGTTAAAATCTATGCCAGTATTTTAATTACAAGATATCTTCAAAATTTTTTTGTTTACATTACAAAAGGTAATAATTTTAAGACAAGAGAAACACCCATGATGAGAAAAAATACTATGGTATAAGCTGAAGTGATGGAACCAGGAGATTCCTCAATCACACATATCTGTTTGCATACCCTGATACTCCACTTTGCTATCTACACTATTTTGTGAAGAGAAAATTATATTGTGAATTGTCCTGTTCTACTGATTCCTTAACTTTGAAACATGGGCTAGTGACTATAGGGTAAAACAACCTTTGGATACTTCACACATACCTATTATAAAATTACAAAATATTAGAAAACCTCAAAGAGCATCTAGTGTCACCTTCATCATTTCACAGATAAGCACTAACAGGCCCAGTGACAGAAGGGGGCACACCCAAGGCCCCACAGGTAGTGGTACACCTGGATCAGAAGCCAAATGCATTAATTCCCACACAACACATTTTGGCAGCTCAGAGTTAATCAAAGGAGCAACTGGCTACTTGACACCAGTGAGGGTGCTACAGTGGAGAACAAATCAGCACTTTCTTTTGTCCTTAAGCATTTTTCTATCTCATGAGCAAAAAATATCTCAGACTATGAGAGCCGGAAAGGACCTTAAAGATCATCTACTCATCCATTTAACAGTCATCTGGTGCAACGTTTTCATTTTACAGTTGAGGGGACTGTTCATCACCCGTGACTATGACTAGACAGATTTGGCAAGGAAACAGGCCTCTCCAACTCAGCCAGTCAACAGTGGAACAGTGAGGAGACGACACTGCCTGGCCTGCTGCACTGGACCAAAGATGGTTCAGCCTCAAAATGGAAACCTGTTTAAGCCCAAGCAAGCATCCTTATGAAAGAAAATGAACCTAAGAAGTTAAAATTATATTAGTAATTTTTCTTAAAAAGTACTCATCCTGCCTGATTCCAAAAAAAAATTCGTAAGCTTAATAAACGCCAAGCTTAAGTATTCCTACAGTCCTGGTAGACACGTATGTATATGTATAAACACATTATCTACCTACATATACTTACATATATAATATTATTTATAATTGACGTGTTTCATATAGTTTGTGTTCTGCTTTTTCTACTCAGCATTCTTTTTTTTACCCAGAAAATGTCCTGTTCTGACAAAGTATTTCGAGAGAAACAAACATGCCTGGTCATGTATGGAGAACTACAATGATTTACACTGATGTTAACTCCATGGAGGAGCTGGCATTTCAGTGGAACCTTGAAGCATGGGTAGCATTTCAAAAGGCTGGAAAGGGGTGGGAGAGAAAGGGTATTTTAAGTTGAGGGAGTAACAAGAAAAAACAGGAAAATAAATAGGGAATAAGTAGCCCAGACTGGCTAGAGTATAAAACACAAAGTTCTTGGGGTGGGGTGGTGTGGGGTGGGGAGCATGAATCATGATTGAATGAATCTCCAGCAAAGCTGGAGAGTAGGTTAAGTTAGATCGAGGGCTTTAACTGAGGAGTATGGGTTTTATCATATGGATAATGAAGAGTTATATTAAAGATTTTTGGTCTCAGTTTTAAAGACAGGTTTGTGTTTTGAGAAAAAAAATAACAGAGGGAAGGACTGATTAGACAGGCAAGAGACTGAAGGCAAGAAGGCAACCAGTTAAGAGGCCATGTAATGGTCCACGTGACAGGTTAGCAAGGTTTGCGGTAAAGCAGTGCCTGTAAGAATGAAAGGGGAGGGATGAATTCAAGGGACGTGGTAGAGACAGAACTAGCAGGGATTGAGGACTCAGGGCAAGTGTGCGGTGGCTAAAGTGGGGGTGGGGTAGTAGCCAGAAGGTGTCTTAAAGGTTTCCAGCCTTAGGAACTAAGAGAATGGTAATATCACAGTGTGATAAGAACAGAGTAGATTTCGGGGAGTCAAAATGGACTTTTTAATATGATAAGTCACTGGGGCATTTGTGTATTCTTACTGCCTCTTAAAGTGGGAAGCTAGTAATGATTTATCATTATCTGCCACACAATGTGAATGTTTGTTTTATTAAAATCTAGATGGACACATTTCCTGATGTTCAGTCATAAAAAAAAGCCTTACAAATGTTCTAACCTTTTAACCCAGCAACTTCACCTCTAGAAATTATTCTCAAAGAAATAACTGGGGATGCACACAAAGATGGATATGTAAGTTCTTTGTAAAACAGCTCCCTAAATATTTAACTTTCTACATATTTGCCAGCAGAAGACAATTTAAACTAATTTTGTAATTTTTGTAAAGGAAAAATCATGCCATATGATATCATTTTTATAAAGCTCAACATGAAGCAAAGTTCAGTGATACACTGTGTGCAGATGTACACTTACGTGAAAACACTGAAAAAAGGAAGAGGAAGAGGAAGAGGAAGAGGAAGCAGCAGCTAATGACAATACACAAGACACAAGCTTGAGGACAGTGGTTACCCATGGGAGGGAAAGGGCAGCAGCAGAGGAACACAGGTGCTTCAAGGGCGTTGTAACGGTCTAGTGCTCAAACTGAGTAGTGGGTTCATGAATGTTTGATATATTATTGGGCTTCGTAATTATATATGTATTGTATACCGAAATGTTAAGTTCATGTTTTCAAAAAAATTTACTCAGCAAAAATGCATGCTAGCTACATATAGTAAAGTGGAAAAACATTCCCCACAGAATACACTGTTAGGTGTCCAATTTAGTAAAAATTAATATTTGTGCATATTTGTATGTGTGTGTGTTAGGCCAGGAATATGAACATTGATGTTTATGATTTTTTCTTTATCCTTCCAAAGTTTTCCAAATTTCCTACAAGACAATTTTTAATCATCAGGGAAAAATAAAGTCAAAAACCTCCTGGATATCCAAGAAGGTCTTGAAAGGGGTTTAAGATAGCAGAAAGTATAAGTGATTATACTTGTAACATTTTAAAATCACAAATATAAAAAGACAAATATGTAGCTTTAAAAAAACTACAACTGTGATGGTTAGAAAGTTTACAAAGGCTTGTGGTAAGAATGAAGACCTGATGGGTTTTAAATGGTATGTAAGGACTTGATCCTCAAAATAAAACAGTAAAAGAAACCGTTCAAAATGATAGCAATTCTTACACTGGTAGTGCATCCATTAGGTCACAGTGCACTGGTATATGCCTTTCCTTATTTGAGACTCACACAGGTTTGGAGTGCTGAGTAGATTTCTCATCCCTTCTTTTTCACTTCTCTGCTTCCCTGTAAGAGCGTTCTGTGATTTGCTGGCTGGTCGTATACCACCCTGCTCCACTGATGCTGACCTTAGCCGTGTGATTCTCATTGGCCAGTGCAACAGTGGTGGACATGGCCTATGCCAGGACTGTGCAGATGCTGTAAGAGGCATCCATCAGCTCTCTTACCCTTTCTTTCAGCCATGATAATAGACACACCCCACAGAGGGGTTATGCTTTCCAGCCTGGGTCTGGGAATAAGAAACACGGAACACAGCAGGCGTAGACCCACAGCTGAGCCACACGTGAGCAGACGTGCATCTTGAGTGAGCGTAAATGTATTATTATTACCGTAAACCACTGTCATTTGGTTTGATACACTGTCATTTGATACAGAAAAACTGACTATATATACATTTGTATAGGAGGAAAACCAAGAATCAGGTAAGTTAAATAACCTTTCCAAAGTTTCATGTCTGGAAAATGGAAAGCACTCCCAAACCAGTGAATTTCCACATACCATGTGATGAGGGAAACAAAGGCAAGAAAAATGTAGTTTAAATTAAATCTCCTACAGCTTGCATCCCAGATAGATACCAGAGACGTGCGGCGTGTAATATTCCTCAAGGAGTTTATGGCTGCCTTAATGCCTTAGTGTTTACATTTCATTAAAAACTAAAGCAACCTTATCTTACCATAGCTGCATCTCCAGGGTCCTGTAAAGCCCTGCTTTCAGCATATAGAGATTCCTCAGAAAAGTATGTTGTTATCTCTATCCCCCTCCCTCCACAAACTTAAAAGTATGTATTCAGTCACTCCTCACAATCCCGGTGCAGTTTTCTGCCCATGGGTCCAGTTCCCGTGCTATAAAATCACCTTTTTGCAACAAAAACGTCTCAAGAATTCTTAGCCATGTGCTCACGAACCCCACTTCAAATTTCATCACGATATACTGCTTTTGTTTGTGATAAAATGAACTACAGAAGAGTACCTAAGGCAAACCAGTAGTTCTTTTTGTTATATATCAAGTGGGACCACCTGGGCTGCTGGAGTTTACTGGTCACCTGTTCCGAAGCACTCTAAGTGTGTTATTAAGCTCGTTTCTCCTTTCTATTGAAGTTGAGCTTTTCACTAATCCAGCACATTCACCCTCTCTGAGGAAATGAGAAAACTAATAATGCTGCAACATATAATTTCTTTAGACTTTCTATTTTTTAAAATCCCTTCACATAAAATCTCGTATACTTCTGTCACTTGTGAGGGAGACACAAAGGTACTGTGGTAACCATAACCTCCTCCCCACTACAAATTCTTTAGTGACAAATTATGCATCTCCCTTTTTCAAAGCCTGGAGAATTACAATGACATCCTTGCAGGTGGCGAGTCACAGGATACCATAAAATCAAAATGTAGGAGATTTGGTTGCAGCCACGAAGGTGACTGGCAAGACTATATAGATCTCTGGGTTTTACTTCAACAGCACCTGAATGATTTCCTTTGCATATACCCAGACTCTTTGTTTCTTTGTCTGGGTCTCCAACTCAATGCGTAAAGCTCCTCTCTGAAATGGCTGCTGAGATAGAGACTGAACCACCAGCTAGGGATGGCAAATGCAACTTTTATCTGTGTATACATTTCACTAATTTACAACTTGTGAAACGTCAAACTCAGTTTCTTCCCCAAGTTTGAACTTCTTTATGTGTGGAGAGGCAGAGTGCCAAAGGACTCTTGACACAAAAAAGCTGAGGAGGGCACCTTTGATGTCTTTTCCTGGGCTCAGAAGTCCTTGCTCCAGCACAGCTGAGGCTCAAGGTCCCGGCTCTAGTGGCACCATGGCTGCGGCCCCCAAGAGCAGGAGCGGGGTGTCAGGATTCTCATGTATTCTGAATCGCTCTCCATCACAAAAACGTTACTTCTGCAATCTACCCTACCTTTTCCCTCTATTCTCACTGGTTCTTCCCCAATTCTGTTATGAATAATTACTAATGGAATGTTCTGTTTTTCACTTTTTTTCTAGTAAATATAAAAATAGTTACGAGGGTTTCTATGGGCTTTTGCATATACGCACAGACACTTTGGGCTCCCTCCATTTAAGATGCCTCACCGCATTTTTCTCATTAGGCCTCTGTTTCAACTCTGAATTCATTTTCTCTGTGGATTTTCGAGATCACTCTGGGGAAGAAATCCTGTACCTCCATTTCACAGATTGGGTAACAAATTGATGTTGTATGATTTTTACCATGTCAATTACAAAATGAATAGGAAACCAAATGTCCTTTCTCTCACTTACAGATTTTCCATTACACTGAGCTACTTCTTTCATTTCCTTGCTTTGTCACCCAATTTCAATAAGGAGCACAAGCAACTGACAACTTTCAATTCAAGTCTGCACATAAAAATTAATGTTTCTTAGCTTGGTTGTTTTGCTACAGCATGGATGCTACAGGAGATTTCCTGCTTCTAATCTGCTGTGGATGAACAATCTGTTTAACCAACCTTGTTAGAATAATCTCTGAAACAAACTATATGTAAATTCCAAAGAAAGATTTATCAGACTCTCCTATAAATAAAATACATAGTTTTATGTGATTTCTATTTTGGCTACTTAGAAGCCTTTTTCTATTTCCTTCCTTGGGGATAGAGTAGTAGTTCCCCAATAGTCATATCCAGTCTGAGATCTTTTTTACGTCTAATAATAGCTTCAAGGTTAACATTCAAATAATGTCTAGTATGTGTCAGGCACTACATCATCACATGTAACTCTCTTAAAAACTCTAGTAAGATGAGGAAATTGAGACGGAGCTACTTTAAAGTAGCTCACAGGCAAATCTTGCAAAGACACTATATCAGTCCTTATCATTTCCCTGAGGAAATGCAGTAAAGTAGAACTAAAAATTTTAAGGGGGTAATGGTTAAAGGAGACTTTAGTTTTATCTGTAATATTTGAATATTCCCAAGAATGTATTTATATATCAACTGTATAGTGAAAAAATGAGTTTAAAATGGTTTTAGGGTAAACATATGCAACTGAAAACTTTCTCACAAAGAAATACCCAGACCCAGACAGCTTCATCAGTGATTTTTCTCAGACATTTAAGGAATAGCAACAACTTTATACAAATACCAGAGAACAGGGGAAAAAAAAAAAAGGAAAGCAACTGCCAACTTGTTTTATGAGGCCTGCATAGCATGACACTAAAACCTGACAAAGACACCTAAAACAGACGAAAAATTACAGATCAGTATCTTTTGTAAACATAGATATAAAAATTCTCAACAAAATGCCAGCAAATCAAATCCAGTAATATATAAAAAGGATAATACATCATGATTAATTTGCATTTAATCCAAAATGCAAGGTTAGTTTAATACTCAAAACTCAATCAGTATAATCCACCATAACAAAAGAGGAAAAAAAGAAATAAATCCTATGATCATCTTCATAAATGAAGAAAAAAATCATTTGAAAAAAATCATTTGAAAAAATTGACCATCCATACATAATAATAACTCTCAGCAAACTAGGAACAAAAGGGAAGCTCCTCAACCCAGTAAAGGATAGTTATAAAAGTCAAAGTTAACATCATACTTAATGGTCAAATGTAAATTTTGAAAGCTTTCTCTCTGATAATAGCACTTATATCTAATATTATATCAGACAAGATAAAAGAAATAAAAGGGATAAGGCCTGTAAAGAAAGAAGTAAGAGGGGCGCCTGGGTGGCTCAGTCAGTTAAGCGTCCGACTTCGGCTCAGGTCATGAACTTGCGGTTTGTGAGTTCAAGCCCCGCGTCGGGCTCTGTGCTGACAGCTCAGAACGTGGAGCCTGTTTCAGATTCTGTGGCTCCCTCTCTCTCTCTGACCCTTCCCCGTTCATGCTCTGTCTCTCTATGTCTCAAAAACAAATGTTAAAAAAAAAAAAAAGAAATAAGATTGATGTTAATTGTAGATGATATAATTATATACACTGAAAATGCAAAACAGCCTATAGGACTATTGTTAGAATGAATAAGTGATTTTAGCATGTTTGCTGGAGATGTATACACACACACACACACATAGAATTCTATGTTTATATACCAGCAACAGACAGAAAATAAAATCTAAAAGACACTATTTTCAGTAGTATGAAAGAACAACACATAAAACAGTGTCCAAATACAGACCTACACATACATGCTCACTTTTTATGACAAAGCAGTGCACTGGGGAAAAAATAACCTTTTCAGTAAACTGGGTCAGCTGAATATATATATATATGAAAAACAAATACATCTTGAGTTCTGAATATATATATATATATATATATATATATATATATATGAAAAACAAATACATCTTGAGTTCTGCCTCACACCATACATAAGAATCAATGCTAGGTGAATTGCAGATCTCAATGTAAAATGTAAGACAATAAAGCTTCAAAAAGAAAACACAGAATACCTTCATAGCACTGGGGTAAGCAAAGATTCTTAAATAGAACATAAGTATTAGCCACACTCCCTTCTTCCAAAAAAAGATCATTTCGAGTATATTCAAATTAGGCCACTGTTTATCATCATACACCAATAAGAGTGAAAAGGAAAGCTAAAGAGCACATATTTGCAATACATTATGTCTGACAAAGGATTCATATCCAGAGTATAAAAATAATTTCCATAAATCAAAAAGCAGATAACCCAATAGCAAAAGACAAAAGAGGATATCCAAATGCCAAAAAAAACATATGGAAAGGGCTCAACTTTGGTAGTCATCAGGGAAATGCAAATTAAAATGACAACGAGCCCACAACGTATCTACTATGACAAAAATAAAATAAAATAAACTCTGTAGTGAATTCTGATAAAGATGTGGAGCAACTGGAACTTTCACACACTGCTGGGAGGAATACAAATTGGTAATAACCACTTTCAAACCCTATTTGGCATGTATATACACTGTGACCTAGCAATTCCACTCGTAGTGAAATTTCTACTGGAAATGTGTACATGTTTACCAAATGACATCGTACAAGAATTTTCAAAGCAGTATTATGTGTAATATTATAAACAATTCACAGAAGCCCAGGTGTGGGATACTCTGGAAAGGCGTGACCTGGGCTAGGCAGCTCTCTGCCATCAAAGGAGTGGACAGCTAGAGGATGACTGCTGACCACACTCTCTGTGGTTGGGCAGCAAGTCCCTGCTTATAAGGGGATCTGGACATTTTACCTCTGTCTCCACCACAGGGAGAGAGACTCGGTTACCGGTGTTATAACTGTAGCTGCAGAGGTAGAGAGAGGTAGGGCCAAGTCTGAGTGGCAGTCCAAAAGTGATTGGTCTCAAGATTTCAATGTGGAGTGATGATGTTCCTGTGGCATGTTTAATAGCCCATCCGTGGCCAATGACCAAATTCTTTGGGAATGTGATGGCAGGGAGTCACGTGATGTGAAAAAGGCTTGACAGTGGTGGCTGCATATGCCTAAGTTCACTGTAGTAAATGTTGCTGGGGTGGGCTGGTAACTCATCATGCTTTCAAAGCAGGAATGTGACCAGTGGATCTCCATCCTCCACCCAGAACACTCCCTTCCCTAACAACAGAGCATTAACTAAATTCTTTTTTGTCACTTTGCACAAGCAAGTTTGCAGTCTCTATTTCTTGTTCTAATTATTAATTTTTCAGCTTCACCACAGCTCACATTTGTGCACATATTTGTGTGTGTGTGAGAGAGGGAAAGCGTGAGATTGTCCATTCAATATTTTTTTCATGAGATTGAATTACCTTGTTTAAATTTTTTAAAAATGTTTATTTTTGAGAGAGACAGAGAGAGAGCAAGCGAACACGAGCTGGGGAGGGGCAGAGAGAGAAGGGGACAGAGGATCAAAGCTGGCTCTGCACTGACAGCCCGATGCAGGGCTTGAACTCTCCAACTGTGAGATCATGACCTGAGCCAACGCTGGATGCTTAACTGCCTGAGCCACCCAGGTGCCCTGAGATTGAATTACTTTCTTAATGAAAAATGCCCATCAAGTTGTGAGATAATTACAAAATGTAGCTTTCCTGAATTTTTAAATGTGACATGTTTTTTTAATTGCCAGCAGCTTAGTTTTCTGTGGTATACCCTTTTAATATGAAAACATGAATTTTCTTTATAAGTGTTCAAAGAACTAAACATACGACTTAAGAGGAGGGGAGTATGTATGTATGGTATGTTGTATGTGTATATTTGTTGGAGGGAGTAGACTATTTTTCCACTATTGCTGGAAATACGTGTTTCCTCAGGAAAGTTCCTGCTTTCCAGATATTCCTCCTGTTGTAGAGAAAAATAGAGGGTAAGTAAAGGCTATCATAACAGTCACTAGTATTCTCACACCTGCCTGTAATTGAACTGAAACTGGAGATCTATAATCTCTAAATAAAATACCTTGTTAGTTAAATAACTGCCTTTCTAATGTGTGCTCAGAGATTATTATCTTTACTGACTACCATCTGTTACTAAAGTGTTTTCATATGTTGACTCTGACTTACTTTTCATGCTTATTCCATCCGCATCCCTTGTATATGGCCATAAAAATCTCCTCAGTGAGGGTTTCCAGACTTTAGAAGGAGTTAGAAGCCAGAGAAGAGATCTGACAAGGCAGAGTGGGAGTGAATGGGGCCCTTCTGAGAATACAGGAACACTCTTAGGCCAAATCAGAATGTAATTATTTCATTGCGAGTAACCACAATGGATAGGCAGAAGAGATAACCTTGACAGTTGCTCTCAACTTCAGGAATCTACTAATCAAAACTTTGATCCCTTATTATACTCAAAAAACAAAACAAAAAACCTGAAAAATAAATAGAGCCATCTGCATATCTGAAGAACCAAGAAACATAAAAGATTGCCTTGGCATAAGGAAAACAGAATCAAATGTAATGGGATAAAGACTATGGGAGCAAAATGTGTCCAAATATTAAGAAATTTAAGAATAAAACAGTGATAGTGAGAATTCCTCCAATATCATTGATTGGAAAAATGAATCAAACCAATTAAAAATTGCATTTCATAGGGAGGTCCATTTGACAAATGGTTTCTGTTTCAATTTATATTCTACGTTAAGTAATTTAAAGGAAACATTAAATCATACTTTGCAATAATGAAATATTTAGGCAGTCTAGAAATTTTAATTATAATCAATATGTATTAATTCACTGCTCTCAATCACAAATGTCTATTTGAGGTATATCTGCTGTGAGGCATTAGTAACTTTCCTCTGCATTGTTTACATAACATGCAGTCTTTATTGCTTATTTCCTTAAAATCTGCTACCACTGCCGATGCTCCTTAGTTAGAGCTGATGGTAATCTCTAAAGCAAAAACACTTGTTCTCCTATTTCAACTTGTGATAAATGAAGCCTTTCCCCCGATCCAGTTGAAGCATTTATCACACTCAGGATAAATAGGAAGGAAAGCATCATCAACTATCTTTAAACAGAGTATCCTGAATGTTCAACAAGACCATGACAGAAGCAGCTAAAAATCTTTTCCAGTTGCTTGAGGATGGCTGGGTTTTTCTCCACCCCTTTGCAGTAGTTTTACGTATATAATTTTAAGCACAGTATTCTTTTCCACAACCCTGATATCTGTCTGTGACCCATATGCTAAAAAGGAAAAAACAACAACAACCCCCCCCCCCCAGTTTTATCAGCTTAAGGAAAAGAAAAAAAAAAAAAGAAATGGAGAAAACAACTATAACAAAATAACACCATGTTTTAAAAATAACACAAAAATCCAAAGCAATATTCTGTTTTTTTGTAGTCTCCTTTAAAGAAAGCTTGCCTGTAAAAGTCCATCAGTGAATATTTCCCCTCATTCTCTCAGACAAACGTGGCAGTTGAGTAATCATGCAGGCTGCTCTAAAAATGTATGTGTCTAGTTAATTTAGGCAGTTTATTTTGATAGCATTCACCTCTTTTTGATTATAGCAGGTGTTTCAAGGATAAATTTGCTGAAAATTGTATTTTGTTTAAACAACAGCAGCATGTACATTTATGGCCTTACTATATTAAAAAGCATTTATTGTCTGGCAGCAATAGATACAATTACAAACATTTGTGACAGTAATTGGAGCTATTACTCCTGCATGGAGCCTCATGGAGACCAACTTATTGCCACCTGTATTTACATTTGTTACTGGTAAATGTAAGAGCTGATTTTTTTTTTATTTGGTGCCTTATTTTTTTTAAATTATGTGAATATTTTTCAACAAAAGGTCTGTCTACCAGAAAATCTTTAAATATTGTAAATTTCTCTATTATTCAAATAACAGGCAGAATCTCATTTTAATGACTAACATATACATAAAATGTATTCTTGTATCCCAGCCCACAGAATATATTCTACCTGTTTGCTCATGGATCCAAGAACCCTATCAATATAATATAGCCTTATCCAGCAACTAGAGTACAATTCTTAAGAAATGCTCTTTATTTCCAAACTATTACAATTCATAAATCCCTGCAGGTCAGAAATATTAGAAAGCTCAATTTTATTAACATTCTTCTTATACTCTATCCAAACACAGCAATGGCAGGAGGTCAAAGCAAGTTACTCTTCTCCACTACTCTGGAATGAGAAAAATACCCCTCTTCTCTTGCTTCCAGACACAGATTCCTCTATAACAGTAAAAAAAGAGAAAGCCTACTATTGTACATTTTCTGCAGGACTTGGCTCCCAATTTGAAGAGACTCGGATCTAATACAGTAATTCCGTAGTCCCTCCAGGTTCATTTAAATAGAATTCCAGCCGCTGATTAATAAAGGCCTCTCTCCTCCCTCTTAGGTTTTAGCTCTCACAGTGACTGGACAGCCCAAGGGCTCAAGACTATTGCAACGATTCCAACCTTAGCACAATGACTCTTCCTGAAAGGTTTCTTGCTGTGAATTACCCAAGGCAACACCTTATGATTTATTTACGTTAAAAGAAAATCCAATTGTTTGGAGCTGAAATTTAAAGTTTAAGGTTTTGTTTTGTTTTGTTTTTTTTACAACTGCAACCTGAGAAAGTCAGACACTGAAAAGCAGGTAAGGATGTAAAAAAGCAGTTCAGTGAATGAATCAAACGCTTGAAATAATTAGAAACACATGCTGTAGTACTTCCAAAGCCTTTCAAAAAATATATAATCTCTTTATCTAAATTCTTGTAATGAACCTGAAGATTTACATAATGAGTAGGAGACATTTTGGAGGAATGAAGGAGGTACTTAGCCAACTATCTTTTAAAACAACAAAGCAGGAAACATTTAATTATAATTTGGAAAAAAATCAATTTAAGTCATTAATCAAAATTTTAATTACAATATCCACAGGGCATTAAAGCATGATAGAACATTTGTTCATTGCATTAAATACCTCATATTAAATCATTATAATACATAATTGTTTAGGAATAAATACTGTATAGTTGAAGAAAAGGGCCTATGTAAGGTTTAGTTGAAAACTGATTTCACACTTTCTGCTCTTCCTGATTTCTGGGGAACAGGAATAAATATTATTAATGTTTACTTTGTTCCTATTATGGTAAAAACCCTTGAAAAAAGTCCTTCTGATAAAGACTGATAAGACTGATCATTAAAGAAGCCACTTTCCCTCAGTTCAATGGATGACACTGAGAGACTGAAAGTACAAATAAACAACAGACAAAGGCCAGATCATCACACAAAAGAGAATTCTGACCCACAATCTGCAGCAACTAGTCCAGGAAGTCAAACCATAACCTCCTTGTGAAGTAAGCCCATGGCAGACTTAGCAGCTGCCAGCTCCCTGAATGTTTCTCCCCAAGCCCCTGGCTTCCAATGCAGGACCAACCAGACAAAGTCACATATCTTCCCCCACCCGGTCACCCAGGAGGCCCTGCTTCTAGTTAGTTCTGCCTCCAAATCTCCAGTCATATCTAAACATTTCTGAAGCCTTTGCTTTCTCCCACTATGTATCTTTTACCTTCTCCTGCCCGCCTTTAAGTCTCTGCCAAATGCAGGCAGTGGTGGCTAACTCCCGGGCCATAGCAAACTCTGCATAAACAGTCTTTGTCCTAATTTATGTGGTCTCTGTTTATTTCCACGCAGTCAAACATGGGCTTGTTTTTCCATAGTAACAAGAAAACTAAAAATGATAGGTGGATTGTCTTCAAGAAACAGCATTAAATACTGAATGATTCAAAATTAATAAAAAAATACAGAAAGTGAAATTTATATGAATCTGCAACCACATCTTCTAAATCCCCAGAAATTATGGGACATGAAGAATTCTCATCTTCAACTACTGTTATTACTCCACTCGGCAACTGTCAACTGACTCACTTAAAAGGTTTTTAATTTTTTTTTACGTTTAATTTATTTTTGAGAGCAAGAGAGACAGAGGATGAGCGGGGGAGGGGCAGAGAGAGAGAGGGAGACAGAATCTGAAGCTGGCTCCAGGCTCTGAGCTGTCAACACAGAGCCCGATGTGGGGCTCAAACTCACGAACTGTGAGATCATGACCTGAGTCGAAGTTGGACATTTAACTGACTAAGCCACCCGGCGCCCCTCAGTTAAAAGTTTTTTTTAAAATTACTATTATGGATTTAAAAATATTTGTCATGAAGGAAAATATTATCCTTCAATAAATGTGACAAAATGCTTCTACCTGCAGTAACCACTTGTTTCTTTAAAATGGCTAACTGGCAGATTCCATTTCTTGCTATTGGTCTGTATTCTCAGATCTCACAGTCCTTACTTATGCTTGCCCAAATTGTAACCATTAGCTCTTGCATGCTCTATCTGGCCATTCCTCCACCCAGATCTTAGACCTGGTCTGACCCCAACCTGCTGGGCTTGGCCAACCCATCTCTGCTACATGCCACTCAGCTAAAGTTATGTCCATGATATACTATTATGTTTTATAAAAGGTATAATCTCAACTATATACATAAGAGCACATGGAAATAGTGGTCAATATATATTAAGTGAGTCTTCTGGCAACATTCTAAGTGCTTAAGATAGGTTAATTCATTTAATCCTTTCAATAAGTCTTTGAGGTATGTTTTATAATGAACTCCATTTTACAGATGAGGAAACTGAGGCACAGAGTGGTTGAAACTTGCCCATGGGGTCCAATGGCTAGTAAGTGTTAGAGCCAGGATTCATACTCAAGCAACCTGGATTCAGAATTTGTGCTTTTAACCAGTATGCTGTACTATCACTAAGTGAATAGGTAAGAGCCTGGGTGGTAGGTTCAAATATCACATCTGTGACTTACTAGGCAAAGCCAAGTTAACCTCACTTCACTGTATTTCAGTTTCCTCCCCTGTGGTAAAAGGTACCTGCATCTAATAAGGCAGTGGAAAGGATTAAGTGAGCTAATATATGTGAAATGTTAAGAACTGCACTTGGCACATGGTAAACACTTAGTAAATGTCAGTTATTATTATCATTTTATATATAACTTTACTAGGGAAAAAAACTGGAAAGATTTACCAAAGTGATACTTACATGAAACTGATTACATCCCCATGTAAGGATATAAGGCTTATGTTTTAAAATATTCCCTTAAATGATGGAAGCATTAGTGCAGAAATTTTGTTAAATTCTTCCTGAATACTGATACAGGAACTGAATACAAGACCTCCGTGACAGAACACAATATTATAGTAACAATACTATAATTTAACAATAATTAACATTTATTATTAGGCATTAATTATGTCACAGACACTGTTCTTGGTGCTTTACAACAGCTTTGTGAGGTAACTAATATAATTAGTCCCATTTTACAGATTAGGAAAAGGAGGGACAGAAAGGTTGAGTAGCTTGCCCTGGATTGAACATGTAATAAGTGGTAGAAATATGAATTGAAGGTGCCAAGGGAAGATGTGTGAGATAGGCTCCATCTTCTCCTGGTCTTTGTGGCTGCCACAGTTCCACTAAGCTTCTGAAGCTTTGGCTCAGTAAATCAGGAATTGATAGTGAAACTAAACATGGAATTGACAGCTTCTATTTCATAGCACACTGCCTAGCCCCTTTCCCCTTGAATTGTTTCCATATTATTTTTATAATTAAAAACAAGAGTGTATTTGAAAAAGACTCAGAGTTTAAGATAATTCTTGACCAGTTACAGATTTAAATTTAGTCTGATTATAGTCACAGATGTTTGCTCTTAGTTTTAAATTCCACCAGAGTCCTTACGTAACACTTGTCACCACTCCTGGGTCTAATAAAAAAAATAATAAAAATAAAATAATAAAAACAATAAAAAAGAGATACAAACACAGAAGAAGAAAGGGAAAGATATAAAGAGAAAAATGAACTAAGGAGGGAAGGAACAAAAAGTACAAGATATACAGTCTTAGTACACTAATAATACTCGTAGACAATTTGATGAGGTGGCACTCATGTCTACTCTAGTTTAGCTGTCCTCAGACTGCCCTTCTAAGGAATGGACTCCAGAGCCTTACTCACTTGGTCATAACTGAGGCATTAACTAGAATGGAATGACCCAGGACTTGGCTGGCTTTATTGACTTTCTTGGCAGAACTTCTGTGTCTTTAGACACATTATTCCAAGTTGGGGCAATATGAGTTGGTCTCTGGGTATATAACACTCTAGAAGGAATCACCAGGAGCATTCTCTAAACCAACTCTAAAAAGGGAACTACTAATATAGTCCATTGAGGCTAACATATGACAAAAGTCCTTCACCTTCAGTTGTGGAACATATCATTTGCATTTTTGGCAACATTTTAATTTTCCCAATTGTAATTTAAGCTAATATTAAAATTCGTTTGCATTCTTCGAAAACTGGCAACAGTAACGAGTGCTGCCAGAAAAAAGAATAACCTCATCTTACAATAAAACCTAATTACAACATTACAGAGAATATAAAATAAAATATCAGTATACGAGAGTATCTCATCAAAACAACAAAAAGAGGGGCGCCTGGGTGGCGCAGTCGGTTAAGTGTCCGACTTCAGCCAGGTCACGATCTCACGGTCTGTGGGTTCGAGCCCCGCGTCGGGCTCTGGGCTGATGGCTCAGAGCCTGGAGCCTGTTTCCGATTCTGTGTCTCCCTCTCTCTCTGCCCCTCCCCCGTTCATGCTCTGTCTCTCTCTGTCCCAAAAATAAATAAACGTTGAAAAAAAAAAATTAAAAAAAAAAAAAAACAACAAAAAGAAAAGGAGATTTACTTATTATTTATTTATTAATTTTTTTTGTTAGTTACCTGCCAAGAAGCACACAAGCACTGAACTTGTGACAAAAAAAAGAAAAACAAACATTTGATCCAGTGCTAAAGAAATATGGGACTTATTTACTGCTAACACAAGGTCATTTTAAAGAACTTTTTAATGGATTTAAATAATGGAGGCCCTGTATAGTTATCTCCCACATCTCTATGCTAGTTAAAAATTAATCTAATAATGATCGGTAAAACACACTGATCTGAAAACAGCTCATTTTCCCTCAAACACAAAGTTGAAGTCTCCAAATGTCCTAAATAGCCTGTGTGGAGTGAAAGGTAATTATTTTCGCCAAAAGTAAAGGAGAGGGTTTGGTTTTGGTCGAGTCAGGAGTGGAGGAAGAATGGGATGTACCATGAAGCTGGAGTCAAACTCTTCTGATGAAGGAGGATGGTAAGCCCATGAGAAACCTCGTATGTGACCAGATTATTTTTATTTCTGTGACATGAAAAATATTTCTTTATTTACTAACCCTTTATTTTCTCAAATCAACATACAATTTCATTTTTCTTAAGTAAGCTGAATAAATTGACCCCAAACCTGCATTTCCTATTTGATACCTCTGAAATACTTAGAAGAGTTTGTGAAATACTAGGCACAAAGACCAAATGATCTAGAAAAGAATTCTGAAAAAAAAAAAAATCAGATGTAACTTTAGATCAGCATATTTTACCACAATACTGAGATTGAGCCCATCGAGCCCTGCATCAGACAGCACAGAGCCTGCTTGGGATTCTCTCCCCCTGCTGTCACCCTTTTCCAGCTCACACATGTGCACATGTTCTCCTCTCTCTCTCTCTCTCTCTTTCTCTCTCTCTCTCTCTCTCTCTCTTTTAAATAAATAAATGTAAAAATAAAAAAAATTACCAATGCTATCAAACAGAAAAAAATGGAAATAAATAATTTTTTAAAAATCTAAATTCAAAATGATATTCATATAAAGAAAAAAGCCCTCAAAACTTTATGTGACATTTTGGAATGTTGCCTGTAAAATCTGACTTTTTATTAATTTGGCACAGTATATCCTCATAAGATCAAGGGTGGTAATGTATGGCACAAGACTAAGAGTCCAACTTTCACCTAGTTAATTCTTCTCCAATCAGGAGATCACTGATTCTCTAAGAACCCAGGATTCTGATAACTACAATATTAGTTTGTAGTAGAACTTAACCTGTACTTAGTTTTGCAAAACTGTATGTGTTAGCTGTTACATTTATATTCTTCCTTTATTCAGTTACTCCTGTTATGTAGAAATCAATGACTATGCTTTAAAAAACACTCTTGTGTGATCGATCCTATTAGGTTCTAAATGAGATGCTGGATGTCAAGAGTTAGTTAGCTTGAAAGTTAAATAAATTAAAGGCTTCCGTATGGAATTAAGATGTACCTGAGAGTTCCTAACTACACAGTTATTTTAACATGTCATTCTAACTAGAATAACAATAATAATTTTTAATTTTATGAGTTCTGCTCTTATAAAAATAGAGAATTAGAAGTTACATTTTTACCAAAAAAAAATTACATTTTTGCAAATTACAACTTTTAGCAGAGGTTGAATCAGTGAAGAAATCTGATTCTTTCTTTGCATATCTCATATGTAAATATGTATTAACACATACGTATTAACACAATATAACACAATTGTAATAACACAATATGTATTAACACATATTTACATATGAGATATGCAAACAAGAATTTACCCCTAATGTAGTCAAATAATGGCTACATAATAGTTTCTGGGAAAATACATGGTAAACAGGCTGCAGGATTTGCCCACTTACCTTTAAGTTTGTTCCACAGCTGTTCAGTCTAGCAAGACCTTTGCTGCCTTTATCCTATTGTAGGACTGCCCTAGGAGTCTAGGCTACTTCTTACCTTCTCCAGGACACAGTTTTACAAGCCCAAATCCAGACATTCTAAGAATAAATTCATTTCTAAGGCACTCTGAAAACAGCAATCTTTGGGGGTAGATTCAGGACCATATTTTCGGAGTAACAAGCTTCCCTAGAACCTTGTTCTGTAATGCTGGTGCTCTTCTCCTGCCTCCAGGGATGGAAACTTGTTAGTTTCTTTACCTAGATGTCTCTCTCTGCAGTCTCTTTTGTAGACATTATTATAGTATTAATGAGAATAGGATTGTCTAGTCACCTGATAGTTTTTTCTGACATTCTTGTAAAAGGAAGCAGAAACTTGATTATGGGCCAGTTCATTCATCTGGCCCAATCTCCAAAACTTAATGCAAATGCTTTGATTATTTTCTTATTATCTGACTTTTAATCATATGTACTGAATAGATTATGTAAGGCAACTTCCAGGATGTCTTCTGTTCTGCCATCCAGCAGAGCTCCAAAACCATTTTCTAACTATAATCAGTTGCTATACAGTCATGAAATTCCAATTTCATTTACTATTTACCTAAACAAAATAAGATTTCTAAGAAAATACACCAAAGTATATTAAGAAAATACCCCTCAATCCCAGGGAAACATGACGTGTTCCAAATCACTTTAAAGATCTATTCCTCTCTTTCCTTCTTTAATATTATTTATTCATTCAACAACAATTTACTAAATCTCTGTTAAGACAAAACACTGGAAACCGAATCCTACCCGCTTAAATCGTTCATATAATTAGTAGTGCCTTTGACCCTGAAATTGCCTTATGAAGATGCATTTGAAAAACTGCGTTCTATCTTCTCTACCTTATTGTCAGTCCTAATCGTGACTTTCAGTTGTGGTAGTACACGTTCCACTTCGAGACTCCATTCCGCAGCATCTGTTGTGGATTCCAAAATATCTTCTTGTTTGGCAGACTCGTTCATATCCTAAGAAAGGAAAGATATCACAAGATTGAGAGTTTATAAAAAGAAATGGTAAAATTTTGAGGCATTTTAGCAGGACTGCACAATTTATATCAAGTATGGTAGTGTTAAAATTACAGTGACAGAAGAAGTTCTTATCTGTCCTCCTATCCATGTTGAAAGAAAACAATGCTCAAACCTGGTAGAATAACAAAATAAGTATTTTCAAAAAGAAGCAAATATAGGATTCAACCATTTTGACAAAAAACAATGCTTTTGAAATATCAGAGTGAACTCAACGGGAATATTGTCAAATCAACAAGCCATTTAGGTATGTTAATTGGTAACAGTAAAGGAGATACAAACATTCACACATTTGATAAGAAAACATTGTCTCAGTTTGAATTTTTTTTAAGTTTATTTATTCTGAGAGAAAGAGAGAGAGAGAGAGCAAGCAGCAGAAGCAGGGGAGGGGCAGAGAGAAGTAGAGAGAAAAAATCCCAAGCAGGCTCCATGCACTATGAACACAGAGCCAGATGCCGGGCTAGACCCCACGAACCATGAGATCATGACCTGAGCTGAAATCAACAGTCAGAGCGCTTAACTAACTGAGCCACCCTGGCACACTGAATTTTCCATACTGAAATATAAACGTCAAATCTGAAAGACAAAAAAGATAAGATCCCAGAAGCCAAGAGGCCATTACTTAGACATTTTTTATTCATAATTTAAGTGATATTTGGGTTAGGTCAACTATAATGTAGTTTAAAAATGTAACTTAATATAGATCTACTTGAACTCAAATAGGGTGGGGCCACATTTTTGCATTTGGTTTCTGCTGTTGAGTGATAAAATCAATTCATGTCTGTTTTTGAATTACAAAAGGAAAACTTTTTTTTTTCATTTTCCTAGGCTTTCACATGTCAGCATTAAGTATGTATAGATCTGAAAACATAAAGAATGTACAAATTAATGATTTAAAGATAAAGCCTGGGGTGCCTGGGTGGCTCAGTCTATTAGGTGACCAACTCTTGATTTCGACTCAGGTCATGATCTCACGGTTCATGGGATGATTGAGCCTCGCTTCTGGCTCCTGAACTGACAGCGAGGAGCCTGCTTGGGATTCTCTCTCTCCTCTCCCTCTGCCCCTTCCCTGCTGTCACGTGCAAAGATAAAGCCTAACACATTAGTTTTGGTAGCAACTTTTCCTTTAAGCTTCCTTGATAAATTGTAAGAAAATGTAATGAAAACATAAAAAAATTTATTACCATACAAAAAAAGAGATCCGAAGACATAAACAGCCAAATACAATGTATAAACCTTATATGGATTCTAGTTTGAACAATCTACAGAAAGATGTTTTTGAGACAATCAGGGAAATCTGAATGTGGAAGAGTATTAGAGGATATAAGGAATTATTACAAATTTTGTAGGTATTATAATAGCATGATGGTTATGTTTAAAAACAAGGCCCTATAAATAGAGATAAATGCTGAACTATGTATAGGTAAGTGGACATGATGTCTGAAACTTACTTAAGATACTTTTGATACTTACTAAGGGCAAAGGAAAAAAGTGGGGCCTCTGGAGGAATCATGGCTGACAAACTATTAACTGCTGAAGCTGGGTAATGTTACATAAGAGTTCACTATTTTGCACTTCTGTGTATGTTTGAAATTTCTCATAATGCAAAACTTAAAAGTAAAAGATTATATAAATAACCTCATGGTGAAATTACATTCTCAATGTGAATTTATGTCACTTAAAGACATTTCTTAAAATGAAAGCTCATTAGACAAGTCTTTCCAATCCAGTCTAACACTAAGTATAAGAATAACCTTATATCAGGATTTGTATTTTGGTGGGAGATTGAGGTCTTTAGGGGCTTTAAAGTCCCGACTGAGTCTCTAGAGCACTGTTGGTATAAGAAAGTCTCTCTCCTACCTCCTAGTTCATGTTAGCAAGTCCTGAACAGATTCAGAGTCTTAAAAGGAGCATATATTGCTTTTTGTTCAGAAATTCAGGGGGGCTATATAGTTCTAACCACACAATTAGAGGATGGATAACTAGTATATGCTTTTACATTTTACAATATATAGTCTGAATTTATTCAAGTACATTCTACTTTAAAAAAATAGAAGTATAAAAAAATATTAGCATTAGTTTAAGTAAAATGTGAAAACTAAGTGAAAAATGTTCAAGATTCTGTTTTAAATATTAAAGTACTCACTTTAATATAGAAACATTGTATTACTTTGAGTACTAGCAGAATGCTACCACAGTATTCACAAAGCAGACATGTGAACTTTTCTGAGACATGTGTGACAGCAGAAGAGACACGGAGTCTCCCAGTTGAAACCTAAAGCCATGGGGAAAGCTCTCCATCATGTAACTCAACCCTGGCGCCCACGGCATGCATATAGACTTGGAGGAGCCGGGGGCTTGCTCACTCACTGGCCTACCCCAGTACCTGTACCTGGCTCTAGGTGGCCCAATTCTGACTGGCTCCTTTTCTGGGTAGATGGATGGGAATGGGGGTGGGATGCGGTGGGCGGATGTGTGCACTGCCAGTGTACGTGAGCCCTGACGTTTGGGGGGTATGTGTGGTATATACACAGGCTCACTCTTGCCAGGGCTATGGGGCCCCGTATCCCATTCCCACTGAACCTGGGTGGGCCAAAGGGGCATGACCTCTCAGCAGCAGTGTTGTAGGATTCGTAATAGAAGGTAGATGTTCTGATCACTGATTTAAAAATAAGATTGCTTTATGGAACCACCATTTGGGTGATCTGAAGCTGGGTAGTCCTGATTAAACCCCAGAGCCAGTGCTCCTCAACCCCATCCCTCATTTCCCCTCCGTCTTCCCTTCCCTATAGGAGGGGGTGAAGTCGGTGGAGTCCAGAATCACCAAACAAGGCTGGAGAAGGTACCCATCCACAGCCCCACTTTCTTCAAGCCTGAACTCAGAGGATTGTTCAAGTTGTCCATAACATACTCAAAAATTTTCCTCAAGGAAGGGCACATGTTTCTCAATTTCCCCAAGGCAAATGGGTCAGCAATGGCCCTGTCTGACTCAGACTAGAATCTAAGAGTTAGTAAGATACAGGGGTACACTTACAAACATTGCATTAAGGCATCCCAGTGCATAAACTACTACTTGCTTTATATTGGGTCCTTTAGTAAGTTGCATTTATTCTTCCTAAGTTATTATTTGGTTCCCTTAAGCAATGATTTGCAAACTCCTACTTCCAAAATCCTAAAATGGTTTAATATAGCAGCTCAAATGTCTTCACTGCCTCCTAGGCCACAGTTAATATATTGGGGGGAAATGGCCTAGTTACTAAATGAAGAAAGGGCAAAAAGAGAACATTAGGCTTGGTAGAGCGGCATTAACTTAATCAAACTATACAGTCTCCTTCTATTTCCATATTTGCACATCTATTTCATAACCTCGTTCCTCAGTCACATTTTCCTAATGCCTAATAAGTGGATACATTAACTGAGCAAGGCCTACATATGAAGTAGAAATCATTTTAAAACTATTCCATGCCTTGGTTAATAACTTGAGAAAACCTTTCCTTTCCAATTGTACCTCCATTTAACAAATGGTATTTTATGTGGAGATATTAGTAAAAAGAGAAATAAACTGCTGTTTTCATTTAATCAAAAATTTATATCATCATGACAAAGTCCCAGAGTCTGTCTGAAACAACACTAAGATAAAACATACCTCTTGGGAAATTGCATTTTCTAGTTAATGCTGAAGAAACAATTAAAAGCTCAATGAGACACAGGCTACCCAGAAGTCTCATTTATAATTAATTAATTTACCAATAAGCCATTTGTAAAGCTCCTACAACACGCAAGGTAAGAATCCAGGTACTGTGTTTGGCGTAGAAAGATAAAAGGATTTAATCCCTGCCTGCAAAGAGTTTATAGCCTGCTAGCGAGAATCTCAGGCTAGTTTATGGAGGTAATAAATGGTCCTGAGGGAAAGAAAAACTTATGAAAACTGATCCTCAGACTGTCAATGGAAGAATTGAAGATAACAGTCTAAACCATCCTATAACATAAACTTGGGCTCCAACAGTGGGCATATCACCAAAGTCAGTTCAAGGATCAAACATGCAATGTTAAAAGCCTGCTCAGAATTCTGTTCCAAGAAGTAATCTCTCCTTCAGGTAATATAATGGGATGGTTAAGCATCTGAAAAACACTATATTCTGTATATCTGTTTATATATGTAAACACATAAAATTGGATGTGTGTGTGTGTGTGTATACACATAATTTTATATGTATGAATGTATATATATACATAATTATATATACATATGTATATGTAATTGGCTGTGGTTAGTCTTAATGGTTACAGGGGTAGGTAGAATAAGGGAAAGCCTCACATATCAGTGAAGGAGGCTAAATAAATAAACCCCTTTGCAGCCTGAGCTGCTGGATAACCTATGTAGTGCTGCAAAGCTGTTCTGTCACACTAGGTTCAGTGGAATACAAAACTTGATATACCTTCAAAATATCTTCACCTCTTAATTAACCCTGGGGACTCCAGGTAGACCATGACTACCAACATCGGAAGTAATGAACCTGATACTAACAGAGGGGGACTGGCCCATTAACAAGTCTTAATAGAGAAAATGTTACAGGTGATGCAGTAGAAGCACTGATTGCATTTTTGGTATAATCTGATGAATTACCATCTTGAGCAAGGAACTTAAAAAAAAATCTCTTTGGGGTAAAACTATTTCTAATATGTAGTGTATGCTCATTATTGGAAAGCCCTATAAAAGAAAGGGGGCTAAACATTACTGGAAAAAGCAATGTTGACGAGGGCTTCCTGACACCAGCAATATATATTCTTTTGATCTCTGCTATAGTAACAAAAATCTGGTACTATAGGATCTTTTTGATCGCAAGGGTTCAAATTAGGTTGGGCAGTTAGCTCTAGTTAAGACATTCCACTGGGAATGAAGAAGGAAGAAAGCTATGAGTAGGGTAGAGTTTCTAAAACTTGACTAATCATGGATACCCTACAATACTTCCTCTAATCATTGACTAAAGAACACCTTGTCTGCTAAAGGGAACATATATGGCTCATCGGAAGACCCAAGAGTGAAGCTCAGGACTCAGGCATCCATGAGAATTTGTTTCCTTGGGAATGGAGACCCTGCATCAGAAGTTATAGAGAGATCATAAGTTCAGATGACAGCTTGGCCAAGAGAACCTAGATCGTGAAGGCCTGGGCAGAAACTGGATCCACAGACTTCCAGGTGAAAATGGGAGATAAAAGGAGGGTCAGAAGATCCTAACACTGATCTAATGAAGCAAGACAGCAAATGGAGGCACTTGAATCTTCAATTACCAAGCCCGAACCCCTACCTCTTATAAGAATGAGGCACCACCATCAGACTGGATACTGGAGACTGATAAATGCTGACATTTACTGACTGTAATTTAATATTTTCATGATGTCCTTTATTGTATTAATTCTGCAATACAATCGTTCTCTAGGGCTCTGAGGAAACTGGATATGACTGATCCTACATCAAATGACCCCAGATGGCTATAATTTTTGCATTCTTATGTCTGCTTTTAAAGTTCTCCTGCAGCCTCTCTTGTTATCAAGATGCCAGTGATCACCTCTGGCTGTCTGCCTGATTGCCTGTAGCAACTCCTCCTCCTCCTCAACTTCTGGAGGCTTAGAAACCTAGCATCCAAACATGTTGGAGTCTAGGCAAAATAAGAATACAAGGGAAATACGTGAGAACTGGTGAGGGCGGTGGTAGTGGTGGTGAGGTTGGGACTCTTCATACATTTTTTTTTTTTTTTAAATGGAGGTGGTTATACTTATTTTGGTTCCTCAGAGGGCTTTTTTCCAACCTTCCTAATTTGATGCTTTGGTTCAGATAGGAAATAGGATAGGTGGCCAACAAGCTAAGTGCTAAATATAATATTTATTATACATTACTATGTATTAAGCAAGGTTTCTCCTAAGGGTATTTAGTGTCCCTCTTTCTTCCTTTTTAAGTTGTTTAAAATGTTTATTTACTCTTTGAGAGTGAGAGAGACAGAGCATGAGCAGGCAAGGAGCAGAGAGACAGGGAGACACAGAATCTGAAGCAGGCTCCTGGCTCTGAGCTGTCAGCACAGAGCCCGACACAGGGCTCGAACTCAGGAGCTGTGAGATCATGACCTGAGCCAAAGTGAGATGCTTAACCGACTGAGCCACCCAGGTGCCCCTAGTGTCCCTCTTTCTTTATCATTGATCAATAAAAAGCTAGAGGGATAAATAAGGTATCTCAATCAAGAAGTGTTCCCTTGAAATCCAGTGATTTTAACAAATCATATTTAAAGCACAGAGCTAAAACCTTTCATGTCCCTACAAGTCAATTCTTCTTCATGATTAAAGAAGCATAAATCATGAGTCTGATTCACTATTTTCTTTTCAAATTAGGTTTTAAATGATTTAGCACTATATTACTATGGAGAAAAATGTTTAATACCATACAAAAAGTATTTTCAGATTTGTTCTGAATAACTAAATTAAACCTTGGCTGTAATCCATCAAAAGAAAGAGAGATGGTAGCCTCTGTCTTTACATATACGGAGTTCATAAAAGTTTTCAATTCAATTTTGAGACTATCAAAAGAAATTTTATTCTGTTATCACGTGAACTAAAATTTGAATAAATTATGCTCACAAATCAAAAAAAGTTTAAAAAGCTCCCTAAATTAAAAAAAAATCAATTTAACTTACTAATAAGAAATATGAAATTATTTTTGAATGAGAATGCAACTTCCAGTATTATTTCTGTTTAATATCTCAAACACCTGTCTTTGCTACTACTTTAGCTAATTTAATGTCCATTAAGTGCTAAGGTAAAATCAGTCCTGATTTTTTATTTTCTCAAGATAAAACTGAAAGAAAGTACCCCAACAAGCATGTATGGAAAAACTACCATAGACATTATAGTTGGTGTTATAGAGTATGCCAAAGTAAGTTTAATTCTTTATGTAATGAATTTCTATAAGGCTTCTTTTCTCTGAGATGGCAACCTAATACATTTGAAGAGCTCAATTCATACATCTACTAAGAGGGACATGAAAGTCTAATTAACTGTCAAGATTAAAGAGTCTCAAGACTCAAGGAAAAGAAAACTAAAATGTCTTAAGAATTGCCACAGTATGGTGTAAATGTCAAGAGGATGTGTCTGGAATCCCATCTCTGCTCAAATCCTACCTCCACTGCTTCTTAGGTATTGGTCAAGTTATAAAACCTCTATAAATCTCAGGGTTCTCATCGGTAAGATGAGGATAATAGTACCCTTCTCATTGCATGGGTTGTTGTGATGATTAAATTACACATTTTAAAAGGTTTGCACAGTGCCTGGCACATAGTAAGCCTCAATATATTTTAGCAGTTACTGTTACTATTATTAATGCCAAGCATGGTTCTCAATGCTTTCACCTATGTTAAATGCCCAATAATAGCACCATGAATCAAGGGACTCTTATTCCCACTTTTGCAAATGAGAAAGGTAAGGTATAGAGCAGTTAGCTAATTTTCCCAACGTCACATCATTAGTAGAGTGGCAGGGCCCAGGGAATGTTACTATAGAACACAAACTCGTAGATACCTTACCAAATGCCTATCAATCCTTGTGTCATACAGGTTACAACTATGTTTCCCCAGTTTATCACTTGTCTTTTAACTTTATGGTGCTCCCCACCCCACTCTTTCATATATAGCCTTTAATTTTTATGCATTCAGATTTATTAGTGCTTTTCTTTTATGGTTTTTAGTATTCTTGCCAGGCTTTATTATGTCAATTTCAACCCGTGAGTATAACACTTGTCAGTCATGTTCTTGTTTTCATACCTTATCATTTTCTAATGTGTTGATCCATGTGGGGTTTATTTGGGTGTATGATATGAGGAAAGAGCCCAACTTTTTTCACCAGATGCACAGCTTATGATTCTATCACCAGTTAATTAAACAGTCCAGTTTTCCCCCCACGTATTTGCATTGTTTCCTATATTATTAATATCACCATATTATTTGGATTATTTTATGAACACTATACTACTTCATCAATCTATTTCTGGGTCTGTATAATTTTTTTAGACCCACAAATAAATTACACAAACAGTACAAAGAATTCCCATATACTCTTCATCCAGATTCACCAAATACTAGCATCTTACATAACCTCAGGGCAATTATACATAAAGTGATACAGTATTTATATCTGGGTGATGAGATTTGGGGATGTTTTCAAATTTTTCTTGGCACTTTTTTGTGGCTTCATTCAAAAAAAACAATAACAGGTATATATTACACTTTTAAAAAGAAGTGTTTTCAATAAAAGCAGGTAAAAATAAGAAGTATGATTAACTTCCAGAAACTAGCTGGTATAGGTGTAAATGCTTTAGGAATTCGAATGAAAGGGAGAAGTGTGTTTTAATGGAGACGATGAGATCTAAGTTTAACCTTATAAGGATGTATGGAATGCAAATAGGCAGAAAAGAGACAAGCCAAGTGTTTATAGTCAGGAAAAGCATCATAAGCCAAGATACTGAAATAGAAATGCACATGGCTTGTGAACACCACATCAAGAGCGACTGGGGGCTTAGAAAGGCGAATACTGGGGAGCCAAAAAAAGAGTTAAATACTTTGTGAAAGACCTTAGAAGCTAGGGTGAGGAATATGAATTTTGTCTTCTAAGCCAGAAGGGAGGCCAAGAAGAGTTACAAGCAAGGTAAAACAACTTTATTTAGCCAACAAATCTTTTTTTTATGATTTTTAATAAATGTTTATTTTGAGAGAGAATGCATGTGTGCACAAGTGCTAGTGGGGGAGAGGCAGAAAGAGAGAGAGAGAGAGAGAGAGAGAGAGAGAGAGAGAGAGAATCCCAAGCAGGCTCTGCTGTCAGTGCACAGTCCAACATGGGGCTCAATCTCACAAACTTTGAGATCATGACCTGAGGAGAAGTCAAGAGTCAGATGCTTAACTGACTGAGCCATCCAGGAGCCCTGTATCCAACAAATCTTTATTTGGCACCTACTATATGCCAGGTACTATTCTATTTCAGGGACAGTAATAAAATGATAAAAATCCTCATGAAAGAACCTTCTAGAATGTTCGAAATATGTTTTATGAATAGTTATGCGTTGTAGATTTGTGGGCCACAGAATTGAATGGGACTGGGGCAATTGGGAAAGTGTCACTAAAAAGACAGAATTTGAGCTGAACTCTGAAGGTTTAAGAGTCAAGTAGAGAAAGGATGAGAAGGTATTTTAGATAGGGGTCAAAGATGAGAGCAGATATGCTCATGAGGTGTTTGAAAACTTATGAGAGGATCCATTTATCTGGAAAAAAGTTACTCCTGCAGAAGAAAATAAGGTTGGCTATATGGACAGTTGTCAAACTGCTAAGAGTCTGGAAATCCAGACCAAAAAATTATTGTTTTATAATCTATATAAATTGACCTATAGGCACTGAAAAGCCATCAAAAGTTACTGAACTCAAAATGACCTGATAAAAGTCATTTTGGTAAGCAAGATAGAAGAATAGGGTGAAAAATATTTTACAAAAGGGTGAGGGTAGGATCGAAGGGTAAGGATCAAAGACAATTCAGGCCATTATTGTTACATAATCCAGACAAGAGATGAAGAGGACTTGGCCTTGAAAGACAGCTGAAGGGATGCATGTGAGGGAGATTTCAAAGTCAGCATCTGCAGGTCTTAGTGTCCAACTAGATGTCCTGGATTAAAATGAACCATTAGACAAACATCAAAGCACCAACACTGCTAGAGACGGATGGGTGGGGTTTGGTGGATTTAAAGAATATAGTTTATAGAGGACGGAAAAAAGCACACATTCTTGGTACCCATCTAATATACTGAATTACATAATAAATATCTGCTATTGGCATTGATTCAGGAAATATAATCTATCCATTTATAAAATGACAGCTCTCAAATGAACCCTGGAAAATATCCTATTAACTTTTCATCAAATTCCCGAGTCATTTCTGTAGGGGAGACCTTACGTGATAGCAGATTTCATCTCGTGGGCCTTCAATAAGCATCCATGTGACAGATTATGAAAATAAAGACATGACATCACCAAGGCTTCCCAAATTACATAAAAATGCAAACTTCTTGATAACTTATATCCTATGTAAGCTTCTTACTCAAAAATACTCATGGTAATCTAGAAACTTATTTGTATCGAGAGATGGGGGCTTTTTCTACTCTCCTACAGCACATGAGGATGTTGGTAACATTCCAATCTCTTAGTTCCAACCTCTAGGAAAGGTGAAAAATTATATAAAAGAAGAAATGCATCAAGCTAGTTAGGTTATATTAATTTCAAAACAACCCTGGGAAGAATTGTGTCACCACTGGACAGATAAGAAAGCGGAGTTACAGGTTAATTTACTAAGTGTCTAGTGACATGCAGTCAGAATTTTTTTTTGTGGGGGGAGTGAGTGAACAAGCAGGGGAGGGGTGGAGGGAGAGAGGGAGGGAGGGTGGGAGGGGGAGAGAGGGAGAGGGAGAGGGGGAGGGAGAAGGAGAGGGAGAGAGAGAAAGAGAGAATGAGAATCTTAGGTAGGCTCCATGCCCAGGGCAGAGCCCAAGGTGGGGCTTGATCTCACGACCCTAAGATCATGACCGGAGCTGAAATCAAGAGTCAGGTGCTCAACTGACATGCAGTCAGAAATTTAGCCAAGGCTTACTCTTCACCATGGAGCCAGTGTTGAAGGTATGGACTCAGATCTGGAAAGGACCTTGAAAAGTCCTTGCTTCCTACTCCTTTTTAGACTCACAATAAAATCAGGATGGAAGGAAGAATCTTTCCTATTCCAAGGGTGGATTCAAAAGCTACACTAAAAGATCAAGCAAAACTCTCTTTTACACCCAGCAAGAACTGCCATTTGAGCTCCTTCTGAGCAGTGTGGAGTACAGCTTCTTTTCTCTAACCTACATTTTCTATTCACCTCCAGATATAAAACTGATGGGGTGGTACAGGTTAGTTACCAGAGAAATAAAAGCATTTACTTAGTCATAAGGCGTTCCATCACACTCAGACATGTGGTGCTTTAATTGTTTCTCCTGTGAAACACCAACCACAGACTTCTCACAGTCACAACACAGGAGGACAAACACTCAAATGTTTTAGGAAAGGAGAAGAAAAACCATTTTCTTCAAGCAGGTATCAGAACCAGTGGAAACCCAGGGGGCAAGTTATATTTCAGAACAGTGCTTTTCTCCTATGTTACTCAGAAAGGACATTATGTCAAGGAGTGAAATGTAAATCCAATGTAAAATGAAGAAAATTTAAAGTATTTAAGATATTAACCAAAGTAGATCCATCTTCTTCCCTTTTTGATTACAATATTGTGGGCTTGCCACAATGACACTCAAAAACTGAGATGACATTTTTATTCTAAGCCCAGATTTTTGCTTCCTTACAGCTTTTGCTTTTTAAGCTAAAAATTCTCTCATTCTTGGTACAATGAATTTTTTGCTAAGTAATTAAAAACCAATTGTGTTTAAACCTTTTGAGATAGTTGGTTTTATGCTGTCTAACTCAGAATTTGGTTTCTAAAACCTCAAATTTAGCATCTCAAGGAAGAATGGTATCTATGGCATGTTTGAAAAAATGTTTTGAAATGAAGTGATGGACATTTAAAAATAGAACTCGAGCGCACAGCTTCCCTCCCATCTTTTTTCCACTGGGGGAGGAGAATGACACATCTGTGTTATGCTGCCACAACACTGCTGCTATGACTCCACTGAGCTTCAGAATGGAGGGGAGCAACAAAGACCACTTGTAATTACAGTGTAGCTGCCACCACCGTGCAGGCAGTTTCCAGTCAACATACTCGAGACAGAGCTAGAAATGGCCTAAACACCTGCCTAACACCTTGCCGCCAGGGCCTTCCTCTCCTGCTCCCGCCCCTCACATCTCTGAAATTCTACTGTCCCCCTACCCATCAGGGGCTCTGCCCAACTGTGAGATCTTTAATATGACACCAGTGTCTTCCCCATGACCACCCCAAGGAGTTTTTGGCTAAATTTTGGATTTCAAGACAATTCAGGAAATCAGAGGGGCAGAGAGAATGTAGAACTTTGTGGGCTAGCCTTGAAGACTAATATTTATATCTTTTTTTCTTCTAAGAAAAGCTATATCAAAATTCAAATAACCTATAAATAAAACCTTGGAAGATATAGCAATCCCTTGCTAATTGTAAAAGTTATTTTCTTGCAAAGTATTATATTTGACAAAGCCATAAGGGGTGTAAGAGAATTAGGGGGGAGAGCACAGAATAAAGTAACTTTAAAACATACTTTTTAAACCTGAGAGTAAAGAAATGTTCTGAAAAACAAGTGTTTCCAAAACAAACCAGCTTCATCACTGTAAGCATACACCAATGATCAGAGGAACCATTTTCTTAGAACAACATTTTCAGGGTTCGTGAGACACTACTGCTATGTCATGATCCAAGTAGACACTTCAAAATTTAGTCAGTGGGTACATAGTATCTCTTTACAAATTCTTCTAATTAGCAGCTGCAGGATTTAAATATGTCGTGGTAGTCAGGAAGATGGACCACCAGGTCCCCTCTCAAGGAAAGACGTGGCCAGCAGACAGCTTGCTGCTGTCAGCCCCCGCAGGCTGTCTTACCTGCAGAGAGCCACCTCGACCTGGCTGCATGTCCTTCCCAGGGCAGCCTGCCTCCAGTGACGGGGCCAAGCAGGCAGCACTTGGTCCAGAGCTCTTCAGCAAGTTGCCCCAGGTTTTGTCAGGCCTGAATCACAGCTAGGCTTCTCTCCCAGCCCAATTCTTCTCCCTTCCTTTCATAATCAACATCTTGTACCACAAACCCTGTCTCAGTGTCCACTTTCAGAGAACATCATCTGCAACACATCTTTTCCATTTACATTCTCTCTCGCTCCATTTACCACAAATCTCAAGAAGATGCTGTACAGGCTCATCTTCTTGCATTATCACGATCCTTAAGAGCAAGCACACTTTTTAGTATCTAGGTATCCCTTTATTTAGTGAAAGAAGGGAATTTAAGTGGATTTCTCCCTGCATTATCATACCTGGTACATAGAAGAGGAAGTAATTATAGTTGAGCAGTTCTTTTCTCTATGAAGATTAAGCTATACCTTGCCTATAAAATTGTAAACATAAAACAGCATTCATTTCTACACGTATTCCTTCAAGATTAGTCAGTACTGAGCAGTCTCTACACACCCGGCACAGGTGAAAAAGTAGTAAAGAAAGCTCCCGCTCAGAGGAGAGAGCACTCTAGTGACTGAGATAGACAATAGATAGAAATTAATATGTTGCCAGGGTCTGTAAAGAAAAATAAAGCAAGGTGAGAGAACAGAGAATGATTGGAGAAGCATCTATGTTTTCAAAATCACAGGTAGAGAGGCCTGTTATAATCCATAATGGCTAGAGTGGCACAGTCACATCTACATTTAGTATATCAATTTCCTAGAGAGTACATGTCATTTTTATTCTAGCAAAAAACTCACTGCATGCAACTTTGCTAAAATAATATTTCCTCTGCATTGTGAGTCCACCTGCTGCATGAAACATAAAATCTTAAATCTATGTTACTAACCTATATAGCAGTTCTGTCTTGGGGAAAGAGCAGCCTAAGCCATCATAAGGTAGAGTCAGATACAGCTGTCTCAGGCAGATGGCTTTAGTGGGCAACATCATAAGCATGCCAGATTTTTTAAAATATGAAAGGGTTTTCTGCCTCATTAGAACTTTGTGGCTGACCATCCACAAACACCTGGTGTTCAGACTTCTTCCTCTTGTGAAAATACAACATAGCCTCAGCTTGAAGGGGTTTATGTTATATAATATGTGTCCAAAGAATTTAATACCTAGATAACTTACAAAGGCATAGGTAGGGGAAAACTTAAATAGCTTAAAGTAAAAACTGAAATCAAGACAAACAGGAACTTAGAGTAATGATAGAGGCAAATTAAATTACTTAAACCCCTTCTAATTCTCAAACTACTTTATCCAGAGGGAATCCCAGGCGGCCTTTAAAGGTTCTATTTATACTATCAATGGAAGAATGAATAACACAAATGACAGTTTCGTTCTGAGAATAATTGTATATCCATCACTTTTGTTTTTTTCCCTCATACTTTAGGAGAACTTCATCATCATCTTCAACACTTAGGAACATCAAGCACCACAGTGTCCTTGTTTAAGGTAGGAATCAAACAAACCATACCTACCTGCTGAACTCTTGTATGGTGTAAAGGGAAAAAAGTAATAGACTTGGGAGTTTAGAACAAACAATTCAAATTCAGCTACTGCAATCTTATTAGTTTTTTAAAAGAGTAAACTGTCCAAAGATTATAAATTTCAGTTTTTGTATCTGTACAATGAAGATAACAACATCTACCCAAACCCTTCACAAGGTCAATAAAGGATGTATTCTAAAGTGCAGTTGACCCTTGAACAACGCTGGAGTTAGGGGGGTGCTGACCCCTACATAATCAAAGATCTGGGACTAACTTTTGACTCCCCAAACCCTAACTTCTAATAGCCTACTACTGACTGGAAGCCTTGGTGATAACATAGTCAATTAATACACATTTTGTATGTTATATGCATTATATACTGTATGCTTACAATAAAGACAAAAGAAAATGCTATTGAGAAAAACATAAAGAAAATACATTTATAGTATTGTACTGTATCCATTGTGAAAAAAATCCATGTGTAAGTGCACCTGTGCAGTGCAAACCCGTGTTGTTCAGGGTCAACTGTACTTTGAAAACTATAAAGTACTACCAAAGTACTGTTACAACTGGAGTTTATCTGTTTGAATTTCAATATTAACATATTATTCTGATATACTATATCAGATTATATTCTCAGTTTTCAATTGAGCAATAAAAATACACTAATTCATTTAAGAATGAATGAATGAATTCATGTATTTGGCATCTTCTGTGTTATGCTATGGAGAATATAAATGTATTAAAAGTCAACTCACACATTCAGGCAAGTTAGCCACAATATTGTACGTTATGTTTTATTGCATCTCAAGGTGGGCAGAAAACACACATTTCATTAACAATTATAAATAATGCTGACTAATGATACTAAGGCAGTAAGTGATAAATGAAGAGATCGTCCTGGGGTGGGATGGCCAAGGAAGTTTCAAACTTGTTTGTAGAATTTAGACAAGAAAAGTTAAATAAAGGGCAAATAAGAATATTACATTCCAGGAGCACCTGGGTGGCTCAGTCAGGTGAGTGTCCGACTCTTGATTTCAGCTCAGGTTGTGATGTCACAGTTCATGGGATTGAGACCTTCATCAGGCTCCATCCTGACAGCACAGAGACTGCTTGGGATTCTCTCTCTCTCTCTCTCTCTCTCTCTCTCTCTGCCCCTACCCTGCTCGTGGTCTGTTTCTCTCTTTCTCTCAAAAATAAATACACTTAAAATAAAACAGTTAAAACATTAAAAAAAATATTATACTCCATGCATACCTTTTTGAACAATTAAGTATCATTTATTTGAATATATATATAATAAAATACAAAAATCCTACATGTACTTTTGAAATATCTCATTGAGGGGCTCCTGGGTGACTTAGGTGGTTAAGCCTCCGACTTTGGCTCAGGTCATGATCTCTTGGTTCGTGAGTTTAAGTCCTGCATCAGGCTCTGTGCTGACAGCTCAGAGCCTGGAGCCTGCTTCGGACTCTGTGTCTCCCTCTCTCTCTGCCCCTCCCCTGATTGTGCTCTGTCTCTCACTTCTCTCAAAAATAAACATTAAAAATAATTTTTTTTTCAACGTTTATTTATTTTTTGGGGGACAGAGAGAGACAGAGCATGAACGGGGGAGGGGCAGAGAGAGAGGGAGACACAGAATCGGAAACAGGCTCCAGGCTCCGAGCCAAAAATAATTTTTTTTAAAAAAGGAAACATTGGGGCGCCTGGGTGGCGTAGTCAGTTAAGCGTCCGACTTCAGCCAGGTCACGATCTCGCGGTCCGGGAGTTTGAGCCCCGCGTCGGGCTCTGGGCTGATGGCTCGGAGCCTGGAGCCTGTTTCCGATTCTGTGTCTCCCTCTCTCTCTGCCCCTCCCCCGTTCATGCTCTGTCTCTCTCTGTCCCAAAATAAATAAATAAACGTTGAAAAAAAAAATTTTTTTTAAATAAAAAAGGAAACATTTCATTGAGTGGGTTCTCATTTATAGACTACATTTATTTCCTAATTAACATAAGCCAACACTGACTTAAAGCAATGTCTGACTACTTTATCCACATACCAGTCTTAAAATAATCCATTTTAATTTCAAAGAATTACCATTTAAGTATTTTCCTATAATCAAGACCATTCAATACTAGTCAATTAGAATGGAAAATAACTTGAAATCAAATAATGTCTTTCTATAATAAAAATGACAAATGAGTTATTTTCAGTTTATATGAGAAGCAGTATGTGGATTTTCCATGGTACAGATTAGAGGCTGTCTCACTCGACCCTCCAGATTTTTTATTTGCTATAACATTTTATATATAGGAAACAACTTTTGAGAGCTACTTTTCACATCATGCACAAAACAATGGCAAACAATGGTTTCTACTTGTTTCAACTTTCAGCAGAACAAGTATACTGATTGCTTGTTGGTCCTGTGTGTATTCCATGTAACTTACCAAGCGATATGTCTGGGCCTTCAAAACGTTGAGATCAATAAAGTTTTCTTCATTGTCTGTCTCCTCTTCCTTAGAAAAATAAGAGTTTTAAAAGTTAATAATTATAAAAAGTTACAATTTAAAAAATGTATTTCCAGTTTTTACATACACAATATACTAAGCTCAATATAAAGACCAATGCAGGAAAGCGTATTTAAAAGCCTGGTAGTGTGTGTAAACTAGGGCATAATGTTATTAACAGGTCATCTGTTTTTAGAGGTTTTAATGGTGCCTTTTAAAACAGGGCCTTTTTATAGTTACTGAAAAAAGAAAAACAAGGAAGAAGGAAGAGCCATTACTATAAAACTAGGGATAAATAAGCATAAGAATAAGAAACAGTGCAGAGTGGTATATATGAAATAGAAAGACAATGGAAGGAGTTAATGTCAATTTTGAGTAACGTGACTAAAATGGACAAAAATGAAGTTGACAGACACAGAATATTCTCACCTGCACTGTGGACCAATCCCATTAATTCATATTTTTGACATCTCATCTCTTCTATGTTCAAGTTTAATAAAGTACTAAGTTTAGTCATTAGTACTCTTTGGCCCATGGGCCCTAGGTCTATTTAAAGATATTAAAATATTAAATCTATTTAAAGATATAAATATATATTTGAGATACTAACATTGTATCTTAGATATTAACTATCTTAAAGGATAGCTGATGTAGATTCAAAGTTGGTTCTGACCCCTGGGCCAGTTGGTGTGGGCAGTAGGGTCAGAAGTGACCCTCTGAGAGGCAATCCCCTCCCCAATATACAGTAAATATGAAGTTTTGAGCAGGTTCTAAAGCATGAAGGTCAAAAAATTAGCTCCCCTTTCTCTTCAAATGCCTCTGTGGTGATAAGTGACATAGCGGGTGAAACAAATTTAACAATAACCCAGGCTTAAGGACGTGGTAATACAGCGAATGGAGCTTGGTCCTCAAAGGAAAAAATTATTTGGTGGACACTTCCACACATACAATTCTACAAAGCTGCAGTGGTAGATTTCAAAGATAATCCTGATCTTTAAGAATTTAGAAGGATGTAAGACAGTGGTTCTCAAAATGTGGTTCTGAGACCACAGCATCAGCATCACCTGGGAACTTGTTAGGATGCAAATTCTAAGGTCCCATCCCAGATCACTCTGAAACTCTGGGGGGTGGGGCCACTAAGGTAAGTTATGAAAACTATGCTAATCTTTGGGGAACTGGAAAGATTTTTGTAAAATATGAACCAATGTAAATGTAGAGTATAAATACACTCAAGTGACATTTACTTTTTTATGTTTACATTTTTTTACATTTACTTTTTTAGGGAGGAGGAGCAGTGGAGCATAGAGGGGTACACAAAATTGATGTAACTGTTTACATCTTAAATCTTAACCATAAATGCAGACGCACACCTTTGAGATGCGGCTCAGTTTATTCTGTGTTTGCACTAATGATGACCTACTTAACAACCAGAGTAAATGACTGAAACGCCAATGACTTGATGCCCATGGGAGAAGAGACAAGTTTATTATGCTTTTACAATAACCTAATCAGTACAGTTTACATAGGGGATCAATAAATACTTGTTGAATTAGTACTGGATTAAACACTAATAGGCAAAAGGCTTTAATAGTAGGCAGTCAAAAAAAAAGAGATTTGTTACTGAATATTATTAAGACAGTATTCAAAAGCAATTTGAATGTAAACAAACTTACCAAAAAAGCTTTAAAATAAATGGAGTATTCTGATTTTGGTTATTTAGAAGACACTGAACAATTTCCTACTGTTTCTTTGCCTAGTATATACCCTTTTAATTCTCTAACTGCCAATTACTAAGTATATGATTATATACAGCAGGTGAAAATATTGTTTTGTGACCAATACTTGTTCTACCTTTTTAACAGTTATCAGTGTGTCCTACCTTGATATGACAAGTCTAAAACTGAAGGATTCTAGTTTCTAGATGATTATAGCAGAATTTTACTCTGTCAGAAATTAACCTTTTCCATCCTTGAGCCACCTCAAACTCTGGCAACAAAAGAATGTAACATCCCACTGTCCAAATGCTTTTTGGCACTGATCTCCTTAACAAAAGGAATGGGAGAGGTACCTGAGGACTCCTTAGAATATGATAACAATAAGAGAAAGAAAGAAAGAAAGAAAGAAAGAAAGAAAGAAAGAAAGAAAGAAAGAAAGAAAGAAAGAGAAAGAGAAAGAGAAAGAGAGAAAGAAAGAAAGAAAGAAAGGGAAAAAGAAAGAAAGAAAAGAGGAAAAAATTCAAGAGACTTGACATAAGGGAACTAACAGCCTCAGGCCTTTGAAGAAGGCCTTCAGTTTGGTCTTATGACAGTAGAAGGACTTTACCTTATAGTTGGGAAGAAATGTGCAAAGAGGCTGCTTTCTAGTTTGTATCTCTAATTTACATACCTAATGATGCTGCTTTGGACTTCAAAGCGTTCTCAGAAAAAAATCAGCTATAATTTCTACAAGTTACACAGCAATTTACTGACAGCTGATTTGATAGTCAAATATTTAATGAACATCCACTTTGCACCAAGCACTGTACAATAACGTAGAGGTACAAAAAAAGTGTAAAATTGGTTTCCACCTTCAGAGCTTTCTTTCTGGCTAGTAGGTTTTTGTACCTTTTTTTTTTTTCCTCTGACTGGCAGGTTTCAGTTATGTCTCTGAAGCTAAAAGTTGATGCGCTAGGACCAGATTTCTGTTCATAAACCATTAACTAATAAACAGTTACTAAAAAGACAAGATGAGGAAAATACCGGAGTAAAATTAATGAGGTGAACAAAGGCAATATGTGAGAACTTAACATTCTCTGGGCCTGAATGAAAAGATCTATTACACAAGAAAAAAGTCGAAACTCCTTAAAAATGGCGAAAATGATCTGGACTTGGTCTATCTTCCTTGTTAATCTTATCACACACACACACACACACATACACACACACACACACACACACACAACCGCGCCTCATTTAGGAGATCTGGCCCCAGTGGTCTTTTCTCAGATCCTTGATCAAGCTAAGCTTCTTCCTGCCTCAGAGCCTTTGTACATACAGTTCCACCAGCGTCTTGCCCAATAGGTGCTCAATAAAACACATGCAGAATGAATATACATTTACCTTAATTTTTTAAATGTGTCATATTTAAAAAGATATCTATTAAATTCATTAGTTTTACAATGGTCTTTTTCCTTCTGTAAATAACAGAATGATCTTTTTTATATTTACAGTTTAAAATATTTATGCTCTGATAAGACACATTAAAAACTTTGATAATACAAAGAAGCACAGAAAATAATCATCCATAATCTTTCTATCCATATGTAACTAATGTTGACATATTGTTATTTTTTCTTTTTTTGTATATTTTACATACTTGAATTTATGCATACAGCATTAAGTTATCATCCCTATGTCAATAACATTTCTTTGTAAACAATCTTAATGGCTATACAATATTCTATTATTTGGATATAGTCTAATTTATTTAATGGTTATTTTCAGCATTTGCTATAAAATGATGCAGTGATTAATATCTTTGTAGTATATAATCACATAATAAATTAAGCTGAAATATAGAATATACTTATTATCTACTTATTTAAAAATTCACCTTGAAAATGTAATTGGTTTATGACAGTAAAGTACACTTTAAAAAAGGGTTTTTTCCTGCTATTTCAATTTCAGATCACATTTTACTTCCTAAAACACCATGGCCAATCCATCTCTGGTTATGAGAAAGTGTTCTTTGTCTCTACCATGTTAGTTGTCTAATCTGTTATAGACTTGATTACTTAGTTTCAGGATATAAATAGAATGTTAAGAATGGTAAAGGCCAAGATACTGCCCAACAATTTAAATAATGTTGGTATTTATAAGTATTTTTAAAAATTCCTAAAGGGTGGTACTTATTCTAATTTTAGAAGCATACAGAAGTCCCTGAGAAATGAATACTGTTCTTATGAAGCAGAATATATTAATCCTAAATACTACTGTCCTTTTTAAGTTCTTTATTATTTGTAGCCTATTTAAAATCAAGAATTGTTGCTAATAAAATGGTTACTCATATAACTAGCAGTTCACTATTTCCTGTCTATAGTTTAAGAACCTTGACTATAATTCAGACCTCAGTCATTAGAAACCATGAGCATTAACCAAAAGTCTAAACAACTGATACTGGGTACACTATTTAAAAGCTTTTCTTCTCTAGAAACAATGAAACAAAATATATTCCTGAAAATGGAAATCTGGGGGAATTAAGGGAAAGAAATCCAAAACAAAAACAAAAACAAAAAGTTCAGCAACACACATACCACAAATTCTTCATCCACTTTATTTAATGTTAATTCTGCATCATCTTCTGGGACAGCTTCTTCTTCTAATTCTTCCACTGGGTATGTTGGTCTAAAATAATAAAGCTTAGTATGAGAGGAGAGTTAAAAACAAAACATTTTAGCATGACAAAAAGGTATAATGTGAATATTAAGAATCCCTTCTACACCAGATATTATCCTTTCCTACCTGCCTTCCATAATCACCATTACATGTTTGATGTACTCATTCTGAAACTTTCTACGTAAAGAAGCAAAAATGTTTCTCTCCAAATTTAAAGAATAAATTTACACAATTAGGATGGTGACATGCATACAGTTACCCAATATACTTTTTTCACTTACTAATATACCATATTTAAATACATATACATTTTTCTCTCCACCCCCCCCCGCCCCGCCCCCTGGCACTGTATTCCATTGAACTGTTAAATAGTACCGTAACTAATTTAATTAGCAACTATGGATGAACATTGAGGTGGTTTCTGGTTTTTTTTACTAAACAATTTTACAAAGATCATCCTTATACATTTATCTTTACGTCTATCAACTACAATAAATTTATACCAGTAGAACGAATAGCTGGGTCAACAACTTTGTACATTGTATTGTTTTGATGTATATCACCAAAAACCAACTTCCAAAATGTTACCCTACTTCACATTCCCAAAAACAGTGACTCCATTTCCACATGTTCAC